>NW_006921599.1:6942650-6965001 GCF_000298275.1 Orycteropus afer afer
CAAGGCTCAGGGGTCCACGATTATCTTCTGTGTCTGTGTTAATTGGTTTCCCTTTTCTTTGTTGAAGAGGGTCTGTGCAATCCTTCTGCCTAGTCCACCATCTTGCCGGAACTCTAGACCAATTGTTTCCTTGAGACTAATTTTCTTTACTCTTCTTTGCTCTGGGTGAGGAGCGATCAATAGTTGCATCTTAGATGCCTGCTCTTAAGCTCTTAAGACCTCAGTTGCTATTCACCAAAATAGGATGTACAGCATTGCTTTTGTGGACTATGTTATGCCAATTGACCTAGATGTCTCCTGAGATGACCATGTAGTCCTAAGTCACCAAGCCCAGTGACTCATTCCTTTGAAGTGTTTGGTTATGGCTAAGAAGTTTTTAAAACTTTGCCCCATGTATGCTGTACACATACATCCTTGGATGTATTTGCAGCACATACAAATACACATGTAGAAATAGCCTCTGCCAAACCTATATGTACACATGGGTGTACTCTCATTCACCTTCCCACATCTATTTAGCTTGCATGTCCACCTGTGTGTCTACTCCTTAAAATTTTTTAATAAGCAAAGCAGTGGAATTTTGGGGGCCTTTTTTTTGGTCCCAGATTAGTAGTAAGGTCAAACTTTCTGGTGGTTTTTCTGTGTAACATGATTATTTATAATTTTAGTAATGTATCACATTGTACATGGTTGTGACTTTTTGGAGTGGCCTTTTGAAGTGCATAGAAAGAGGAATGCTCTGTCTACCAGAATACCTTTCTAGCTAAATTCTGGCACATTGGTTTTATTGCCTGAGGCAGGTAGTTTGTCTTTAGGGTACATTTCATTTCTCAGGTAAGGTTGACATTAGTCATTTCTTTAATAAGTATCAAAGACTACCACATTTTTTTTTTCTTTTAACTCAACTTTGTCCCATGAGTGCAAAGGTAGTAAAAATAATGACATTAAAGTTTGTTCTTATTAGTGCTTACATTAAGCAGTACATGAAAATGTGGCTGTTTAATCTGTTAACAAAATGATAAATTATAGGGAATGTTGAGAATATTGTCAGTTTTTAAGACATGTATTAAAAATATTTATAGTCGGATATGCATGCAATTTGTCATATCATACTGTGAGACTAAAGGAGTTTACTATTTTAATGAAATACCAAATATTCAGCATCAGGTAGACAGGTTCAGGAATATAATATCTAATCCTGTAGAATAATTGTACATGAAGATATTTTTCTGTTATATAGTCTGATAATAATTTGCCAAATTATTCTTGAGGCTGTTTTGTATGTACCTGTTGAGCCAGAGTTCGAGGTTGCCAACAAAAAGACACAAATCACACACAGGCATTGATGAAACAACATTTTACTCACATAGAGAAGAGACAGAACATAGGTCAGCTTCACTAGCTGGTGCTGATCCCCTGTAGCCAGCGAGTTGCCTCTTGTGGTTGACACAGGGCAGGTGTTATATGTGTACCCCTCTTGCACCACAGGAGAAGGACCCTAGCCCTTCCCTGCTGGGAACAGGTATAGAAGTGGGGTTGGCCTGGTGCCATATGGTACCTGCACATGAGCAGGACAGAGGAGGTGACTGAGTGCCCAGAACAGGGAGAGACCATGTCAGGCCCAAGGCCTCTGATTAAGTGACCTGGATGGGAGACAACAGGGACCACAGAAGACTATCCTCCCTACTTCCATTTATTAAAGAGATACATTTTACACTGAACTGTTAGGACCTTGACAAGAATCTGTACCTGTAGTCTTATAATATATTCTTTAATGTTGGCTTTCCTAAAACCTAAGGAGCTCTGGTGGTGTAGTGGTTAATGCATTCAGCTGCTAACCAGAAGGCTGGTGGTTTGAACTCAACCAGCCACTCTGTGGAAGAAAGATGAGGAATTTTGCTTTCATAAAGATTTATTGCCTTGGAAACCCTATGGAGAATTTCTACTCTGTCCTATAGCATTGTTATGAGTTGGAATCAACTTGATGGTAGTGGGTTTTACCTAAAACATAATTATATTAAGCTCTGTGTATTGATTATATCTAGAATCTGTATACAAGGAAAAGTATTATAGCCAGTTTTACTGGCAAATTGTCTTGTCTGGACACACGGTGTTAAAATGCACCATTATAACATTGATTCCTTTGACAAGCAACTGTACGTAGCCCTTATTGGCAATTAGATAAAGAAAAATATTTTTAAGGCAGTTGCATAATGCTGTTTGTTCTCAGCTGCTTACCCTAGTTGTTCCACCTGAGAAAAAGAAGGGAAAATGCTGTATACAGTATTGATTCAATAGCTGAGTTTTGAAGCTTAATTCATGCAAACCTGGCTACTGGCATAGAAGTCAATTCAATTTTTACCGTATGAATTATTCTAGAAATAACTTTCTTGGTGCTATAAAGATAGGGCCTACTTGCTTTCTTCTTGTCCCATAGAGTACCATAAATAAATGCTAGTTTATGGTTTTTAATAAAATTGTCCATACTTTATACAGAAGATAATAGAGCAAAATGGTTCCAAGAAATAAACCTTGTGTACAATCTTATCTTCCAGAAAATCTGAAAATTGTTTTCTCCATATCTTGCCTAAGCCATTAGGTGATCGTGTGTGTATGCATGTGTATATGTGTCCTCTGATATTGTAAATACTTCTGAAAGAACTGTGGTGTTTTACTCATCTTTATCTAATTCATAAAGCTGCATGCATAGTAGGTGCAAAATAAATGATTGTTGAATTGAATTAATAAAAATAGTTTGTTAGGGAAACTGGTATACTTAATACACACTTTTCTTTTCTTTCTTTGCTCCAGACCACTTCCATATGTATTTCATCTTGCAAGTCCAGTTATGTCTTTCTTGGTGAGCTGAGAAAAAGTTCAAAATGTACAGCTCCTGTTTACCCCCAGTAGATACATGACTTCACATAATTAAGAGAAAAAAAATTACTGTTATCAGAGACTTTGGGCTTGTGATTGTGAATATCTGATTGCTGTAAAGAAGATTTTCTTGTTTGTCACAGTTAAATTTTCTATGTCTTCTCCATTTGCAAATTAGGATTCCCTTAACCTGATATGTCCTCCTGAGTTGAATGTTTCTCTCACCTGCTGGAATATTGTCAATGCATCTAGTCTTTTTTAATAAATACCAAAGCAAAGAATCATACTTGCATTTCAGCCAGTATAAATGGTGGGAAATTTCCTTTTCTGGGTAGAGAAAAGTCAGGAAATAGATCAAGAAATTACTTTCATTGACAGCTTAACAATAAAAAGACAAATAATCCAATCATAAAATGAGCAAAGACCTTGAATTGACATTTCACCAAAGACGACCTTCAAATGGCTACCCAGCACATGAAAAGGTGCTCAGCCTCATTAACCATCAGAGAGATGGAAATCAAAACCACAAGATACCATTTCACTCCCATTAGGTTGGCTAAGATAAAAAATAAAACAGAAAATAACAAATGTTGGGGAGGATGTGGGGAAATTGGAGCCCTTACCTATTGCTGGTGAAAATGCAAAATGATACAGCCGTTGTGGGAAACAGTGTGATGGTTCCTCAAAAACTAAAAATAGAGCCATCATAAAAACCAAACAAACTGCTGTTGAGTCAATATCCGACTCATAGTGACCCCTCCTTGGGTTTCCAAGGTAGTATCTCTATGGAAATAGATTGCCCAATCTTCCTTCTGAGGAGCGGCTGGTGGGTTTGAACCGCCAGCCTTCGATTAGCAGTCAGGTGCCTTTGGTACTGTGCCACCAGAGCTCCCAGAACCATCATATAACCCAGCAATTCCACTTGTAGGTATATGTCCAAAAGAGTTGAAAGCAGAGACTTGCAGCACTATTCACAGCAGCCAAAAGTTGGGAAAAATTTAAATGCCCATCAACAGAGGAATAGATAAGCAAAATATGGTACATGTATCCAATGGAATACTACTCAGTCAGCATGAGAAATGAAGTCTTAATAGGTGATACCATGTGGATCTAGGTGGAATGACATTATGGTGAGTGAAATAAGTCAATCACAGAAGGACAAATATTGTATGGCTTACCTTATGTAAAGTATAAAGTCATAGCGACACTTCCTTGGGTTTCTGAGGCAGTAACACTACAGAAGTAGATTGCCCAATCTTCCTTCTGAGGAGTGGCTGGTGGGTTTGAACCACCAGCCTTCTGGTTAGCAGTCAAATCCCTTAGACACTATGCCACCAGAACTCCTATATAAAAAGACAAGGTAAGGCAAATGTGTAGAGACTGGAATTTAATAGTTTTTTCCAGGGGTGGGAGGGAAAGGGTAAAGGGAGTTAACAGTGATGGAAAAATCATATTGAATAAGGGTAGAGTTGCACAGCTGATTATTGTAATTGCTGTCAGTAAGTTGTTGTGCATCTGTAATAAGTTGAATTGGCAAAACTGTGTGATTGATATATTTATAACAAAGGCAAAAGAGAGAGGAGAGACAGCTACTTGGCCTAATAACATGTTTAGTGCCTGTCCTACCTCCTAGTTCTAAGTGCAGTGCCTGAGGTCTTAAAAGCTTAGAAGCAGCCCTTCAAGGCACAACAATTAGTCTTTATTCACCTGGAGCAACCGAGGAAGAAGGAGAGTCAGGACAGGAGGAGGATATGGAATGTGTAGCTGATCGCCTCCATGAACAACTGCCTTTGCCATGAGACCATTACTCACTCAGGTAACATTAATGAACATTTTTATCAAAGGTTCCATGTTGTTGTTGTTGTTATGTGCCGTTGAGTCGAACCCGACTCATAGCGACCCCTCCTTGGGTTTCTGAGGCAGTATCACTACGGAAGTAGTTTGCCCCATCTACCTTCCGAGGAGTGGCTGGTGAAGAATCATTATCAAAAGTGGGAAAATGCAGAAAAGATATTTTATTTTTTAAACTTTTTATTATGATTTGGGTGAAAGTTTACAGACCAAATTCATTTTCCATTCAACAGTTCATACACATTTTGTGTCATGACATTGATTGTAATCCCCACAATACAACAATTCTCTTCCCACTTCCTCCTGTGGTTATGTTTTCCCTGTGTCTTTCTCTCCTATTCATTTTTGCCTTCTTAGCTTTTTCCCTGCTCAAAGGCTGCCATTCCATCTCCCACAGTTGTTTGTTCTAAGGAGTGCACCTACTTCACCTTATAGAGCTGTCTGTTGTTTGGCTGAAGGTTACAGCACGAGAGTGAGTTCAATTCTAGGCCTGAAGGGTGACTAGGGGCCGTAGTCTCTGGGGTCTCACTATCAGACCAGGAAGCCTGGTCTTTTTTATAATTTTGAGTTTTGTTCCACATTTTTCTCCTACTCTATCCATGCTCTCCAATTTTGATCCCTTTCCAAGTGGTTGGCAGTGATAGCTAGCCACCATCTAGTTCTTCTGGGCTCAGAGTTTTGTAGGCTGTGATGTGGACTAATTGTTTCCATGCATCTTTCATTTTCTTTACTCTTCTTTGCTCTGGATGATATGAGACCAATAGTTTCATCTTAGATGCCACTTGCAAGCTTTTAAGTCCCCAAGACCCCAATACTACTCAGCAAAGTAGGATGGAGAACATTGTTTTTGTATACTGTTACACCATTTGAGGTTAATGTCCCCTACAACCATGGTCCTGAGCTCACAGGCCCTGTGACTCACTCCCTCAAGGTGTTTGGTTGTGGCTAACAAGTTATCAAAACTTTGCCCCTGTTCATTCTATTATATAGATGGACATTTTTATAGTACATTGTTGTTATTGTTGTTAAGTGCCGTCGAGTCGTTTCCGACTCATAGCGACCCCATGCACGGCAGAACGAAACACTGCCCGATCCTGCGCCAGCCCCACAATCCCTGCTATACTTGATCCCATCATCGCAGCCACCGTATCAATCCATCTCGTTGAAGGCCTCCCCCTCTTTCATCGACCCTCCACCCTACCAAGCATGACATCCTTCTCCAGGGAATGGTCCCTTCTTACAACATGACCAAAATAGGTGAGACGAAGTCTGGCCATTCTTGCTTCCAAGGAGCATTCTGGCTGCACTTCCTCCAGAACAGATCTGTTAGTTCTTTTAGCAGTCCATGGTACTTTCAGCATTCTCCACCAGCACCACAACTCAAAAGCATCAACTCCTCTTCGGTCTTCCTTATTCTTATAGTACATACAAATAGGTATATAGAAATATCATTTGCCACACCCATATATGATCATGGGTATATTCTCATTCACCTTCCAATCCCTTATCATCTTACCTGTCTACCTGTGTATCCACTCATAGATTAATATTTGTTATTACAGATAATGCAGTGTTGTGTGTGTAATAGTATTTACCTTTGTTATCTGTACTTCTTTTGCATGTCTCTGTGTCTTCCTTTTCATTAGTGATATTGTGCTGGTCACCTGCTTTTGATATATTGCCTTTGCCTTTCCCTACACCCAAATAACTACATGTCTCTTACCTAGCTAGCAATTTTCGCTCTCTTCCATCCTATCCCTGGTAACTGACAAAGAAAGTTTTCTTCCATATGTAAACCTTTCCTTGACTTTCTATAATAGTGGACCTATGCATATTTGTCCTGCTATGATTGACTTATTTCACTCAGCATGATGCCCTCCAAGTTGATCCACATTATGAGGTGTTTTGTGGATTCTTCATTATTCTTTAGTGTTGTGTAGTCTTCCATGTGTGTATGTGCCATAATTTGTTTATCTGTTCATCTGTTCATGGACAAATAGGTTGTTTCCATCTCTTTGCTATTGTGAATAGACCTGCGATGAACATGGGTGTGCACATATCTACTTGTATATTGGCTCTCACCTCTTTAGGATATATGCCTTGTAGTGGATTGTTGAATCAAATGGTATTTCTATTTTCAACTTTTTAAGTAAACACCATACCATTTTCCATAGTGGTTGTACCATTTTACCATCCCACCAGTAGTGTATGGGAGTTCCATTCTCTCTACACCCTCACCACCAGCATTTGTTGTTTTCTGTCTCACTGAACTTTGTATTAGCACTGGAGTGAGATGATATCTCATTGTGACTGTTAAACCAGCACCAGGCTGTTTTGATGACTGTGGCTGTAGATTTTGAGACCAGAGAGTGTGAGACCTCCTACTTTATTCTTCTTCTTCAGAAGTGCTTTGCTTATTTGATGTTCTTTCCTTTGCATATAAAATCAGTGATTGGCTTTTTCCATGTCCTTAAAGAATGCTGATGGAAACTGGATTTGGATTGCATTGAATCTATAGAATTCTTTAATAGTATTGATGTTTTCACAATGTTCAGTCTTCTTATCCATGAGCATGGTATATTTTTGCATTTATGTAGATCTCTTATAGGAAGGTTGGGCAATCTACTTCCATAGTGATACTGCCTCGGCAACCCAAGGAGGGGTCACTATGAGTCAGGTCCGACTCGATGGCACATAACAACAACAACAACTTATAGTTTCTTAGAGTAGTGTTTTGAGTTTTCTTTGTATAGGTCTTTTTTGTGTCCCTGGTAAGATTTATTCCTAAGTATTTTCTCTTTTGGGTTGTTGTTGTTGTTGTTGGTTTTGAGTTTTCTTTGTATAGGTCTTTTTTGTGTCCCTGGTAAGATTTATTCCTAAGTATTTTCTCTTTTGGGTTGTTGTTGTTGTTGTTGTTGTTATATGCCATCAGGTCGGACCTGACTCATAGGGACCCCTCCTTGGGTTTCCAAGGCAGTATCACTATGGAAGTAGATTGCCCCACCTTCCTTCCGAGGAGTGGCTGGTGGGTTTGAACCACCAGCCTTCTGATTAGCAGTCAAGTGGTAGTATTTTCCTTATTTCCTTTTTGGAGATATCTTTGTTGAGATAGAGGAATCCAACTGATTTTTGTATGTTGATTCTATATCCTGCCACTTTGCTGAATATTTCAATTGGTTCCAGTAGTTTTCTTGTGAGTCTCTTGGGTTTTCTATGTATAGGATCATATCATCTGCAAATAGAGATAGTTTTACTTCTTTGCCAATCTGAATGTCCTTTATTTCTCTTTCTTGCCTTATTATTCTGGCAAGGACTTCCAGTACAGTGTTGAATAGAGGTGGTAGTAGAGGGCCTCCTTGTCTTATTCCCATTCACAAGCTGAATCCTTTCAGTCTCTTTCAGATGCAGAAAAATAATTTTAAATTCTCATGGTCTCCATACTTCCTCGAGCCATGAAATTTGGAAGAACCCCTGAAACTACTGCCCTGAGATAATCTTTAAATCTTAAACCAAAAATATCCCCTGAAATCTTCTTAAAACCAAACAATAGTTTAGCATAACTAGTAAAAAAATGTCTGCCTTGAGCACTGTGCTCTTTCAGGAACTATATATATGGAATCAAATTGATCACAGCAACTTGAATGATTACATAGGAACTTTAAGGGACTGTGAATTCATGTTAATGGGGGAGGAACAGCTCAGAAAAGGAGGGTGAGAATGGTTCCACAACTCAGAGAATGTGGTCAATGTCACTAAACAGTACATATCAAAATTGTTTGATTGTATATGTTTGCTGTGTATATTCCCATCACCAACAAAAAAATTAAGCTCTGGTGGTATAGTGCCTGAGGCATTTGACTTTGACTGCTAACCAGAAGGCTAGCAGTTCAAACCCACCAGCCACTCCTCAGAAAGAAAATTGGGCAATCTACTTCTGTAGTGATAGTTGTTGTTGTTGTTTGCCACTGAGTCGGACCTGACTCATAGCAAACCCCTCCTTGGGTTTCCGAGGTGGTGTCACTACGGAAGTAGATTGCCCAACCTTACTTCAGAGGAGTGGCTGGTGGGTTTGAACCATCAGCCTTCTGGTTAGCAATCAAGTGGCACTACACTTTGGAAACCCAAGGAGGGGTCGCTATGAGTCAGATCCAACTCGATGGTAGTGAGTTAGGGTTTATATATATATATAAAACAAAAAATTACCTTCAATATTTTTGAGGGATTTTTCAACAAATGTCAAATGCTGTGAGAAAACCTATGAA
This sequence comes from Orycteropus afer afer, assembly GCF_000298275.1. NCBI lineage: Eukaryota > Metazoa > Chordata > Mammalia > Tubulidentata > Orycteropodidae > Orycteropus > Orycteropus afer. The sequence goes on from NW_006921599.1 coordinate 6,951,641, forward strand.
AATACTGACTTCATAGTGTCTAATTCTTTCTGCTCACTGAATCTGTACCAGATCTCAGATAATTTCCAATTAAATAATTCTCCCCAAACCTTCAAAGTATAAGAGTGTTTGCTTTGTGCATTGTATGATAATATTGTGAATGCGTTTGAATTGCTCTTTATTGTTCTAATTTGCCACATGAGTGGCATTTTCATGTGAATTAAACCCTATATAAAAGATAAAGATGAATTTGGTATCCAACTAAACTTGAACTTATTTTGCTATGTATCTTCCTTTCAGAAAGAATGCCTTCTTTTACCCTGATCTTTACCCCAATTTTCAATAGGAGTTTATTTCACTTTCAAAATGTAAATGTACCAGAAGGATTGAATGTGAATGATTTTTGTTTTGTAAACCAGAAAACCATTTTAATGCATTATTCTAGTTTCTGTTTAAATAAGTCATACAACTCCGTTTCATAAAGTAAGAAGTTCTCTAGGACAGGATTATAATTAGTGGCAAGCCAAGATAATACATATGTTTAAAAGATATTTTTTATTTTGAGTAATATTTATTGCACTCTTAACTATGGCCAGGAACAGTGTTAGGCATTGAATACAGTATGGTATGTTATGATAGATAGATAGATAGATAAAGTAAACTTCTCTTTTTTAAAAGAGGCTAAGGCCTTTAGTTGCTAACCAGAAGGTTGGTAGGGTGAACCCACCAGCTGCTCTGCAGAAGAAAGATGAGGCAGTCTGCTTCCATAAAGATTTATAGCCTTGGAAACTCAATGGGGGTCACTATGAGTAGGAATTGACTCAGTGGCAGTGAGTTTTGTTTTTGCTATATTTTACATACTATTTGGTAACTTATTTTTCACTGGACAATGAAACATGACACTTTATCATGTTGAGAATTAGAAATGTCCATCATCATTTTTTAAAGGCCACATACTCATACATATGGTTGACCTATAAGTTAGTTAGTTAATTAATGCCGCATATTTGGGCATTTGGGTTATTGCCTTTTCATGCTATTAAAATACAAATAAGTTTAGTTTGTGATACCATCCTTCAACAATATATCAAATTTGATCCAAATCAGCAAGTCCTTTATGGAATTCCTTCATAGAATATGTGAAAAGGCAGTAATCAAGTTGAAATAAAAGCCTTAGTTGAGTCAAACTTGGGATAGGATAACACTTACAGTTAACGTACAATTAAGACAAATTTTTGAGGAGTTACACCATTATTTAATCTTTCCCTTGCCTGTGAGAAAATACTCCAAGGGTCATTTCTTACCTATGGCTTGGAGGTAGACATTATCTTCCGTTCTACAGTCCTACCTCCAGCCATGGTTCTGCTTGTTATTTTTGTTCTTAGGTGCTGTCAAGTAGGTTTTAGCTCATAGTGACCCTCTGTACAACAGAACAAAACACTGCCTGGTACTGAGCCATCCTCACAATTGTGCTGTGCTTGAGCTCATTGTTGCAACAGTGATAAACAGTTGCTCTGTTTAGAAGTAAATGATGAATCTGTCATTGTCCTAACCATAAACATTTCCAGGATATGGGAAATATTATTTGTACCCAACTCAGAGCCTATCTTGTCTTTTTTCCCAAGAAATAGTTACACATTTAAGAAATATTCTCTGATCATTTACCAGAGCAAACAGTCTTAGAAACCAAAAAAACAAATCAGTTGCTGTGGAGTTGATTCAGACTCATGGTAACCCCGCACGTGTCATGGAAGAACTATGCCCCATAGAGTTTTCAATGGATGTGACTTTTTGGAAGTAGTTTACTATGGCTTTGTTCTGAGGTACTTCTGGCTAGACTCGGACTGTTAACCTTTCTCCAGCCTTTAGGTCACTAGCAGAGCACTTAACCATTTGCACTACACAAATTGCCAGCAATCATGTAGGGGCATGTCCATTAGGATGCTTTTGGTTACAGTGACGAGTTACCATGCATCTTGACCTAAACAGTTGGTAATTTATTTCTAAAGTAGTATATTACTAGGTGGGGCTGACTGTGATTCTGTGATTCTAATGGCTCTGACATCCCTTGCTTAAGGTTGCTATATGGTTACAACAGTACAGCTTCACATCCAGCCACCATAGTGACCAGAGGTGGACATGGGACTGTTTCAGTGCCTCTGTCTTTTAAGAGCTTGGAAGCTGATTTTAGAGGCCCTGCCCCTGCAGACATCCCCTTACAGATCTCATTGGCCAGATCTGGGTGACCTGTCCTCCCTTTAACGAATCATCAATCAGAGATCCACCCACTATCACTGGGGTGGGGCCAGCCACCCAGAAGCTCCTGGCCCAGAGGAGCCAGGGATAGATATCTGAGTGTGATCAGGGCTCTGTTAGGAAGATTGGCAGAAAATAGTGCAGTATTCTTTGTTCAGAGGAAACTGGCATTCAGCATTCATACAAATAATTAAATTGGCAGGCAGAGGAAATAGCAGGTGAAAGGCCTGGAGTCAGCAATGAGCTTGGTTGAGCTTGGTGTGTTTGAAGAGAAAGAAGATAAGCAGATGGGGGGAGTGCATTCCTCCAATTTGATGGGAGGACTCTAGGACCTCATCCTAGGAACAGGGAAGCCCTACTATGGGGGCTTATGCTTTGGGTGACATTTATGTGGGAGCTTCCTGGCTGCTGTGTGAGGGACTTGGGGTGGTGCAGAGATTGCCCAAAGTCACAACATAGAAACTGGTGACTCAGATAACTGGTTTATCTGAGGAGCGATGTAAAAAGATTTGAGAAACATTTAAGAATTGATTTTGACCAGCATTGATGATGACTTAGATCTGGGGAAGGTGAGGGGAAAATCAGTGTCAAAGAAGAACAACGGGTGTCTCTTTCTGAGCACTCAAATAATTAGCATTCTCATTGTTGAAAGGCAATCATATTAAAGGTAGAATGAATTTTAGCTGTCTGGAAAATAATATTTGGAGATGAACAGTAATAATATAATAGTAGTAGTAGTGCTAATAATAATAATAGGAGCTCTTGCCTGCTAACCAGACGGCTGGCGGTTCAAACCCAACAGCCACTCCTCGGAAGGAAGGTTGGGCAATCCTACTTCCGTAGTGATACTGCCTCGGAAACCCAAGGGGGGGTCGCTATGAGTCGGGGCCGACTCGATGGCACATAACAACAACAACAACAACAATAATAATAATAGCTAACACAGTTAAAGTATTTTTTATGAGCTAGACACTGTTACTAGCCTTTTATGTATATGAAATAGTTTAATTTCCATAATAACCCAATGAGGTAGATGCATTATTATTCCCATTTTATACGAGGCAACTGAGATCCAGAGAAGTTAAGTAACTTGGCCAATGTTGTATAAGTTGGAAATGCATTTTAGGCTGAAGTATAAGTTTAGAAATATTCAGGTTATTAATGCTAATTAAAGCCCTGGAATTAAATGCAATTTTCCTAGAGAGAACTGAGGCCCAGAAAAATACTGATTCAAATCAAAGCCTGAGAGGCACAGAAGTACTGTAGAGAGGAGAGGAAAAGGCGGGAGGGAAGAAGAAAGCTTTCCTCTGGGCCAACTTCCTTTAAATGAATTTTAAACTTTCAAAACAAATATATGAAAAGATTTGGCTCCTTTACAAGCTAAGAAATAAGTTATCAAAAAGTTCTGAAATTCTGCCAGATAGAATGTGGAATATGGACATGCGTGTTGGCACCAGAAGACCTGATGTTCTGCCGCTTATACACTGGTCTTCATAAATGGAGGCAAGTCACTTCTTTGCTGTAGGGTTAAATTCAACTGGATAAAACAATTAAAATAGTAATTAGAAAACCCTGTGGTTTCTTTCTCATATAAAGAAATCCAGAGGCAGCCAGTTCAAAGCTGCTATATTTGATGACTCTACAAAGTTCTTAAGGACCAAGCTTACTGTTCCATAATTAATCATTACTGTGAGGTGGCCCTTGTCCTGATAGTGGCTGCTAAGTTCCTGTCATCATACTTCCCATCAAAATACTTGATGGATGGAAAAGAGGACCAAAGAAATGGCACATTCCTGCCCTTTAAGTATACTTCCCGGAAGTTCCTCACAACCCTTCAGCTTGCATCTCTTTGGTCAAAGGTTGATAATACGGACACACTTACGCTCAGAGAAGGCTCGGAAACAGTCTTTTAGCTGGGCAAACAAACAACAATGACAAAAGAACCAAGATGCTTCTACAAAAAAGGAAAGAAAGAATGGATATTGGGGTGCAACCAGCCATTTCTACTTCTTTCTGTTTATCCTTTGGAAAATAGGGATTAAAATATTTGCTTTATCTTTCTTGTTGATTTGTTGTAGGGATAAATGACATAATAACTAGGCAAGGGCTAAAACACTATTCAAATTGTTGTTATTAGGATGACCATTGATGCCTCTTTTATACCAAACCCAAAACCAAACTTACTGGCATTGAGTCAGTTCTAACTCATAAAGACTCCACTGGGTTTCCAAAGCTGTAAATCTTTTTTTATGGAAGCAGACTGCCTCATCTTTCTTCTGAGGAGCAGCTGGTGGGTTTGAACCACCATCCTAAACAGTTAATAGATGTTTTGTTGAATGAATAGAAACTATCCCAATGAAGCATCTATCAAATGCCTTTTGTTTTTGTTAGTTGCTGTACAATCAGTTCTGATCTATGACGTAACCCCATATGTGCAGAGTAGGACTTTTCCCTCCATAGGCTCTTCAAGGCTGTGTGACCTTTTGGAAACAGATTGGCAGGCCTGTCTCTCAAGGATCCTCTGAGTGGGCTCAAATCACCAACCAGCTTTTTGGCCAGTAGTTGATTGTTTATCTATCTGTACCACCCAGGAACCCCTTAATAGACGTTTTGAATGAAGAAAACGTTGGGGAGGCGGGGAATTTAGTTAAAATAGTTCATTAGTTTATGGGTTCAAAAGCAAGAAGTGTGAATTGAGGAGACAGAGTATTTTTCCACTCATTTTGCATTTCAGAATGGCTAACATTGATATTTTATTAGCGCTGCAGTTCATGAAACTTCCTATTGATATTGCCTATTGTCTGTTGTATCCACGCAGTGCCCGAGGAATGCTTTCAGGGAGATAAGACGAAGGGAATTATCTGTGGGGATACTAGCTCATGTCATTAACCTACCTGATCTTCACTGTTCTGACTTCATGGTAACACAATGAGGATTCCTGACACAGGTCCCTCATGGTGACTGCATTTTAGGGAATAGCACAATCATTCAGAAATTAGTTGCAAGGCTTATTGAGAAATGGAATGCAAAGGTACCAGAGCATTTTAGATATTGTACCTGGGTATTTATTGTGTCTGAAGACTCCTAGGAGTGGCAAAGGCACATGAAATACTTTGACCTGTTGAAATAAATCTGAGGTAGTCAGGAATTATCTGACTTGTTGATAGTCTTTCTAAATTTTGAGTTAGACTCCAGAAACAAACCAAAATCCAAACCCACTGCCATTGAGTCAATTCCAACTCACAGATGACCCTGTGGGAGAGAGTAGTACTGCCCCATAGGATTTCTAAGACTGTAAATCTTTGGTGAAGTGAACTGCCTCATCTTTCTCCCAGGGAGCAGCTGGTGGTTTTGAACCTCTGACTTTTTGGTTAGCCTCTGAGTGCTTTAACCCCTACACCACAAGAGCTCCTTGCACCAGAAATAGATGATTCTTTAGCATCAAATAATAACCTTTAAGATTATTCTGACACACAGAACAATGAATATCTATTATCTTCCTTCATATATGAGCTTTATGTGTCTGTGGAGTCCCTGGTCAGTACAAATGGTTAATGTGCTCAGCTGCAAACCAAAAGGTTGGAGGTTCCAGTTCACCCAGACATACTTTGGAGGGAAGGCCTGGTGATCAACTTTTGAAAAGCCAGCCATTGAAAACCCTATGGAGCACAATTCTACTGTGACACACATGGGGTTACCATGAGTTTGAATAGACTCCATGGCAGCTACTTTATACATCTCCATTTATTTAAGATTCCACTAAAAATGAAACAGTGTTTGTGTTTATGTGATACTTAAAATTTTGGCTTTTATATTTTAAAGGATAGGAATTTTGCCTACTTTTTCCTCAAATCCACTATCTCATAACTCCAGTTGTGTTATAAATGTTTGACCAATGTGTGTAACTTCATATCCTCTTGACCTTGGTACTTCCCCAAAGTGCCTGAAAAGATGGATATTAGGACAAAGGCCTTGATATCTGCCTAGTACTTGTGAACCTCATGCTCTCCTTTCCTTTCCCTTAACCATTTAATGCCTGGGAACATTGGAAAGGGAATAGAGTCTGGCACAATTAGAACTAGTTTACTTGTGACAGATTTTATTATGTAACCTCAAAGAAAAGCTGAAAATATGCTATGGAAATTAAAATACTTTATTGAAAAGAGAGCAGGAAAAAAATAGTTGACAAATTGTAAGCCAAAATTCTGACAGTTGGACTTCAGCAACTTGGGGAGGCTTCACACTTGGAATTGGTGCTTTTCAATTAATCCCATTGATGGTTCTGGAGCATGAGTTCTATTTGATAGTCATTATTTGTACTGTTGGATGCCCTCCAGCTAAGACACTGCAGCCCTCTGCCCTTCCACACCTTTAGCCGGGACTCAGAAGGTACCAAGAGTGAATCTAGACAGAGAGCAATGAGCAAAATCAACACCCTAGATTCAGAGTCAGGGACTACTTAATGAGCACACACACTAAATGCCAGTTACTACATCAAAGCTTTCTTCTGTTAATATAATGATCATAGGATGGGAGAGGAAGATGTTATTACACTCATTTTTCAGTTGAGGAAATATAACTCTCAGAGGTTAATTAACCTGACAGTGATCATAGAGCTCAATGGCACTCTAACCTTGGTGTTCAGAGTCCAAATTCTAGGCTCTTAGAACAACACATCCATCACCATTTCAGGATTAAAGGACTAGTTAATTGTCACATTAGAAGAAGATGCTGTTTTTTTAAGATGGTGGATAGAAAGAAATAATAATCTAAAAAAGAACTCTAAATAGAATGTGAATTCACAATTTCTTCTTGTTGTTGTTGTTATGTGCCATGGAGTCGGGCCCGACTCATAGCCACCCCTCTTTGGGTTTCCGAGCCAGTATCACTGCCGAAGTAGATTGCCCAACCTTCTTTCCAAGGAGTGGCTGGTGAGTTTGAACCACCAGCCTTCTGGTTAGCAGTCAAGTGCCTTAGGCACTATGCCACCAGAGCGCCCTCAAAATTTCTTATGGGACAAAATTTACCAATGATGTTCACTGTTAATATCTATTTACCAGAAGAACTAGATGGTACTCAGCTACCATTACCTACTGCTCTGATTGGGTTCATAACAGAGGGTCCTGGAGAGAGCAGGTAAAAAAATGTAGAACAAAAAATCAAATTCACAAAAAAGACCAGACTTACTGGTCTAACAGATTCTGGAGAAACCCCTGATAGTATGGCCGCAAGATACCCTTCTGACCTGGAATTGAAGCCGTTCTTGGAGACCACCTTTCAGCCAAGCAATAGCCAAGCCTACCCACTGCATTAAGTTGATTCTGACTTATAGCAACCCTATAGGACAGAGTACAACTGCCCCATAGGATTTCCGAGGCTCTGAATCTTTAAGGAAGCAGTGTTACATCTTTCTTACATCTTTGGAGAAGCTGGTGGATTCAAACCAACAACCTTATGGTGGCTTTAACTACTGGGCCACTGGGGCTGCCTAAATAATAGACAAGCCCATAAATAAGCAGTAACACCTGAGAGGAATCTATTCCCTAGAACAATCAGTTATATGAGCTCAAAAGGACAGCATTTGCCCAAAAGCTAAGATGAGAAGACAGGAAGGGGGAGAAAATCCAGAGGAAAGGAAACAGGGAACCTAGGGTGGGAATGAGGAGTGTGGCGACACATTGTGGGGAATGCACTCATGCTATGGAATACTTTATGTATGAAATATTGAGTAGGAAATTCATTTGCTCTGCAAACTTTCACCTAAAGCACACTAAAAATTTTATTTAAAAAAATCTATTTAAAAATACAGCACTTTTATGTACAAGAACAGTGAAAGAATCTAAAAGTTTCCAAAGGAATTACTGACAAGAGAAAAAGAAGAGAACAGTTACCTCTGAAACAAGGGAAATGAAGAATTTCCTGCAAAATCTCATTATGAGCAGGATTCCTTACTTTCTGAGTAATAGTCAAAGAAGGCTTAAGTTAGAACGATTGGTTACGGTAATTAAAATATATTCACATACACATGCAAAAAGTAAAGAAAATAGGGGATGTTTCGGCCAGGATGAACACCCATGCTAAAATAGTCTTTGCAGGAGTGTTATTTGGATTTCACAGTCACTATAAAGATGACCAATTGACACTGAAAAATTGGTCTGGGTGCTAAAGTCAAAACCCACTATTGTTAGATTGATACTCATTCACAGTGACCCTATAGGACAGAAGGAGCTCTGGTAGCATAGTGTCTAAGGCACTTGACTGCTAACCAGAAGGTTGGCGGTTCAAACCCACCAGCCACTCCTCGAAAGGAAGGTTGGGCAATCTACTTCGACAGTGATACTGGCTCGGAAACCCAAGAAGGGGTTGCTATGAGTCGGGTCCGACTTGATGGCACATAACAACAACAACAACAACATAGGACAGAGTAGAACTGCCTCGTTTGGGCTTCCACACTTTAGGGAAGCAGACTGCCACATCTTTCTTCCAAAGAGCAGCTGGTGGGTTCGAACTGGTGATCTTTCAGTTAACATCCGAGTACTTTAATTACTGCGTCACCAGAGCTCTTTGTTTGGCTGCTAATGGGAGGTAAATAAGGAAACTTTGAAATGTTATCAGAGAAAGAAAATGAGAAACCTAAACATAAAAGGAACTAGACTCAGGAAATAATCCTTAATAAAATGTAAGATTTCATAAGGTTCTCTATCATAGGTAACTGAGCAGCTAATATTATATCTTAGAATGGGCTCAAGGGAAGAGAAATATCTAGGAGTATATTAATCTTTGACAGTATTAGTGGAGGGAAAAAAACCAAACCAAACCCACTGCCATCAACTCAGTCCCAACTCATAGCAATCCCCATAATGTTTCCAAGGCTGTAAATCTTTACAGAAGCAAAATGCTCCATCTTTGTCCTGCTGAGTGGCTGGGGGATTCAAACTGCTGACCTTTTGGCTAGTAGCCAGATGCTTTCACCACTATATCACTAGAGCTCCAGTAGTGGAAGGAGACAGTTTAAAAAGGATTGAATCAAAAAGCCAGCCCAGCCTGATCTCGAGCATGCTCAAGAAGCCATTCACAATGTCCACAGTATTTGAAATGTAGAGTGGTAGGTTGAAAGGTCTCTGGATTTAAGAGCCCTGGGTCTCATTAACTCCCTGTGTAAGCTGACATATTCTGGGCAAGTTACTCAACTCCTCTATGTCTCATTTCCTGCAACTATAGAATGGAGCAAAAAGAACATGGCATCAGCATTTCCCATACTGTGCTCTACAGAACGCTAGTGCACAATAAAATCTTAATAGTGTCCCACAGGGAAAAACCAACCAGCCATATATGTGATTAAATAAGGTTTGGGAAAGAAAGGGTTAAACAGTTTACAAGTTTTGTTTCAGACCTTCTTAGAGCCTTTAAAAAGCTAAATTGCCTTTAAAAGAGAAAATAGTGTATTAATCTTAATTGTAAGGAAGCAACAGAAACTTAATACCTACCTACATAAATTGTTGCAGTAGTGCGTTGATAGAGAACTGCCAGTTTCAGAAGACAACATGGAATGAGGGATATCATTGCTGACTTCAGATGGATCTTGGCTAAAAGCAGAGAATTCCAGAAAGCAGTTTACTTGTTTTTTTTTTTGTTGTTGTTGTGGTGGTGGTGGTGGTTTTTGACTATCCAAAGGCATTTGACTGTGTGGATCATAACAAATTATGGATGGATGGGAATTCCGGAACACTTACTTGTGCTCATGTGGAACCTGTACATAGACCAAGAGACAGTTGTTCAAATAGAACAAGGGAACACCGTGTGGTTTAAAATTAGGGAAGATGTGCATCTGGATTATATCCTTTTGCCATACTTGTTCAGTCTATATGATGAACAAATAATCTGAGAAGCTGGACTATATGAACAAGATCATGGCATCAGGATTGGAGAAAGACTCATTAACAACCTGTGATATGCAGATGACACAACCTTGTTTGCTGAAAGCAAAGAAAACTTGAAGCATTTACTGATGAAAATCAAACTATAGCCTTCAGTATGGATTATACCTCAGCATAAGGAAAACAAACATTCTCACAACTGGGCCAATAAGCAACATCATGATAAACAGAGGACAGATAGAAGCTATCAAGGATTTAATTTTACTTGGATTCACAATCAACACTCATCAAGAAATCAAATGACATATTGCATTAGGCAAATCTGCTGCAAAAAACCTCTTTAAAGCATTTCTTAGGACTAAGGTGCACATGACCCAAGCCATGATATTTTCAATAGTTTCATATGCATGTGAAAGCTGGACAATGAATAAGGAACACCGAAGAAGAATTGATGCTTTTGAGTTATGGTGTTGCTAACGAATATTGAATATACCATGGACTGCCTGAAAAATGAACAAATCTGTCTTGGAAGAAGTACAGCCAAGATGCTGTACAGGATGAGGAGACTTTGACTTGTATTTACGACCAGGAGGTCCAGTCCCTGGAGAAGGACATCATGCTTGGTAAAGTAGAAATTCAGTGAATAAAAAGGAAAACCCTCAATGAGGTGAATTGGCACTGTGACTGCAAAATGGGCTCAAACAGCACAAATTGTGAAGATGGCACAGGACTAGGTGGTATTTCATTCTGTTGTACATGGAGTTGCTGTGAGTTGGAACTGACTTGACAGCACCTAACAACAGCAACCTGCGAAACAGAGATGTTGTGATGACCTAATGAGATAAGAAGATTTGTCGTTTAATAGGAGGAATTATCAAAGAATTCTTGATGATTCAAGGTTTTCTTGCTGGCAGACACCAATGAAGTGTGACTTAATTTTCTATATTACAATTTTCATCTTTACTCAGCTACCTAAAGGCTATAGATATAGTTGAGGAGAAGGCAGTAAGAATGTAGGCTTCTGTAGGAACACTGCAAGCATATGTCTTAAACTGCTCAGAATGTTTACATCAGAATTACCTGGGTTGCTTATTAGGCATTCAGATTCCTGGTTCAGTAGGTTAAGAATGGAGACCTGGGATCAAATTTGTTAATAAGTTAATTCTTATAGACACTAAAGTTTGCCTGTCTTCTGAGGCAGGTTTGAACCACCAATCTTTCAGTTAGTAGTTGAGTGCTTACCATTTGTGCCACTACACTATATACAATGTACGTTATTTTCTAAACCAAGCTGATCTGATCCTTCGCGGGTCTCAGCATAGTCCAGAGCCTCAAAAACTTGAAAAGTTCAGATAGTTTCTTAAGGGACATACTACTGAAGTGGTAAGAACCTGGCCCATAGAAAAACCTTAACTGATCAAGTGATCTGCCTGGAATCAGAGGACACTTATTTTTAGATAACTTAGTGAACCCCTGTTATATGTCCACAAAGGGTAATTTTACTACATAACTACTAACTGTCACAAATTAGTATTATCCTTATTTACAGAGGAGGAAACAGATGGGACTTTCCTAATGTCAAATGGTGAAATTTATTAGCTCCTTTTGGTCTGCAAATGAGAGACAACCTAACTCAATCTGGTTTAAGTTAAAAAGAGAATTTATTTATTTGTTCGTGCAAGGAAAATTTCCAGGGTTAGAATGGTTTCAGGCAGGGCTGGATCCAGGAGTGTAAGTGATGTTCTGAGGTCTTAGTTTCACTTGTGCCATTCCACAGCTTTTCCCCTCCTCTGTGTTGGCTCAGTTCTTTGGCAGGCTCTCCCCTCATGGTGGCAGAAAGATTATCCGGAGCTCCATGCTCTAGGACAAAAGTCACCAGACTAAGATCCCAGGGCCAGCTGCCTGTTTCCGTAAATAAAGTTTACTTGGCATACAGCCAGACCCATTCATTTACGTATTGTCTCTGGCTGCTTTTGCAATACCTCAGCAGAGTTGAGTAGTTTAGACAGAGACCTTATGGCCCTCAAAGCCTAAAATATTTACTATCTAGCCCTTTACAGAAATGGTTTACTGAGACCTGTGGGAGAAATCAGGTTTCACTGAGTTTTGATTTGGATTTACAAGAGGCACTATTTATTTACTGGAAGAAGAACACCAAGCCCTAAGGTCTGAGGTTTTAAGATGAACAAAGAATCCACATTATTTAAAGAGTATTTCTTTGGATTAACACAAGACTTTGATATACACAAGTTCAGTTCCCAGCACAAATATGTTACATAGGATAAATAAGCAATAGATTGTTTTATAAGTGTTTGAATCGTCACATGCATTAGTGGTCAGGTTAGACTCCTGGGAGATAAAACAGGAATTTTGTGTTGAATATCTCAGGAAGAACTTTGTTGATAACATCTAGTATCTTAGTAAATAAAACAAGACAGAGCCTGCATTAATTTAAATTTAAATAAGATCTTTTCCTCACCTGTCTGATCTATTAGCGATGCTATTTGTTCATTGACTGCCTGTGGCTCTTGGATATAAATAGCCTCATCCTTCCAGCACAAGACTTGGAAAATTTGAACTATTTTGTATAAAAGGATTGTTTTCTCTCCAAGCTTATAAATTGTGATTGTGACCTACAGATTCTTTCACTATTAGCTAAGGCTGAATAACAGTTTTTAAGTTTATGTGCCTAGTTTGACCAGATTTGGAGCCTGTCTTCTTTCCAATCCCAGTTGAGATAGCGTGCATATCACTGGTCCAACAACATCCAGAATTGAATCTCATTGCCTGGGTTGGCTCAGTTGCTCATCCCTGAATTAATGACTGATGGGCAAGGGTGAGTAGAGAATGCAATGCTGTGATTTGCCAGCACTGGGTCACATGCCTATCTCTGGAATTGGGAGTGGAATCAGCACTTTGGAACTGCTATGTTGACTGGGAGTGGAGGATGGGGGCTTTCCAGGGGAAAATCAGTATGATTTTGCCACCTGCTAGGCAGCCCAGGGCAGTCAACCCCAGGGACAACTCAGGGATGCACAAAACAGCAGGGCAGAACAGCAGGAGAAAGGGGATTAAAAGCCAGAAAGCCAAACAGAGGTACAGTCAGCCACAGGGACCCAGTTGGGGGTGATACGAGAGGTCTCCAATAGCAAGACAAACTTGTCTGTCGGTTTGTCCTACTGTGGTGACATGTAGATGTGAGTTTTGAGGCTGAGCCTCTGGGGTTTAAAACCCAGCGAGATGCACCTG
>NW_006921599.1:6967626-6990465 GCF_000298275.1 Orycteropus afer afer
GTGCAGCCAGAATGCTCCTTGGAAGCAAGAATGGCCAGACTTCGTCTCACCTATTTTGGTCATGTTGTCAGAAAGGACCATTCCCTGGAGAAGGATGTCATGCTTGGTAGGGCGGAGGGTCAACGAAAGAGGGGGAGGCCTTCAACGAGATGGATTGACACGGTGGCTGCAATGATGGGCTCAGGTATAGCAGGGATTGTGGGCTGGCGTGGGATTGGGCAGTGTTTCGTTCTGCTGTGCATGGGGTCGCTATGAGTCGGAAATGACTCGACGGCACTTAATAACAACAACAACAACAGGCAGCCCAGAAGAACTAATAATAACCACCAATAGCTACTAGGTGATAGATCCTGAATCTGAACTCACATCCTTCTGGCTTCAAAACTAACATTCATCCCACTACATACAATGCATGTTGCTGTTGATAATTGCCATCCAGTTGATTCCTACTGATGATGACCCCACATGTGTAGAGTAGAACTGTGCTCCTCAAGAGTTTCCAGTGCTGTGACCTTTTGGAAGTAGATCATCAGGCCTATCTTCTGAGGCAGGTTTGAACCACCAACCTTTCAGTTAGTAGTTGAGTGCTTAACGTTTGTGCCACAACACTGTACACAATGTACATCATTTTCTAAACCAAGCTGATCTGATCCTATTCCACACTAGACTGGCACTGACTGAATTCCTAATTGTACCCTGTGGTGTAGGTGCTTAGTGGAGAATATCCTGCTGGTTCCTCCATGTCCTTGAGGTGTTCCTGCAGTGACCTAGGGTAGGTTCCTACAAGGTCCCATGTACAGGCATGTATATATAGTGTGACATTTTAGAGTAAGACAGAAAATACCCCCTTTCTCTTGTGAAAGAAGGATCATTTTATATTGGCTTCTGTTTTGTAGCTTTTTCTCCTTCATCTCTGAAGCCTTGCCATTACTTCAGTCAGTTATATGGAGAGTCAAAAAGCTACACTTCTGCAGTGTAAGAGAGTAGTTTTGAAAATAGACAAGATTTAACTGCAAGCATGAGGCCACTAGGTTGGAAGGCAGCCTATTGGCTGTCATGAGAATGGTGCAGGACCAAACAAAATTTTGTTCTGTTGTACATGGGGTCACCAGGAATAGGCACCAAATCTATGTCAATTAAAGACAACAACAATTAAAAACATGTGTTTCTCTTCTTTTGAGAATCATTTCTTCCTACACTTTAGCTCTTCAATATACCCAACTGTACAATGGCACTGAAAATAACACTACCTCATAAGATTGTGGAACAGACCATCAACTGCTCATATGCAAGTTCAAGTTGAAGTTGAAGACAATTAAAACAAGTTCACGAGAGCCAAAATATGACTTTGATAATATTCCTCCTGAATTTAGAGACCATTTAAAGAACAGATTTGACGCATTGAACACCAATGACTGAAAGCCAGAGGAATTGTGGGAAGATATCAAGAACATTATCCATGAAGAAAGCAAGAAGTCAAAAATCAGTACAGCTTCAAGTGCCAGGATTTAGGGACATTCTGATAGCCCTCTTGGATATCATCCACGGCTTCAAGAACAGGTTTACAGAAACATGACTCAGCCTGTCTTTGGTCAGAATTCATGTGGGATCCATGAATTCTCCTCCGCCTTCCTTCCATAGCCTGCTGACAGGAGGTTGAAGTTAATAACAGAGTCACAATGTCCTGGCCCCCTTCTGCTGTGGGGCCAGTAAAAGATGGCTCAGCCTGTTCGTAGTGCAGGAGGCAGCGATAAGCCTGAGAGAGTGTCTTTGTCACCTGTTCCCAGGAGTAGGTAGAGCTGTCTCCTCCCAAGCAAAAAATCTCTAGAGCCAGAAAGAAAGAAGGAAGTTGGCCCAGTGCCAAAGCAAATATGCTAAGAAGTATAGACACAGGTACATCTCTCTCCCTTCTCCTGTCATCTCCTAAAGTATAGGACTGCATTGCATAAATACACACATTACTAGTTTTCCCCCTATGAGGAATACTTTTCTTGTAGCAAAAAGATTGATTGGCAGTTCTCTCCATGCCTTGCCCTTCAGAAGTACCCTGGACAAGACTGTGAAATGTCATGATGGTACTGAATGATGGTGCCTGGGGTGAGTGTGTTATTTTGTGTGGAATGTGATCAGTGTTCCCTCTGGTGGTTCTTAGGTACAGAAGGCAGCCACTGTGTGTCCTTCTGGGGTCTGCAGTCTTGAAGTTATCCAGCCTTTGGATTATGATACATGATAACCAATAAAACCAGTTGCTATTGAGTCATTTCTGACTCATGTCAATCCTTTATTTGTCAGTGTTGAACTACACTCCATAGGGTTTTCTTGAAAAAAAAAGAAAAATACTTTTTAATTGTAATTTGAGTGAAAATTTACAGAGAACATTGGTTTTCCATTCAACTGTTCGTACAAGTTTTGTTTTGTGACATTGAGTGCAGTCCCCACAATGTAACAGCACTTTTCCCATTTCCTCCCTGTGGTCATTTCCACTTGGCTTTCTTTCCCATCTATTCTTGCCTTTTGAGCTTTATCCCTGGGCACATGCTGCCCTTTTAATTTCATATGGTTGATTGTTTGAAGGAGTGTATACCTCCCTGGTGTTATTGTTCACTTCATAGGCCTGTCTATTGTTTAGTTGAAAGTTGAGCCACGGTGTGAGTTCAGTTCCAGGCTTGAAGGGTGACTAAGGGCCATAGTCTTGGGGGTTCCACCAGACTCTATCAGATCAGTAAGATTGGTCTTTTTTTTTTGAGTCGTGTTCCATATTTCTCTCCCACTCTATATAGATGATTCAAGAGCACATAACAACAACAACATTGTGATCCCCTTCACAGTGGTTGGCCACGGTAGCCAGGCACCATCTAGTTCTTCTGGTCTTAGGGTCATGGAGGTTGAGGTTCATGTGGTCCATTAGTTCCTTGGACTAATTGTTTCCATGTATCTTTGATTTTCTTCACTCTTTGCTCCAGATGAGAAAGGATTTAGAATGTAGAACATTGTCTTTGTGGACTACATTATGCCAGTTGACCTTGATGTCCCCACGGCTTACATAGGGATTTTAGTGGCTGATAGATCCTTAGGCCTTTCTTCCCAAGTGCTTCTAGGTGGATTCAAACTACTTTGAGTTAGTAGCCAAGCACTTAACCATTTACACCACTCAAGGACACCTTGTGAAATGAAGATGTTCATAGCAACCCCTCCTTGGGTTTCTGAGGCTGCTCTGCTAGCGTAATGCCTAAGGCATAACCAGAAGGCTGGTGGTTCAAACCCACTAGCCGCTCCTCAGAAGGAAGGTTGGGCAATCTAGTTCCGCAGTGCTACCACCTTGGAAACCCAAGGAGGGGTCACTATGAGTCGGGTTTGACTTGACAGCAGTGAGTTTGGTTTATCACTACGGAAGTAGATTGGCCAGTCTTCCTTCCGAGGAGTGGCTGGTGGGTTTGAATTGCCAGCCTTCTGGTTAGCAGTCAAATGCCTTAGGCACTATGCTACCAGGGTTCCCTCAATAAAATTATGCTAAGCTAATGTCAGTTTTCATATTTAAGTTTTTAATAAATCGATTGACTCCATCTTTGGCTCATTGGTAAGGGGATGGATAAAAGGATAATGATGAGGAGGGTGGTTTTAGAGGGGGAGGAGCATCCTGAGAGGACTGGGAAGGGTCTGGTGGTCAAGGGTGGTCAAGGTGTCAAAGTGAGACAGCAGGATGGGTGCAGATCTGTGCACTCAGCCATCTCAATGCATTCAGATGACATGTCTATGTTTGTGTTAAAGTGTTATGCAGTATGAACTCTTTAGTAGCTTAGCCTTAGTGGTGGTTGTTATTAGATGCCAGCCATCAGCCCCCAACTCATGGTGACCCTGTGCACAAGGGGACTGCACCTTTGTGATCTATTGGGTTTTCATCGACTAATTTTGGAAGTAGAGCACCAGGCCTTCCTTCTTCATCTGTCTTAGTCTGGAAGCTCCGTGGAAACCTACTCAGCATCAGAGCAGCACACAAGCCTCCACTGACAGATGGCTGGTGGCTGCACTTGAGGTTCATTGGCCAGAAATTGAACCCGGGTCTACAGTGAGAAAGGTGAGGATTCTACCACAGATCTTTAGCATTGGTAATGTTAATTTATTTCCCAGCTTCTTATGGGTTTATGTTTCTTCTCCAAACCATGCATCCTCTCTGGGCCAAAAGAGCTTGCATTTGCCCCCATGGCCTTCCTCTTCTAGTGTCTAGCTCCCCCCTGCACATGCACACAGCCCCATCCCCATCTTCATCCCATTCCTTACCTCATGTAACAAGACAGGAACTCCTGATTTTTAGAATAAAGATGTTTCTTTCTTTCATTCTTTTTTAAACACACCTCCTAGTTAAGATAGTTGTAGGTTAGCCAGAATATCTTCAAGGAGATTTGCCTTTATAAGATAGTATGCTGTGACTTCTTATGGTGTGAATAAGAGAAACTTGATGCCTTCTTATGCCCAATAATTTATATCAATCCTCGCTTCCTCACAACAAAGTATCTGTGTAAAACTGAGAGTGCATTTTTAAAATGGGAAAGCCACAGTCATTGAGAAATTACTTGATGGCTGCTACCTCTGTGATAATCATTATGCAGCTATAAATAAAGATAATTCTGTTTGTGGTAGAAAGATGACTGGTTTTGGCCCTGGGCTCCTCTGGGTAGTTAGCTGGCTGTGGCAGTGGGAGAACTCTTGCATTCTATGCAAGAGACTAGGGTTCAGTGCCAGCCAATGCACCTCATGTGCAGCCTCCACTCATCTGTCAGTGGAGTGCTTGTGTGGTGCTAGGATGCTGAATAGGTTTTAGAGGAGCTTCCAGATTAACAAAGATCAGGAAGAAAGGCCTGTTGATTGATTAACCAGTGAAAACCCTGTTGTTGTTGTTGTTATGTGCCGTCGAGTCAGCCCCGACTCAAAGTGACCCCTCCTTGGGTTTCCAAGGCAGTATCACTACGGAAGTAGGATTGCCCAACCTTCCTTCCGAGGAGTGGCTGGTGGGTTTGAACCGCCAGCCTTCTGGTTAGCAGTCAAGTGCTTTAGCCACTATGCTACCAGAGCTCCTGTCAAAACCCTAGGAATCTCAGTAGTCAAATCCATTTGCATCATCGTAACTCAGGGCTGACTTACATGCAACCACCACCAAGGCTAAGCTACTGAAGAGTTTGAACTGGCTGGTGGGTTTGAACTGCCAGCCTTCTGGTTAGCAGTCACCATAGCATCACCGTAACTCAGGGCTCAAATCAATGGCAGCTAACAACAATCCGATCTTTGTTTCCCATTCCCAGGATGGTGAAATATGGGGAAAACACACCCACTCTAATGAAATAAGAAGGGAAAGTGAGTATTTTCAGATTTGGCTACATAAGCATTCTAATTTTGAGTTCACTTTGGGTTAAGAAACATTTTTCCAATCAATGAGAATCTTAGATCCTCAAAAAATTTGAGGAGCACTAGCCAAAACATAAGCCCTACCCAAGAGCCCAAAATGTCCTGCTCTTTCTGCCTCTGTGGTTGACTCCAGGTAGACATTAGACAGGAGAGACATCATAGGGTCCTTCTTTTCCAGTTATGCAGTGGGAAATTTTTACTGCTAACACTTCTGAGGTCAGCAGGAAACCAAAGTTGGTGCTTTCCTTGGATAAGTGTTGTGTCCCCCATGAAGATACACTTAAGTCCTAACCCCCAGTACCTGTGAACATGACCTTATTTGGAAATAGGTTCTATGAAGATCATCAATTAACATGAGGTTATACTGGAGTAGCATGGGTTCTAATAAAATCTGGTGTCTTTATGAAAGAGATACAGAGAGATGGACAGAGAGGGACAATAGCTGTGTGAAGATGCATCTCCAAGCCAAAGATTACCTGGGGTTACCAGAAGCTACTAGAGACAGGGACGTATCTTCCCTTAAAGGCTTCCCAGAGAGCATAGCCCAGCCAGCACCCTGAATTAGGATTTTCAGCTTCTAAAACCAAAATTTATTTCCCAACATTTTCTGTTGTTTAAAGCTATCCACTTTGAAAACCCAGCCACCATGAAAAATATAATGATAGAGGTATAGCTCAAGTGTCCCTTGCCTATCTCTTCTTATGACCTGCTCCAAGAGCCTGCCTAGAACAATTCCAAACAGTCACAGGGGTAGAAATCAGAGCACAAGTGGTCACAGGTATTTTGGTTCTTGGTAATTAACCAAAAACCCCAAACTCACTGCCGTCAAGTCGATTCGACTCATAGTGACCCCTCCTTGGGTTTCTGAGGCAGTATCACTACGGAAGTAGATTGCCCACTCCTCCTTCTGAGAAGTGGCTGGTGGGTTTGAATTGCCAGCCTTCTGGTTAGCAGTGAGATGCCTTAGGCACCATGCCACCAGACCTCCCCTTGGTAATTAAAAACATGCGTAAATCAAGTATTTTCTTTTCTTCTCTGCTGAAGAGAAAGAAAATCATCTCCTAACCATTTTTCCTCCAACAGATAAAGAAAATCCCAGCTACATTCTGAAAGGGAACTCCAATTATCACATTTCTTAGAGGAGTGTTTTCTTGGATAATTGCACTGGAAGGCCACCATCCTTATGCCAGCTTGTTGTACTGTGGTGGCTTGCATGTTGCTGTGATACTAGAAGCTATGCCACTGGTATTTCAAAACTAATAGGACCACCCTGGTGGACATATTTCAGCAGAGCTTCCAGACTAAGCAGACTGAGAAGGAAGGCCTGGGCATTTATTTCCCCAAATTAGCCAATGAAAACCCTATGGATCACAATAGAACATTTTCTGACTCATTTGCTTTGGACACATCATTGTTGTTGTTGTTGTTATGTGCCGTCAAGTCAAACCTGACTCATAGCGACCCCTCCTTGGGTTTCCGAGGCAGTATCACTACGAAAGTAGGATTGCCCAACCTTCCTTCCGAGGAGTGGCTGGTGGGTTTGAACCGCCAGCCGTCTGGTTAGCAGGCAAGTGTCTTAGCCATTATGCTACCAGAGCTCCCGGACACATCATTAGGGGAATCAATCACTGGTGGAGGAGGAGATCATGTGTGGTGAAGTAGAGGACCAACTAGGGAGTGGGAGACTCTCACTGAGGCTGCCCTATGACTGGGCAGCATCCTAGGTGATTCAGAATTGACTCAGTACTAACGAATAACAATAAGCATTGTGAGAACCCCAGGAGATCATTTGGTCCAGGCCTTCTGCTCTCCCTCAGCTCTCTGAATCAGCTCAGCAGCCCAGCCTCCTACTTTGGATTCTGTATTCTCAGTCCTGGCAGTTGGTGTTTGAGCTGATTCATGTCTGAGTGAGCATTTTCTCCAGACAGCTGTCTCCTGCGAAATGCCACTTTTGGGAGTACAGTGGGCTTGAGCCGAGCAGCGTTTTCATTATGCATTTCACGACAAAGCTGCCTGAACGCTCCTGCCTGTGCCCCTGTCTCTCCCACTTGTCCTCATCCACTTCTCTCTCATGTTTTTGCGGTAGAAAGGCCACATTGTTCCAAGCACTCATTTGTTTTCTTTTGTGTTGGTTTCTCTTCAAACTGTTGGCCTTGATCCTTACTCTTAAACTAGAAACCACCGCCATAGATTTGATTCTGACTCATAGTGACCCTATGGGACAGTACAGAACTGCCCAAAAGGTTTCTAAGGCTGTAAATCTTTATGGAAACACACTGCCTCATCTTTCTTCTGCAGAGTGGCTGGTGTCTTTGAATCATTGACCTTTTGGTCAGCAGCCGAATGCTTTCAGCCACTGCACCACCAGAGCTACTGATCCTCACCTTAAGCCTTACAAATTCATTATCTGATGATAAAGCTAGTTTAGAGCTAGCAGCTATCAAGTGGGGGGAAAAAAGTAATTGGGGTGATTAAAATATAAATCAATTAACCCTAATGTAATCCATCCTGCACAATAATCTACTGTATTTAAGAGCTAAACATCTTGAATTTAATGATATACTTATTAAGGATGTATTTAACTATCACATTATAATTATGCCTTTATAATGCTCTGTCAGCTCCTTGCCATGCTAGCTTTTTTCTAAAAGCACTCCTAATTTCTTACAATTATTTTAATATGCTAATTTCAGAATAATTTTTATCCGTTTCTTAAAGACATGATTATGAATCAGGTTGTTAGTCCTCATGATGCATTTTTCTTAAGGCAAATTTTGACACTTATTTTTCTATCTCAAGATGTGTGAGAATGAGCTGAATCAAATGCAGCCATTCATTTATTGATTTAATAAATATGTATTGAGTGCCAACTACAAGAAGGAAACTCAGTATCAATTCTGAATAGTTCACATCTTGATTTTTTAGGAAAGCATCCCTTATATAATCTCTTTAACCTTTAGCAAAAGATGTTTTAGGTTGGCTGTGCTCAAAGGGAAAGGAGCTCTGGTGGCACAGTGGTTAAAGCATTCAGTTGCTAACACCAAAAAGTCAGTGATTCAAACCCACTAGCTGCTCTGTGGGAAAAAGATGAGGCAGTCTGCTTCTGTAAAGATTTATAGCCTTGGAAACCCTATTGGGCAGTTCTACCCTCTCCCATAGAGTCACTATAAGTCAGAATTGACTCGATGGCAGTGGGTTTGGTTTAGGTGTGGTATACTTAGAGAGGGGGAGCTCTGGTAGCATAGTGGCTAAGGCACTTGACTGCTAACCAGAAGGCTGGCGGTTCAAACCCACCAGCCACTCCTCGGAAGGAAGGTTGGGCAATCCTACTTTCGTAGTGATACTGCCTCGGGAACCCAAGGAGGGGTCGCTATGAGTCGGGGCTGACTCAATGGCAAATAACAACAACAACAACAACATACTTAGAGAAGCCTTAAACTGGATTCTTTTTTAATTTTACCATTTGTGTCATAGACGGAATTTAAAAAAAAAAAAAGCAGAAACTCTTATAACCAAATGCAGATTCTCAAATATACATGAAATTTTGCATATAATTGCAAAATAAGGTTTCATTGCCTTCCTGTAACCCACTGGGATCCAAAGATCCCAGGGTAAGATGGATGCTGTAGGCAGTGTTGCATTTTGGTTTCAGCTTGTGTTTGAGCAGTTGTTGTGTGCCTTCAAGTCAATTCTGACTCATAGCAACCCTATATGACAGAATATAACCACCCCATAAGGTTTCCTAGGCTGTAATGTTTATGGGAGCAGATAGCCACGTCTTTTCTCCCATAACCTTTAGGATAGCAGCCAAGCACTTAACCATTACACCACCAGAGCTCCCGTTTAGAGCCGTACTAGAAGATCATTTGGGGCAAGTCAGTCAGGGAGAGGGCTCTGAAGGCTAAGCCAGGAGATTAGAACTTTCCATTACAAGCTGTGGAAAGCCTTCAAATTTTCTGAGAAGAACCAAGCTTCTGGAATATTCATCTTGCAACTGTAACCAGTTTGCAGGCAAGAGAATGGGATTGGGTATGTAGGTTTGGACACCTGCAAAATCTAGAAAACTAATAAGAATCTAAACTAAGGTAAGAAATGGGAGAAAGATAATAGATATGAAAGAGAGAGTGATAATGTGGAAATTAGATCACTAGCTTACTATGACTTTGCTTCTATACTGGCCTCAAATCCTCCTTTATATGGTTCCCAACAGTTGTCAGAAGGGACCATTCTCTGGAGAGGGATGTCACGCTTGGTAAAGTGGATGGTCAGTGAAACAGAGGAAGACCCTCAACAAGATGGATTGACATGGTGGCTGCAGCAATGGGTTCAGGTATAGTAGGGATCGTGAGGCTGGCACAGGCCAGAGCAGTGTTGCATTCTGTTCTGTTGTACATAAAGTCACTATTAGTCAGAGATGACTCGATGGCACAGCATAACAACAACAACAACAACAGTTGTCACTACCTATGTGGCTCTACCTAGCTGCGAACATTATTGTTGTTATTGTTGTTATGTGCCATTGAGTCGGACTCAACTCATAGCAACCCGTCCTTGGGTTTCTGAAGCAGTATCACTACGGAAGTAGATTGCCCAGCTTTTCTTCCAAGGAGTGGCTGGTGGGTTTGAACCACCAGCCTTCTGGTTAGCAGTCAAGTGCCTTGGCACTACACTACCAGAGCTCCATTATTAAAGAGGCACAAAATTAAGCAGTGGAGACCGTTGAAAAAGAAAGCTCGAAAGAGCTCAGTCAACTGACCAGATTAAGTCTCCCCATTCTCAGACCTGAAAATTTCCCCACAATAACTCCATTAAGGAGCTCTGGTGGTGTAGTGGTTAAAGCATTTAGCTGCTAACCAAAAGGTTGGTGGTTCAAACCCACCAGCTGTTCCATGGCAAAAAGATGGTGCAGTCTCCTTCCATAAAGATTTACAGCCTTAGAAACGCAGTGGAGGTCCATATGAGATGGATTCAACTTGATGACAGTGAGTTTGTTTTTTTCTTTTTTCAGCTCTCCATTACCTTAGGGGGTAAAATCAAAGCTCCTAAGGAGAGTGCAAAAAGACTACTTTATCTGACTCCATACTCTTTTTCGGTCAGCTGCCATCCTAGTCTGCTCTTTCTTTTTATGATCAAAATTATTTTTAAAAAAGGAAAATCTCCACTATCTATGCAGTCATGAAAACCCAAAACTTCACCATTCTTGCTCCCATGTCCTCTCTCATGTATATCCAGAAAGTTAACAGGATCTGTTTATTTTGCATCCTAGCTGAATTTGATTTTATTTTTTCTGTTTCTTTTTTGTCACTGCCTTCATTAGTTCCCTAAGGAGTTCTGGTGGTGTAGTGGTTAAAGCATCTGCCTGTTAACCAAAAGGTCAGTGATTCAGACCCACTAACCACTCCGTGGAAGAAAGATGAGGCAGTGTGCTTCCATAAAGATGTACAGCCTTGTAATCCCATTGGGGGTTGCTATGAGTCAGCATCTACTTGATGGCAGTGAGTTTGGTTTTGCTTTATATTAGTTTCTGAGGCTGCCATAACAAAGTACCACAAACTGACTGACTTAAAACAACAGACGTTTATTCTCTCACAGTTACAGAGGCTGGAAGTCTCAAATGAAGGTGTCAGCAGGGCCAAGCTCTCTCAGAAAACTCTAGGGGAGGATCCTTTTCTTGCCTCTCCCAGCTCCTGGTGGTTGCTGACAATCCATGATATTCATTCTTTGGCTTGCAACTGCATGACAACAATGTCCGCCTCTGTCCTTACATGGCTGTCTTCTTTCTGTTTGTGTCTTCTCTTCTTGTTCTGAGGATGCCAGCCAGTCATATTGGATTAAAACCCACCCTATTCCAGTATGACCTAATCTTAATTTGATTACATCTACAAAGACTCTTTTTCCGAATAAAGCCACATTCACCAGTACCAGGAATCAAGACTTCAACATTCATTTTGAGGATGCAATTCTACCCATAACACTGCCCTCCACAGATCCTATTCACTACCCCTCCAGTCAATTGGTGTGGCCTCCTTGTTGTACTCTACCACCTTGTGTTAGACTGGGTTCTCTAGAGAAATAAAACCAGTAAAGCTCTTGTTTACCAGTATGTTGTTGTTATGTGCTGTGGAGTCAGACCTGACTCATAGTGACCCCTCCTTGGGTTTCCGAGGCAGTATCACTACGTAAGTAGATTGCCCAACCTTCCTTCCGAGGAGTGGCTGGTGGGTTTGAACCGCCAGCCTTCTGGTTAGCAGTCAAGTGCCTTAGCCACTATGCTACCAGAGCTCCCTAGTAAAGCTTATATATATAGAGAAAGGGAAATTTATCTTAGGAAAATGGCTCACACACTTATAGAAGTTGGCAAGTCCCACGTTCTTGGATCAAACTTCAAGCTGGCGGTTTTAGATGATTCACTCAGCTGCAGGGACTGAGGAGCTCAAGGTTGGCAGGCAGTATACTGGTTGTTGACTCCAACGGATGATGAATCCAAGATCCCCAGGCTGAATGGTGGATTGTTCGCTCACAGACAGTTGTAGGCAGCACAACAGAATCCCGATCCACAGAAGAAGAGTGTCTCTTTTCCCAGGATGTACATAAATATAGTGGAAGCAGGCCACACCCCTGGGGAAACTTCCTTTCAATGGATTGGCTGCTCAAAACATTACATCTGATCCCATCATTGGAACAACCCACATCACAATTGCTTAAACCACACAGAATTGTGGTCCAGCCAAATTGACACACAGCTCCAACTATCACACACCTGTTTCCTCTCACTATAGGTCAGGTTTCCATTTCTGTGCAGTAATATCCCTAAGCATGATATTTAAGAGAGGATCAGCAAAAAAGGAGAAAGACCCTCAACAAGATGGATTGACACAATGGCTGCAACAATGGGCTCAAGCATAGCAAAGATTGTGAGGGTGCCAAAGAACCGAGCAATGTTGTGTTTTGTTGTACATTGGGTCGTTATGAGTTGGAGCCGACTTGATGACATCTAATAACAACAACAATATTCCTAAGAAAAAATCTGATTGTGTCCTGATCATGTACCTCCTCAATCAGACCAATCCTCCCCTCACTGCTTAATGTGAAATCCTTGCCCCCATCTTGATCTCTTTACTGTATTCCATTTTTTCTTTTATTATTTTTTCCCAAAGTCCTTGTAACATACTCTGTAACTTAAATACATGGGGTAACTATGAGTTGAAAATCAACTTGACAACACCTAACAACAACAACACTTACCTAGTGTTAATGTTTATTTTCTGCCCCGGCCTTCCCAGTGTAAGCTGCTTGACTTAGTGATTTTATTTATTTTGTTTACAGATATAGCATAAGCATCTAAAACCATTGCTAGCACATGGTGAGCACTCAATATATATTGGTTAAATGTAAGAATGAATGTAAATTTCCCATTTTCAAAATTTTACCCTTTTCCCACTGGAACAAGATAAAATTCCAATGCCTATTAAAACCTTTCAAAAGCTTACCTAATCTGGCTTCAGGCTCCTCCAAGCTTCATCTCATACTATGCGTTTTCCATTTCACTTAATATCTCATTAATTGTTGAGTCAGCTCTGACTCATGATGACCCCATATACAATAGAATGAAACATTGCCTGGTTCTGTGATTGTTAGCATGTCTTCATCCAGTCAGATAGTAGTCTGTTCTGATCCAAGGAGTTTTCATTAATTAATTTTAGGAACTAGATCACCAGGCCTTTCTTTCCTAGTATGTCTTAATCTGGTAGCTCTGCTGAAACCTGTCTACCATTGTTAATCCTGCTGATATGGGAAATGATAATGACCCAATGTTCCAGCATCACAGCAATACACTAGCCACACAGTATCACAAACTGATAGGTAGGTGGTGGTCACTTAATGTAACTGACTCTTGGTGTTGCTTGAAGTTCCTAAACATGCCATGCTCTTTCAGCCCTCTCTTATCCTGCTAGGTCTGCTTCCTCCTCCAGGGAATCCCATTGCTGTCTTTCTCAGATGGGGAAAACAGTTACTTCTCTTCCAAAACCTACCTAAAAATTACTTGACCAGGGTCTTCAATTCTCTGAAGCAAAATTAGTTGCTCTCTCCTTTTAGCCTTCATTGAATTTTACATAGTTTTCTAAGCAGTTACCCCTGTTGCAGGACATTTTTACATATTTATTCCTCTCTCTTCCTCTGGGCTGTATGCTCAGAACTATGTCCAATTCTTCTGTGTGTCTACCCCAGAAATAATCAGTGTCTGGCACAGAATTTATCAGTCACATAACAATAAAGTAATTGGAAAGAGGAGCTACCAGTTCATTGAACCAATCAGTCAGACGTTTGAGTGCTATCTCCATTGCAGCATTTCCAGATCATTGCTGCTTTCACTTCCAGACCTGTGACTCCCCCTAGCATTCCCCATTTCAGTGAATGAGTGGCACCACTCCACTGACAGATATCTGGGAATTGGAAATGATCTGATCTGCTTCCTCTCCCTCAGGCCACCCAATCAATCACGAATTCTATTGGCCTGACTTCCCACACATCTCTCAGATTTATCACTGTCTTAGTTTCCTGGGACTGCTGTAAGAAAATACCGTAAAATAGGTGGCTTTAAATAACAGAAATTTATTTTCTCACAGTTCTGGAAGGTAAAAGTCTCAATCAGGGTCTCAGCTATGCTCATTCCATCTGTGGGCCTGTCTCCTAGTTTCTGGTGCCTGCCAGTGATCCTTGGCATTCCTTTGCTTGTAGATGGATGTGGCATCTGCCTCCCTGCACTGTGGTGAGTTGCATGGTATGGCTTTTGTAGCCATAGTCTTTGTAACTCCCACTGGATTACTGGCTGGGGTCATGCAAATATATGTCAACTTGGCTGGGCAGCTGGTAGTAATTATTTCCTATAATAAGCCTGGCAATTAACTCTGTGGTGGAATTTGCCATGAGCATGTGAGTAGCTGCTTTTAAACTCCTGATGGTTAAGGTCATCTGTCCCGTCCTGCGGGGCAGTCAACCTAGGACCTGGAGGAGGGGGTGGAAATGGAGGGGACAAGAGACACGAAGAATGGAGACAAGTCGAAAGCCCGATCAAGTCTCGTTTATTGAATTTCAAACAAATACTTATATATGGTAAAGGAAAGGGGCAGGATCAAGGAATGGGGTGATGTGACGTTGCTGCTGACGGTGAAATAGGGAAACCTATAAAAAATAGATACGTGGCAAGAGGCGGGTAAATTTAAAAGTGCTGAATCACTTCTATACAGAAGTGAAGGCTCAAGACAGGTCTCGAAACTCAAACTTAGGTCTGAAGATGTCCAACAGGCCCAAAACAAAGAAGGGAAGTATTGTGACCTTGTTAAGATGAATAGAATGCCGTGGTGCGGCTCTCCACCGTCATCCACCTGAGGTATTTCTGTTGGAGCAACATGAAGTAATCTTCTAGGAAAATTCACTCTCTCTTAGGTGTGTAGAACTCTGATGCTGGGATTGGTTAGTTTTGTCACTCTGCTAGGCTTAAAATGAGCCCTCCTAGAGGCAGAGGGGGAATCTCACTGCCAGCTGAGATATATGCCTGACTGAGAGAGCCACCTGGCTGAGAGAGATGCCCAACTGGGACACAAGACAGAACAGCAGGCTTACCTGGCCCACAGAGGCAGAGGCCAGCTGAGAGGCTGTTGGCTGTGTGTAAGGACACAGCAGAAGGGAGATTGTCCTGATTGAAGAACTGTATCCTGAGTGCATTCCTGAACTTGAATTGTAGCTTCTTGCTTCCCTAATAAACCCCATAATCTGTGAGTTCTGTGTGGCCGCTGCAGCAAATCATCAAACCCAGCAAAGAGGTGGTGGGTGCCATGGGAGGAACAGTTGGTGTCAAGGCTGGTAAGAAGGCTGGAGGGTGGCAGCATGTGTGGCCTCATAGGAGCAGGCCTTGGGCTGCTGATGGTGATTCTGTCTTCCTCTTGTAAAGTTAGAGGAGGTCAGACCTTCTCCCTGTCTGTTTAGTACTCCCCCTCTGTGTGTGTCTCCATGTCTATTCTGCTCTATCTATATGACATTATTCAGAAGAGATTATGTTTAATCTTATTCTAGTAAGGAGCTCTAGTGGGGCAGTGCTTATAGTGTTGGGCTGCTAGCCAAAAGGTCAGCAGTTCAAACCAGCTACTCTGAGGGAGAAAGATAAGGTAATCTGCTTCTGTAAAGATTTACAGCCTTGGAAATCCTATGGGGCAGGTCCACTCTGTTCTATAAAGTTGCTATAAGTCAGAATCAACTTGACAGTAGTGGGTTTGGTTTGGTTTTGGTTCTACTCCAATGTGACCCAATTAATATGACAAAAGAAAATCCCATTTCCAGACAGAGTAGTATTTACAACTACAGAGATTAAGGCTTTAAGTTCATTGTTTTTAAGCATATATACAACAAAACACATCAGTTCAACAGTTTCTGCACATAAAATTTAAGGACTTTGATTACATTCTTCAAGTTGTGCAATCATTCTCACCCTCTTTTTTTTGAGTTGTTTCTTCTCCATTAACATAACCCACTGCCCCCTAAGGTTCCTATCAGATCTTTTGAGTTGCTGTTGTCAGTTAGATCCCATGAAGATAGTTCTTAAAAACAATCAATGTCATCCATCACATAAATAAAACAAAGGAGAAGAACCACATGATCATATCAATTGATGCAAAAAAGGCATTTGATAAAATCCAACACCCATTCCTGATCAAAACTCTCAGCAAAATAGGAATAGAAGGGACATTCCTCAACATAATAAAGGGCATCTATGCAAAACCAACAAGGAGCTCTGGTAGCATAGTGCCTAAGGCACTTGACTGCTAACCAGAAGGCTGGCAGTTCAAACCCACCAGCCAATTCTCGGAAGGAAGGTTGGGCAATCCTACTTCCGTAGTGATACTGCCTCGGAAATCCAAGGAGGGGGTCGCTATGAGTCGGGGCCAACTCGACGGCATATAACAACAATAACAACAACATGCAAAACCAACAGCCAACATTATTCTCAATGGAGAAAGATTGAAATCATTCCTCTTGAGAACAGGAACCAGACAAGGATGCCCGCTATCACCACTTCTATTCAACATTGTACTGGAAGTCCTATTCAGGGCCAAAATGCAAGAAAGGGAAATCAAAGGCATCCAAATGGTAAAGAAGAAGTCAAACTATCCCTATTTGCAGATGATATGATCATACCTATACTATTTCCAGATGATGTGATCCTATACCTATATACTCAGTCAAAAATCTACTGGAACTAATTGAGAGATTTAGCATTGTGGCAGGATATAAGATCAACATTCAAAAATCAGTTGGATTGCTCTGAGAAAAATCTTTAAACTTTAAATGAAAAATATTCCCTGAAGTCTTGTTAAAACCAAACAACAGTCTAACTTATCTAGGAAAAAATGTCTGTCTTAAGCATTATGCTTATATATATATATATATATATATATATATATATATATATATATATAAGCTTTATATATATATATATATATATATATATATATAAGCATAATGCTTAAGACAGACATTTTTCTCAGAGCAATAGTTTCAGGGGTTCATCCAACCTCCATGGCTCCAGGAAATCAGGAGTCCGTCAACATAACTTTTTGAAGGACCCAATTAAATCCATAATAATCACCTTCTTTCAGTCCTACTTTATCAGCCCATCATCATCTCTCACCAAGATGGCTGCCACAGCACACTGCCTAGACATGGTTGAGGTTCCAGGTATATTTGTAAACTATTTTCAGACAACAACAAGCAGACTATCAGAATGTGAGATTGAGCTTCTAAGGACCGCATATATGGCTAAAATCTAAGTGATTTTTCTGAAGGACAGTGTTAGAGGCCAGAAAAGTTTGGATCTGCCACAGGTTTTTATACGATTGTTTTATTTGGAAAGGTGAATTTTTCCCATCTCCTTGACTTTGCCAAGAAGGTTATTTATTTTTTCTGAGTATTCCTATCTTAAAAATTCCTATGGGGCTAAATTGTTTTATAGGAGATAAGAAGAGGTTGGAAGTGATTGTAGTCTTTAAGGAGGTAGGCATTACTAGTTTGAAAATCTTAATTTCTTAATTTCCTCAGGTATAAAGTTATTGGTTTAGTCCGGATGTTTCTCAAGGTCACCTCCAACTCTCCATTTCTAAGAATTAGGTTTGTTTATTTCCCAGTTAAACTTACCTCACTTATTTGAAATGGCTTTCAAGAAACTTCACGTATCTGAAAGGACTAGAAAAAGCTTTTGGGAAGACACATTCCTTACAGAGCACTTCAGGCCCTCACTCAGAACCAATTTACTCTGTTTTCACAGCAGGGTAGCAAAGGAAAAAGATCTAAGAATCTTTTTTTTTTTAATTGGGGAAAAAAAAAAAAAAGCAAAACACCAGGGGAGATAAAAGAAGTAGTAGAAAGTAAAGCATTTGCAGATTCTCATGGAACTGTGAGTGATTCTAAGCTCAGTAGCCCTCAGATAGACCAACTGCTCAACAGATTTCAGTGCCTTTTGAGATTCTGGGTAAAGCACAGTAGAGCAAAGTAGAGTGTGGTGGATGGTGGAGAAACTGGCATTGAACTAGACAGTTGATAAATGTTTTCTTCCTCTTTTTCTCAGCACACAGTAGTGTAGTGATTGCATCTGCCAAGGTTTATTTGAGAAATTGCTGGACTAGTAGTTGCAGTGGTTCTCATTTGACTCCTCCAGGGACCTCTCTTACCTGTGGGGAAGTGAACTCTTCTACTCAAGTCTCAGTCAAGGTTGGGATAATCTGGTTTAGATGTATGTTTTGAATCTCTAGGGTTTGGCTGACTGTCTCCAGACCTCAGAACACACTGGTATGGCTTGCATTCCAAAAGGCAAAAAGAGAAACGGAACTAGTCATGTGGTTTCTGTTATCTGTAACCATGGAAAAACGTTGGCCATCTGTGAGGCTCCCATATTAACACTTTTTTCTCTCTCTCTGTTTCCATCTCCTTCTTGGGAAAAACAAGCTGAGGAAGTGGAGAGGCTGGCGGCAATGCGCTCTGACTCCCTAGTCCCAGGTACCCACACCCCACCCATTCGGAGAAGAAGTAAGTTCGCCAACCTGGGAAGGATTTTTAAGCCTTGGAAATGGAGGAAGAAGAAAAGCGAAAAGTTCAAACACACATCTGCAGGTACGATTTTGTGCCTTCATTTCTCATTGATAGTTTGTAGACTTTGACACAGTATTTTTATTACTAGAATTTAATTATAATAGGCTGTTTGAACCAAGGGAGGAAAAATATCAAGCCTTAGAAATACTCCAGTCTTTAATAATTATTTAATATGATTGAGAATTGCATTTATATCCTGTATGTTTTCTCACATTTTAGTGTTTTTATTATTGTTGCTGCTGCTTTTGTTGGTATATAAATAATGTGAACTTAGAATGTTAGAATGTCACTTTTTTCTATTACTAAGTACTTTGTTCTGGCATTGACAATTCATTTCTTGACATTCATCTTTGTTTTCACTGCTCCTGTAAAAGTCAAGACACAAGCAGAAGATAAGTTATATATGGTGGTTGTCAAGATAAGAACAGGTTACTTAAGGGAGGAGAAATCTGGAATAACTTATTCTTGGATGTGGCAGGAAAACACAGGCTAGTAGAAATGAGGCATCATTATAGTTACACCAATAATTACACAGTTTATAACCTGGAGAACAGCAAAGGAATGAGGGGAGAATCAGCATAGCAGACTCTGGAGTCAGACTGCCTGGGTTCAGATCTGAGCTTTGTTACTTGCTAGCTGTATAACCTTGCTCAGTTTACTGATCTCTTTACCTTCGTTTCCTCATCTATAAAATAGGAGTAAGAATACTAACTTATCTGAGTTAATATTTGTGAAGAATTGAGAAGATAGGCTGGCACACTATGTAGATATTTTTTTGAATAAGTAAGGGTAAGCAGAGGGAAATGTATCAGGAAAGAAAACACAAAGAGTTGTGGTTTCACCTTTTTGGGTCTGACAGGAGTTCGAAGAACTCTATAGATTCTTTTGGTTTGCTTTATTTTTTGCTAATTAAGTGCACCTAGTCATCCTCAGGTCCTACCCCAGAGCCTTCGTTTCCTTCTTCCGGACTCTCAAAAAATTCAACCAA
The DNA here is from genome assembly GCF_000298275.1 of Orycteropus afer afer. NCBI lineage: Eukaryota > Metazoa > Chordata > Mammalia > Tubulidentata > Orycteropodidae > Orycteropus > Orycteropus afer. Next base: position 6,987,155 of record NW_006921599.1, read on the forward strand.
CTTTCTCCTCAGAATGATCATCTCCTCAATATTTTGCTAATTTTTCCCTGTCTCCTCACTGCCTCACTAACTGAAATAGATGATCTGCTTCTTGTTCCTGAGTACCAGTCCAAACAGCTGAGAATTTTTATGCTAATTGTTGTGGACAATGAAAGAGAATAACAAACAGTACAAAGTTACAGTGAGTCTTGAAATCTTGAAAAGTTCTCTGGTAACCACTCCCAGATCATATTTTCTGACTCTTTCATAGATAGAGGCTGCAGTGCCCTGTTGCTATAACTTACCAATTCCTGAGTTTACAGTGAATCTCTGAATTCCATGAATCTCTAAATTGCTACCACTCTGAGTCCTTTCACCCTGACTCTGTGTTCTCCACGCTCTCTGTCATCTGACAGATCCCTTAAATTGTAAGACAGGTCATTCACGCATTCCTGAACATTAGCGGTGATTTGTTGTTGTTGTTGTCAGTTAGTTACATCAAGTCACACAATAGCAAAACTCCAAAATGAATGACCCTTTTGTGGCTCCACTGAGTTGTGCAGAAAAAGGCACTTAGATCAATGCCTCAGAGATAATGAAAAATTGAAATGAAATCTTGTTTAGGTAAAATGAAATGTAAGACCCATGAGCAAGAAAGCAAATGGAAGTGTTCTGTAAGCACTGAAAAAACTAGTAACAAAGATTCCACAACAACAGTTAGAATGGTTTTCCTAATTTTATTGTGAAAAATGGTTTATAATAATAAAAACACACTTTTATTTCTTTTTTATATTTATTATCAATTTTAATAATAGAATAGTATGGAATAAATACAGTTGTAAATTGCTTAAATATAATATTTCTTAGATTATATAAATACTAACAACAAAATTGTTTTGTAAAATGTTTCCACATTAAATTGCTTTATTAGCTAAAATATTATTTATTTATTTATTATTGTGCTTCAGGTGCAAATTTACAAAGCAGATTTGTTTTACATTCAACAGTTCATGCACATTTGATTTCACAGCCCCAATTACCATCTCCAACGGTCAAAAACTCTTCTCCCCTCTTCTCCCTGTGACTACCCCCTCCCTGTGCCCTTCTTATCTATGTATTTCTATCTGTCCAGCTTTCTCTCTGTGAATTCTGCCCCTCTGATGTCTCATGGCTGATTGATCGAAGGGGTGCATCTCCCTAGAGTAGGTGGGTACATTACCCTGGGGTGATTGTTCTGCATGTAGGTCTTTCTACTGTTGGGCTGAGAGCCTATCTTTGGAAGTGAGTCCATTTCAAAAACACACTTTTAAATGATTATCATTTGTCAGCATGAATTCATGAACAGTGGAATGGTAGATACATTTCCTCCTGGCAGATAGAGAGCTTTATTTAGTCCATTTGGCAAAGCCATAAAGCAAAAGGCCAATGCTTCTCACATAAAAAGGCACCTGAGCAATTATGCTGACTTCTTTAAGACTTTAGAAAATTTGTCTTTTGATAGATTAAAATACAATGGCATCAGGTTATTCGTGAGTCGTTAAAATCATATTCAGAAAAAAATCTGGAAACAATTTAAAACTCTTCTGAGAGAAAGTATTAAAATGTGAAAGCAACATTGCTACTTTAATCATTCCTATCATTAACTATTCTTAAAGGTTCTTGAATATAAGAATATTCTTTTCTTTTTCTTTTTTTTTTGCTTTAACCAACAGAAATTTAGTATCCTACAGATTAGGAGGCTAGAACTCTGAATTCAGGGTGGCAGCTCTAGGGAAAGGCTTTCTCTATTAGCTCTGGAGTAAGTTCCTTGTCTCCTTTCAACATCTGTGGGCTTGACATTCCTTGGAGATCTCCATGTGTCTTGGCATTAATCTTCCCCTGGATGTAGGAGGTTCTCAGCTGAGGGACCTCTGGCCTAAAAGATATGCTCTGCTCCAGCTCTTCTTTCTTGGTGGTACTGAGGTTTTCCTTCTCTCTCTCTCTCTCTCTCTCTTTTTTTTTTTTTTTTAACTTTTTATTGGGATTTGGGTGAAATTTTACAAACCATATTTGTTTTACATATAACAATATTCTTAAATGTTCCACGTATATTTGTGACAAAACTGAAACTGATTAGTTTGGCAGCAGAATGTGATGTTTTTATTTTATTTTAATTTTTTTCAAAAATGTATCTCCTGAATTGAGAAGGTAAAAGGAAATACTATAGAATATTATTTTATCTCAGAAGGAAGGTTGGGCAATCTACTTCTGCAGTAATACTGCCTTGGAAACCCAAGGAGGGGTTGTTATGAGTCGGATCCAACTTGACAGCAGTGAGTTATTATTTTATCATATTAGATGAACGGGTACATGATATAACTAAAGCTATTCTGGTTTCTTTTCTTTCTTTTTTTTTTTAAAGTGTTTTACACTGTAGTATCCATTTTTCTTAACTGAATTTGGAAATATTATTCCTTACTTTTTTAAAGGAGAAACTCTCTGTACTAATTCTTTGTGCAAATAAACATACTTACAATCTAAGTATGTTTAACATAATATATATAAGTCCGTATATTAAATTTACATTGTGTATTTGTATTTCAAATTATGCACATTTTTGAACAAATGAAAGAACATGGATACAATGAATACTTGACCTATCATTATTTCCACATTGAGTTACATTTATGGTTTTCCATAATGATATTAGAAACTGTACTGTAGTTTCATATAAGTCAAGTTACCAGGGTGTCTGTATTCTTGTATACACACACTTTCAAGAAAAACCTAGCGATTTAGTTGCCTAGTACTCCATAACAAAATACATCACAGGTAAATAGCTTTAAGGAAAAGGAATTTATTGTCCCACAGTTTTGGAAGCTAGAATTCCAAATCAGGACATCAGCTTTAGGGAAGGATTCTTCCTTGCCAATAACCCCGGAAGTTACTCGGGGTCTTTGGCCTTTGTCTTCCCTCTATATGTGTGTGTGTCTTTGTCTGTTCTGCTCATCTCATAAGACAACTCTCAAAAGTGTCTTAGGACCCACCCTACTCTGGTAAGTCTTCATTAACATAACAAAGGAAAACAATTCTAAAACAGGGACATATTTATAAGTACGGGGGTTAAGACTTTGACATACATTTTTTTGGGGTGGGGAAGGGGACACAATTTAAATCCATAACACCTAGAAATGTTGCTTTGTGAGTTGCATAACAATAAGAAAATCGTTTGCAAAATTATGATCTCAGCATTTTCTTCCATTTGAGTGTCAACAATATCGTGAATTATTTTTTACGATTTAAAAATTGTTAAATAATGATATTTGAAGGAATTCTTTTTTTTTTTTTTTTTT
>NW_006921599.1:7007367-7008599 GCF_000298275.1 Orycteropus afer afer
CTGGTAGATAATAATAGCTTGGACTAATTGGGGGGTAGAAATGAATGCACTTGAGGGCTATTATGAGGCTGAAGTGACAGCACTTATTGATGGTTTGAATATGGGAAGGAGAAAAAAAGTGTTGATACACTAGTTTTGATTTAGGTTATATGGTGGTGGCCTTACCTGAGATGGCTATTTTGGAAGAGTAGCAAGTTTGGAAGAGTTTGGGAAGATGATAATTCCAATTTTAAATAGGACTTTGAGTTGACTTTATGATATCCAAAGTTGACAGTTGGATATATGGAACACAAAGGAGCAGTCTGGGCTGGATATGTAAATTTTGGGGTCATTTGTTTTAGATGCTAATTAGAGCAATGGCCATGCATGAGAAAGCACCTTGGGGAACAGGGACCGAATGGAAAGAAAAGAGGGCCAAAGACTACCTTACAGCCAAAGGAAGAACTGTTCATTAGTGACTGGAGAGAGGAGGTTGTTGTTGTTGTTATGTATCATTGAGTTGGACCTGACTCATAGTGACCCCTCCTTGGATTTCCGAGGCGGTATCACTACGGAAGTAGATTGCCCAACCTGAACCTGTAAAAAAAGATAGAACAGCAGTGGTCAGAGAGGTAGGGGAGTCCGTGGGTGGTGGAAACAGTTAAGCACCTGACTATTAACTGAAGAGTTGGAGGTTCAAGTCCACTCAAGACCCGTGGAAAAAAGACTTATTAATCTGCTTCCCAAAAATCAGCTATTGAAAACCTTACAGAGCACAGTTCTACTCTGACACACATGAAGTCACCATGAGCCTGAACTGACTTGACCACAACTTTTACACTTAAGAGGAGAACCAGAAGTATGTAGTATGTTGCTTTAATGGAAGACACATAAACATTATGAAAAGCCAATGGGAAAGATCCAGTAGAGAGAAAGAGTTGGACAATGTATGAGCAAAAGATACAGGGTAAGGTGCTGAGAAGTAGGGTTGGATAGGATACAAAGGACAGGTAGAAGAGGCTTAGCCTCTGAGAAGTGAATAATGCCTCCGCTGACCTAGGAGGGAAACAGAGAGGTGGGGTGCAGAGAGCTCCCATACATTTTGGTAGAAGGAAGTTAAGAGTGACTCCTTCTGATTGCCGAGTTTCCTAAGTGATAACTGAGGTGATCTGCTAATTGAGGTGGGAAGAGATAATGGAGATAGAAAGAGTTAAGTCCATTTGACATTGACGATTATGGTGGTGGTGATATAT
>NW_006921599.1:7008739-7015557 GCF_000298275.1 Orycteropus afer afer
TGTCTAGCTACAGCTGGGGATAAAGTAGCTAGTCAGGTCCCTCCAAGGCTAGAAATACAACAGATGAATAAAAAGAAAGGAAGAAAGCAAAGGAGATTAGAGAATTTGTATTAGATATTTAAGGCTGCTAGAATATAGCACCACATACTTTGTGATTTAAAACAACAGAAATTTAGTGTTTCATAGTTCTGGAGGCCAGAAGTCCAAAATCAAGGTGTCAGCAGGGTTGGTTCTTCTTGGAGGCGTGGAACGAGGCTCCGAGAGAGAGCAGATTGCTTCTCTCCTAGCTAGGGATTGATGGCAATCCTTGGCATTTCTTGGCTTATAGCTGCATCATTCCAGTCTCTGTTTCCATTTTTACATGCCCTCCCCCACACACTGTGTCAGCCTATGTCTGTGTGTCTCAGGTATCCTCTCCTTTCTTTTATAAGGACACTTGTCTTTGGATTTAGGGCTTACACTAAATCCAGGATGATCTCATCCCAAGGTGAGATATATTTGCAAAGACCTTATTTCCAAATAAGGTCACATTCACTGGTACTAGGGGTTAGGAATTGTGCACATCTTTTTTGGGGATACTGTTGAACCCAAGCCAATATTGAATTTTAAACTGTTTAGGAAATGAGAGGTTCACTGGGTTAAGGAAACAAAGTCAATAGACTTTAAGTTCCAAGGAGGTCAAGGAATTTTTAAAATAGTTAGTAGGAAGCAGTTGTGGAAGCAGGGTAGAAGGACAAGAGCGTGCTGGTAAAGAACTGGATTCTAGAATTGGTCATTTTCAACTTGGTACATATATGAGGAAACACAAAGCACAAACCAGGTTCATGAAAATGGATGGCAGAGGTGCAGTGGAGGAATAGATCAGAAAACTGGGAAGTACCTATTTCAGAATAAGATAAATGATCCCACTTGCTAGAAGACAAACACCTACATAACTACATATGTTATTTGCAAAAAGGTACACAGATTTAATTTTTCATTTTCTATTAAGAAGCAAAAGAACTTTTTTGTCTTTGGGTTTAGTGATCACCAAATTGCCAAATGAAATTTTCTTGGAAAGATTCTCTGTGAATTGAGATGTTTCAGTCTATTATACTTTTAGGACAAGAAAGTACTACAATTTCAATCGATTCATAGAATATTAAAGGTTGCTTTTTAAGCATTCACTCCAGCTATTAGCAAACCCACCAAATAAAGGTAAAAAAAAGAAAAAAAACATGGCCATCAAGTCAATTCCAACTCGTAGTGATCCCCATTGGGTTTCCAAGGCTGTAAATCTTTATGGAAGTAGATTGCCTCATCTTCCTCCCACGGAGCAACTGGTGGGTTTGAACCACTGACCTTTTTGGTTAGCATCCAAATGCCTTACCCACTATGCCTCCAGAGCTCCTTACCATAGGTAAAGTGGTGTTATAATAAGGCCACATCTTTCATACAAGAGTTATGAATTGTCTATTTCCCTGCCACACAATTCATAACCTATGAACAATAGTATCAATCTCTGCTTTCACCATCCCACCCACCTGCCAGCAATTAAGAATGGCCATCTGAAGGCCAAGCCTGAGACACTCTGGGACCTTGCTTCATATCGTGATGGATTTTAGGGACAATCTGCTTTCTTTAGCACAGTGTTTTCTGTGCAGCACAACACTGATGCACTAGTGTTTATGGACAATATAGTCTTAAGAATTCACATGAGCATGGAACTACAGCTTCCTCATTAAGCTCCTTGCCTAACTCTCCTGCTGTGTGTTCTGCTCATCCTGAAATACCCCAAGGGACAAGAGCTATCACTTAACCCTGACCTGTTAACACTAATTGCTTCACCTGATTTCTGTTACCCCTTTCCCCAGGGCCACACCCTCCTTTCTTTATTTCTTGCATTGATTCACCCAGAATTGCTGATGACTTTTATCACTAGGCCCCCAGGAATCCTTGCCAAGAGGCCCTTGCCCCTAGAATTGTTCCTCTTCAAATGAAACTTATTGGATGCTGAAGATAGTCTAAATTTGTTCTGTCTTTGGACCTGGTAAGGAGCTCTGGTGGCGTAGAGGATAAGGCATTTGGCTAGTAATCAGAAGGTCAGCAGTTGTAATCTACCAGCTGCTCCACGGAAGGAAGATGGGGCAATCTACTTCTGTAAAGATCTACAGCCTCAGAAACCCAGTGATGGTCGCTTTGAGTTGGAATCGACTCAAGGGCAGTGATTTTTTTTTTTGGTTGGACCTGGTGGGGTGATTTGGTGGGCTCTTCAGAAAGAGTCTGATGGTTAGCCCCATGCTTGTTCTGAGAACACTAATTTCCTTCTACTAGAAATTCCTAGTGTGCTATGTGGCCCAAGGGAGTGCATTGCAATTCTTGGAAGAGATAAATAAACCCTAAGGTTTACACTAAGGCTTATAATTCTTTCCTGGTGTAGTATTAAAGACCAATTCTGATAGGTGGGAAGTATTGCCTCTTAACAGTACAAGAACAGCTGTGTCCATCATGAAGGCTCTTTGGGCCCTAGCACAACTCTTGGGATGGAAGTTTATATTCTTTCCTCTCAGGCAAAGGGATGAAACTGAAAGGTTGAAAAAATTGATGATTGTGAATAGGAACTTCTAGTCCACATGTATACTTGAAAGAGAGCTAGTTGCAGACCTTGCAACCTAACTATAGAGTTTCCTTTGTTACAAGCTAACAAACTAGAGCCTAGGTTTTAGATTGCTATAAACTGAAGGAAGTTCAGGAAGGATACCAGGTTTAATGTATGGCATTTATTTGCTGGCATTGCTATTATCTCTGAAAATGTAACACTAAATACAAACATAGCCTCTCTCTCACAAAGGATATGGTCTTGAGGGAAAGACAGATAATGAAACAAGCAATTATGGTCATAAGTAATATGATAGGAAGTGCACATGGGGCTCTGAGAACTCAAATGAGATAAATCCGACTGAGTTACAAGTTGCTAGGAAAGGTTTTATAGAAAAATGGATGTTTACCTTAGGAGTTAGGCACTCAATGTGAAGAGTTCTCTCTCCAGGTGGAAGAGACAGAACATAGGAGAGCCTGAAGATGAGAGAAAGAGAGATTGACAATTTCTAGCTTAACCCTTTTATGACCAAATTATTCATTGACTTTTTTGTTGATTTTTGTGTTTTTAATAATGAAAGACACGCTGAAATCAAGGGAAAAAATTTTGAAGTAATATGAATTTTGATAAAATTATATGGGACACATATGTCTCAAGTGGACTCTGGTGATATAGTCAGTGGGATGAGGCCCGTTTCTTCAAATTCACAGTTTTATACAGGTCCCTACAGGCAATAGCATGTACTACAGCTAGAATAGCAGCTTCACAAGAAACCTGAGAGTCTGAAAATGTTGGTAGGTGATATATACCACAGGTCACAAAAAGATTACAAAGAGATGATGACTTGAAAGGGATATGAGGCAGTAGGGTTGGAACGGAGGCACTGAGAGCAGTAAAAAATGGGCATGAATAAGTGGATAAAGCTGTGCTCACAAGGAGTCTTATGAGATAATTTAAGAGTCTGGACTTTATCCCAGTACAATAGGAAACTATCAAAGGATGTGCATTTTGGAAAGATCATTCTGTATAGTATAGAATATGTTTGGAGTGGCACAAAATGTTATTTTCAAGTTTATAATATAACAACACCTATATATTTGTGTTTGTAATGAGAGAAAATTTGCTTAGGGAGAGTTATGGCACCTGTCATATCAAATGGAATATTATATATCCTTAATGATTCTGGTAACAAGAAAACCGATTAGCAGGCAATTGATTGTAATGTAGAGGAGAGATGAAGATGGCCTAGATTAAAATAGTGACATTAGAAACTGAAGACTATGCCCAGATCCAAAAGGTATATTTAGGAGACAAAATGAGCAAGACTTGATTACAGATTGGAAGTAGAAGATGAGGGAAGAATAAAGAACTAATCCTGAAGCAAAGCCCAACCCAAACCCACCGCCATGGAGTCGATTCTGACTCACAGTGCCCCTAGAGGCAAAGTGGAACTTCCCTAGAGGGTTTCCAAGGCTGTCAGTCTTTACAGATGTTGTTGTTGTTGTTGTTATGTGCCATAGAGTCAGACCTGACTCATAACGACCCCTCCTTGGGTTTCCGAGGCAGTATCACTACAGAAGTAGATTGCCCAACCTTCCTTCCGAGGAGTGGCTGGTGGGTTTGAACCTCCAGCCTTCTGGTTAACAGTCAAATGCCTTAAGCAGTATGCTACCAGAGCTTGCAAAGCCCAAACCAAACCCACTGCCATGGAGTCAATTCCGCCTCACAGCACTCCTGGAGGACAGAGTGGAACTGCAGTTACATGGATGGAGGTACCATTGATGGGTCAGGAACACTTTCTTAGTTATCTAGTACTGCTATAAAAAATATATATATACGTGGTGGCTTTAACAAGCAGTAATTTATTTTTTCACAGTTAGTTGTTATTGTTGTTGTTATTATGTGCCATCGAGTCAGACCTGACTCATAGTGACCCCTCCTTGGGTTTCCGAGGCAGTATCACTACAGAAGTAGATTGCCCAACCTTCCTTCCGAGGAGTGGCTGGTGGCTTTGAACCACCAGCCTTCTGGTTAGCAGTCAAGTGCCTTAGGCACTATGCTACCAGAGCTCCCTTTCACAGTTTAGGAAGCTGGAAGTCCAAAATTCAGGGCACTGGTTTTAGAGAAAGCTTGTTCTCTCTTTTGGCTCAGGAGGAAGGTCCTTATGTCTTCAAGCTTCTGCTCCTAGATGATCTTCATGTGGTGTGGCATCTCTCTTCTGCTGCCTCTGCCTCTTAGCTTGCTAACTCTTTCACATCTCAAAAGAGATTGTTGACTCAAGGTACACCCCACACTAATCCTGCATCATTAACATAACAAAGACAACCCATTGCACAGACATAAACCACCACCACCATGACCACCACCACCACCACCAAAAAACACCAAACTCACTGCAATGGAGTTGATTTGGACTCATAGTGATACCTCCTTGGGTTTCCCAGGTGGTATCTCTACAGAAGTATATTCCACAGTCTTCCTTCTGAGGAGTGGCTGATGGCTTTGAACAGCCAGCCTTCTGCTTAGCAGTAAAATGCTTTAGGCAGACATGGAGGTTAGGATTTGCAGCACATATTTTGGGGGGACATAATTCAATCCAAGACAGACACTGAGGAGCAGTAGGCTTGTGGGAAAAATGGTTGATTTATTTTTGGATATGTGGCTTCCTTGTGCTTCTGGGACATCTAGATGGAGAGGACAGGTCGACATTGGATATAGAGAACTGGTACCAGTATCTGGGAGGTCTAACTGGAAAAGCCATAAACTTTCATTCAAGCCACGAGATGAAGAGTTCAAGGAGAGAGCATGGAATGGGAAGCAAAAAGGGGCTGTGGCAGCACCCTCAGGCCCCCATCTACCAGTAAGTTATGAGCACAGGCAGCAGAGAAGGCCCAGATAGAAAGTTGGCAGAAACCTAGAGGGTCTGACAGCATCACAAGACCAGAGGAAGAGAGTGTTCAGACAGAAGGAGGGTCCCCCCTGCTAGGTCCTGATGTAATGGTCTACTAGTCAGGGTTCTCTAGAGAAACAGAATTAGTGGGATATATACACTCACACATACACAGATACACACACACATGCAGTCATGCACCATATATGCATCTGTTGTCCCATAAGGTTATAAGAGTCCAGAAATCCTGATCAGAGAATGAGACATAGCAAATGCAACAGCTTCCCTCATGCAACACATACATCTTGTGTCTCTTATATGCAAAGTAATTGTGCTGCCAGACATATATACAGTTATATAACATATAATGTATATGTCTTAATAGTCATAATAAAGACGTATGTTACTGGCTTGTGTTCACATTGTATTGTTCTTTCTATCTAAAATGTTCACTGTGTAACAGTGTATGCTTTGACTTGTAGGCAGGAGCATCCAATCTCAGGTATCATGTGTCTCTTGAGTATTGTAGCGTTATCTCTCTGTTTAATTTTCTTTTGAAAATATTACTGTGAAGTGCATCATGACTCCCAAACACAGCAAAACCGGTGCTAATGATAATAGCAGCAAGAGGCAAAGGAGAAGTATTGATTTGAAAATGAAACAAAAGATTATTAAACAACAGGGAGGTAGAAGATCAGTGAATGCTATTGCTCACAATATAGGCATAACCCTCAAAAGCAAAGAAAAAATTCTCCAAGCTCTTGAAGGATCAGCTCCACTGAAAGCCATAGACAAAAGAAAATGTGAGAGGGATCTATGTCAGATATGGAGAATGCTAATGATGTGGATTGAGGACCAAACACAAAATTGAATCCTTACCCTGCTTAGCATGTTGACGATTTCTGCTAAGGCATGAAGCTTGTTTAAAAGTCTTCAAGAAAAAGCAGCATGATATGACATTTGCACAACATCCAAATCATATAACATTCTATTTCATGCAAAGTGTCATGGATGTTAAGTGATGCATGACTATATATGCATATGTGTTCACACACACACATATACATACACAAATATATATGTAACAGTTATATATATAACAAACAAAAAAAAAAAACCAAACTCACTGCCATTAAGTCAATACCGACTCATAGTCACCCCTCCTTGGGTTTCCCAGGCAGTATCTCTATGGAAGTAGACTGCCCAGTCTTCCTTCTGAGGAATGGCTGGTGGCATTGAACCACCAGCCTTCTAGTTAGTAGTCAAATGCCTTAGGCACTATATATAAAATATATATCTCTATATGTATGTTATATAGGAGCTCTGGTAGCATAGTGCCTAAGGTACTTG
>NW_006921599.1:7016448-7028986 GCF_000298275.1 Orycteropus afer afer
GAACTGGCAAGTACACAATCTGTAGGCCAAGCAGATGTAATCTCCCAGATGTCTATGTTACAATCTCAAGGCAGAATTCCTTCTCCTGGAAACCTCAGTTTTGCCCTTAAGGCATCACGTTATTGAGGGTAATCTCCATTACTTAGAGTCAACAGACTGTAAAGGTTAATCACATCTACAAATACCTTCACAGCAATATCCGCATTAGTGTTTGACCAAACCACTGGGCATCTTAGCCTAGCCATGCTGTCACACCAAATCAGCCATCACAGATGGGAAGGACTGAGAAGCGTCTGGTTGGTTTACTAATACATTGCCATTGGTTTCCTTGATGGGAACAATTTGAGAGAAGCAGTAGACTGGGATTTGGTTGAGGAGTAAATGAGGAGAGGAAATAGACTTCTTTTAAGAACTTTGGCTGGGAGGGGAAGGGAGAAAGAGAATAATAAGGGCTTGAGGGAGGCTTTTTTTTTTTTTTTTTTGGTATAAGATTGATCAGATTTCATCATGCTGCAAAACTTGCCTGAACACGTGTGACTTTGACATTCCAAGCTAGAACATCAGCTAAGTGACTATTAAGCCAAATAAATAAATTTCCACACATTTTTCAGTAATGACAGTTCTCTTAACTGTGGGGGAGGGGAATGGACAAAAACATGCAAATAATCAGAGTACTATTTAGCATATGATTTTAATAAGAAACTACCCAACCACGTTTATTGCCTTCAGCATCTGGCTGGATCACACATTCTCTTCGGAGGACTGGAGTGTTCCATTTCTTTAAACAAGAGACGGAGCTTGAGCAGGCGAAGAATAATCTTATTATGTATCCATCATGACCCACAAGGGGAACAGATAGGAGGTAGAAGGAAAAATAGACCTAATGGCCCTCTTGCAAGAAGAAGTCTAATAGGTACAGGGTACAGACTGTGGAGATCAGTAGTTTCTGAGTGCTACAGTTAAAAAAGATGTAATTGTTTCCTCTCAAAGTCAACTTTATCCAGCACTCTTTGCTTGAAAGTCACGACCATAATATCTTAATGGCAATGGCCTTGTCTTCTTTACTTTGTCTTCCTGTACCAAGCAGAGCACCTGGGTGCTCAGTGTCTGTTGAACTGCAGGTGAGAAGGTGGCCAGCAAAATAAATTTATTGCGATCTGAAAGAGAGGAGGGGAGGAAAGTTACTGAAGCATAATAAGGAAAAGTCCCAGGGTTTGAGGAACTTCCATCACTCATGGTTGTTTTGTACTTTATCATAGGTGTTGAGCACTTGCCATTGAATCTGACTCCTGGTGACCCTGTATGTATCAAAATAGAACTGTAATCCATAGGGTTTTCAATGGCTGACTTTTTAGAAGTAGATCACCAGGCCTTTCTTCCAAGGTACCTCTGGATGGATTGGAACCTCCAACCTTTTGGTTAATAGCCAAGCTATTAACCATTTGTGCCACCTAGGGACAGCCAGTGTAGTCTAAATGACAGTATGTGTTGAATTTCACCATATTTTGACAATATTGTTGCTTGCATTATCTATTGCTGTTAACAAATTACACCAAAATTCAGTGGCTTAAAATAGCAGTTTTATTATCTCTTGTAGTCTAGAGTCTGAATAGGCTCAGCTGAGAGGTTCTTTTGTTGTTTTTTCTTGGCATTTCTCATGTGGTTGTAGCCATACGGTATTGCAATCACCTAGAAGCTCAAATAGGAGCTCTGGTAGCATAGTGCCTCACTTGACTGCTAACCAGAAGCCTGGCAGTTCATACCCACCAGCCACTCCTCGGAAGGAAGGTTGGGCAATCTACTTCCGTAGTGATACCGCCTCGGAAACCCAAAGAGGGGTCGCTATGAGTTGGGATAGACTTGACGGCACATAACAATAACAACAACAGAAGCTCAAATAGGACATAGGAGAGCAGGGCCCCTTACCCTCTCCACTTAGTATTAGGGCCATTCCAGGGGTATCCCCACATGTCTCTCCAGACTGCATGGCAACTCAGGGCCCCCAAGCGTGAAAAAGTGGAAGCTGCAAGACCCTCTTAAGAATAAGATCCAGAATTCCCAGAGCATCACATTTGCTGTATGCCTTTGGTTAATATGAATCACAGGACCAGTCAAGGTTCATTGTTGGTGTAGACTAAACAAAGTCGTGAATGTGAATCCTCAGAGTGTGGTTCATTGGGACTGTCTTTGGAAGCCATGTTTAGAACTTGAAGGCAAAACTATAGCTGCTATTGTGTTCCCTTGTCTTCATATGGAATGTGCTTCCGATGTTTTCATATGGATGACAAAAACAGCAGTAGCTATCATTTGTTCAGTTTACCATGTGATGTGATATATGCATGACACTTTACATGCCTTCAAACTCATTGTCATTGAGTCAATTCCATCTTACAGCAACCCTTTGCGTTTCTGAGGAGGTAAATCTTTACAGAAGTAGACTGCCCAGTCTTCCTTCCACAGAGTGGCTGGTGGGTTTGAACTGCCAACCTTCTGGTTAGCAGTCAAATGCCTTAGGCACTACACCACCAGAGCTTACATGCTTTATCTTACAGAAGACCTGTGTGAAACTGCTTGCCTTGTTTGACAGGTGAAGAAACCAAGGCTTGCAAAGGGTAAATCATTGCCAGCTGGAAATCTCAGGGCTAGAATTTCTCATCAACCATATTGCATTTCAGATCCATGAGTGTGGAAACTCATAATTTCAGATGCTTTAAAGCATGTAATTCATCTACATTTAACAGTGATATTACAAGATGCTTTCCTTTCTCGCTATATCTCTGTAAAGCTGAAATATGAAGCAAGAGAAGCTCATCAATCAAAGCTGACACTGGAAGTCATAGCGTGAATCCTTCTTGAATGTGTTTAAAGGCAGCGGTTACATCTTACTCATCTTTGTATAGACCTCACATATCTAGTTTGATGCCATGTACACACCAGATGCTCTCTAAATATTTGTTGAATGGCTAAGAAATAGTGAATTGATACTGGCTCTGTCTTAGTTTTGTAGGGCTGACATAACAAAATGACACAAAGTAAGTGACTTTATAGAACAGAAATTTATTCTCACAGTTTTGGAGGCTAGAAGTCTGGATTCAGGGTGTCAATAAGGCTATATTCTCTGCTGGCTCTATGAGAAGATCCTTATTTGTCTCTTTTAGCATCTAGCTTGTAGATGGATCCTCACATGCTATCTTTTCCCTGTGTGACTCTGTCTCCATGTCTGTCCTCTTCTTTTCATAAGACACCACTTAGTTCTGGTAGCATAGTGGCTAAGGCACTTGACTGCTAACCAGAAGGCTGACAGTTCAAACCCACCAGCCACTCCTCGGAAGGAAGATGGGGCAATCTACTTCTGTAGTGATACTACCTCAGAAACCCAAGGAGGGGTCGCTATGAGCCGGGTCCAACTCAATAGCACATAACAACAACAACAACATATAGGCTTAGGACTCAGTCTGATTTCCTTCATTGATAACATGTGCAAAGAAAAAGTCTCTATCCTCAAACTGTGTATCCCACAAATCTAAAGAATTTGTGTAGATTCTTTAGAGATGAGAACGAGGACAGCCCAAAGCTGATTCCTCTGAGGTGGAGGTCAGAAACACCCCCAATCTCCAACCTTTTTACCACGTCTGACCTAGCCATCTCTCCCACAGTACTTCTTTCTACTTCTCTTCTGGCTTCAATAATCCATTGCAATGGCCACACAGAACTCATAGACCATGCTTATAGTTAAGTGGTTCACTAAGGAAATAACAAGGTATAAAAAATGGCACAACTGTGTCAGACCTCATCTGACTTCACAAAGGGGACAAGAGAGAATCAAGATCCACTTCAGCCCAAGGCTAACTCCTATGAGGTGGAGATCAGACATAATTCATAGACCATACTCACAGTTATGAGGTTTATTAGGGAAGTAACAGGTTACAACTCAGGATCAGGAACAACTCTGGAAATAGTTCTTCAGTCAGGACAGGTTCTTAGCTGTGGCCACAGGCAGGCCTCTCTCTGGCCCTTGGCTTCTCAGACTCTCAACTTGGCCTCTGCCTTGCTCAGGCAAATGTTACAAAGCTCTTTAGCTCTGGCATTAAGTGCCCAGAGGCAGCCCACTCTGATAACAAGCTTTCTGCCTGATGGCACTTACCTCTCTTGTTCTGCAGGTTGGTAAACCTAGCTCCACCAAGTGGCTGGAGGCACCCCACTGTGCCAGCAAGTTCCTGCCCAAAGGTGCCCAGCCCTCTTTCTCTGTGGGGCAGTATTCCTACTGTAGCCATCTCACTCCATGGTTGAGAAGCCCACTGTGTCCTCTCACTCCAGTCTCCTGGTTCTGCTGCTGCCATTTCTCTGCCACACTTGCTGCCACTTCCCACCACCTTGTCCCTTCTCCAGTGTTAACAACTCTGTCTCCAGGGTTTAGGATGTTCTTAGTGCAGGGACCCCAGGTCCAAAGAACATGCTCTGCTCCTGGCTCTTTTTTCTTAGTGGTAGTGAGGTTGCCCTTCTGCTCTGGATTTGGCTTTCTTTTTAAGCCTACTAGGATGACAGAACTGACCAGTCCCCTACAAGGGTTCCATGTACCTGATTTGCATGGTCCCATCCCCACAGGGGTTCTGTGCACCTTGTTTGCTTTATTAGCAGACTGTCCAGTCCCGTTGGTGAGCCACAAATACCTTATTTGCATAGTCTCACAAAATGATTGAGTCACAGTAACTATGGCTAAAAGGTCTATATTAAGTAATTCTCTGCACTGCACAAAGTACAGCTTGGGATCGGGATCAACAGGCTGTAACTCCAGGATCAAGAAGCATGTAGGCAAAGTCTGGAAGTTTCCCCCAAAGTGGAGAGCACACCCCTTCCTTCTTCAGTGGACAACTCTTTCCTTTTCTCTCAGGCTTGCAAGTAGTCAGGCCCTTCTCTCTGCCAGGTATACACCCTGTCAGCTACACAGACTTTTCTGCCTTGGGCCTCCAAGCTGTGAGCCACTCCGCTGCTTACTGCCTCAGCTCATAGCCAATGCAGTAGCTTTGTTCAGCTCTGTCTTAGCTGCCTTCCTAGCAGCAAGTTTCTGTTATCACCACCAATTCTACTGAGGAGCCTCTTCTGGGCCTGTCACTGCCAACTCTGCAGCAAGGCTCCTTCCAGGCCTCTTGCTGTCTTCAGTGTTATAGTCCTTAACCTGTGTTACAGCTCTTTTAAGAGATTCCTTTCCTCCTTTTTCTCTTCTTTCTCCTTGCCTTTTCTCCTTTCTCTTTTCTGAAATGGTTGCATATATAAGCAAACTCCTTGTCAATTTCAAGGCATGGCTTTCCCAGCAGGGCCATGAACTGACCAATCCCTTCAGTGGACTATAAGTATTTCATTTGCATAATCCATAGTATATTGACCAATCCATGCAAAGTACATAAAATAGACCTAGCACAGGGCAGGCCGGCCCAGGGCCAGACAGGAAAAAAAAGTAGCAAGCCATCAAGTTATTTTACAGCTTACCCTGGAAATGGCAATCAAACCGGAAAAAAGTAACAAACTCCCTGGGGTAGAACACTAGTACAATGTAACTCCTCAGGCATAGAGGAAAAAAATCTCTCAAACTATTTTTCCAAAGAACCAAGGCAATAGGCACATAAAGGAACTCATTTCACCATACAAGGTCATGTTCACAGGTCCAGGAGTTAGGACTTCAACATATCTTTTTTTTTTTGGGGGGGGGTGTTACTATTCAGTTCATAACAGCCTCCAAAAAATATATATTATTCAAAATAATTCCTTTAATGCTTCATAGAGCACCACGTCTTTCTGCTATGTAATATGTTGTTGTTGTTGTTATGTGCCGTTGAGTCAGACCCGACTCATAGCGACCCCTCCTTGGGTTTCTGAGGCAGTATCACTACGGAAGTAGATTGCCCCATCTTCCTTCCTAGGCTACGTAATATACAGAAGCAAAATACACATAGGATAGGTGAGCAGACATGCCTCTAGAATGGTTGCTAGATTTAGAGCTACATATTCATAGGTCTCTAGGTGGCACAAAGGGTTTGCACTCAACCATCAGTCTAAAAGATTGGCAACTTAAATCCACTCAGCTGTGCCACAGAAGAAAGGCCTGGCAATCTACTTCCATAAATATTACAGCCAAGAAAATCCTGTGGAGTGCTTATGTTTGGTGATACATGGGGTCACCATGAGTTGGAAATGACAACAATGGTTTCTCTGTTTTTTCAAATTGTGATTTGGGTAAAAGTTTATGGAGCAAATTCATTTTCCATACAGCAGCTCATACACATTTTGTTTCATGACATTGACTGCAATTCCCCCAATGTAACAGCTCTCTTCCCACTTCTTCGTTGTAGTTACCTCTTCCCTGTGTCCTTCCTTCCTATGCATTCCTGTCCTCCCCCAGTTGTCTCCCTGTACATACACAGCCCTTTTATTCTCCCATGTTTGATGTCTCCAAGGAGTGTATCTATCTAATGTAAATATTCACCCTATACACCTGTCTACTGTTTGGCTGGAAGCTATAGGAGAGAGTTCAGTTCCAGACCTGAAGGGTAACTAGGGGCCATAGTCTGGGGAGTCTCACCAGGCTCTATCACACCAGCAAATGTGGTGTTTTTTTTTTTTTTATGATTTTGAGTTTTGTTCCACATAACAATTGTTTTTTTGTTTTTTTAGTTTTATTCACAGAACTAATTCTTTAAATCATACCTCATTCAGATTTATCATATAAGACATGTGATTGGCCACTGAGTTCTGAAGATAAGAAGGACTTCTGTTTGGGGAGGTGGTGGTTAAGAGGACAGACCCTGGAGTCTGAGTGCTGAATTCTCTCAGGCAAGTCATGTATATGCTGTAACTTATTTCCTTCATCTTTGTAATAGGGCTGGCACCTCACAAAACTGTTATGAGAATTTCAAAAGAATATATAGAACACTCTTGAAATACTAACAAGAAACCAGGTGCCATCAAGTTAACTTCCACTTACAGGAACCCAATGTGTGTCAGCAGAGAGCTGTGCTCCTCCATGGAATTGTCAGTGGCTGATATTTCAGGATTAGATTAACAACCATTTCTTCCAAGACACCTCTGGGCGAACTTGAACCTCCAAGCATTTGGTTAACAGCCAAGAATATTAACTATTTGTACTACCCAGGAAAATCAATGAGAGATCTTAAACCTTAGACTAGGACCTTGTACATAAGTTTTATGTAACTTACAGTTACTGTTCTGGTTACCTAGTGCTGCTCTGACAGGAATATACCACAAATGGGATGGCCTTAACAAACAGGAGTTTATTATTACAATTTGGAGGCTTTAAGTCCAAGTTCAAAGTGCCAGGCTCTAGGGGCTGGGTGAAAGCCCCTCAACCTTGGGGTCCAGCTCTGCCTCCTGCTCCCGGCCCACTGGAGCCAGAGGCATTTTTTCACTCAAACATCTGCTGGCTGCTGAGGCTGAGAAGCCCCAAGGTTGACAAGTAAAAAGGCACAGTCTTGATGTTACCAATCTACATGGCAGGCCATTAACTTAAGTCCACTGTAAGTCCCGAGGTCGGCAGAGCATAGCAGGCTGCTGAGCAATGACACGGCTACATGCAGGGTCAAAGCTAGAGACCATTCCCAAAGGCTTCTCCTTGTGTACAGGAAGCAGACCACATACCCAAAGGCAGCTACCCAGCTGCACGTGGTAGATCCTACCATGGAGTTGATTGCCAGTCTCCTCATGGGGATTAACTACCACCAGCTGCCCAGCCACTCAACAAGGCCCAGGCAAGTTGATACACAAACCAAACTACTGCAGTTACCAATATTTTTTTTTTTCTTAGAAATGCATTAAAAGGCAAACTTAAACATGCAAGATTAAAGAGAGGGGTATTTGTTACTTCCTTTTTTCTTTTTTCAGTCTTTGGATGAAATATGGATAAGGTGACAAATTTTTGGTAAGCTTTACTTAGATTTACCAAAACCAAACCAAACTCACTGCCATCGAGTTGGATCGGACTCATAGTGACTCCTCCTTGGGTTTCCGAGGTGGTATCACTAAGAAGTAGATTGCCTAATCTCCCTTCTGAGGAGTGGCTAGTGGGTTTGAACCACCAGCCTTCTGGTTAGCAGTCAAATGCCTTTGGCACTATCTACCAGAGCTCCCTACTTAGATTTAGGTAATGCTCATTTAGGTCGTGGTGCAGGAACCTCATTTTAGACATGCAGAATTTTATAAAACCAAAGTCCATAACTCTTTCTGCCTCAGTACCAACAAGCTAGTTCGGTGAATTATTTCCTCCTCTCTATGTATTTACCATTAAGTGAACACAGTGGCCTCTGAGGATGTGCTGAAATATACATGATATTTAACAGGTATTCTTGGGAGGGAGGGGGTAAACAACAACAACAACATTGTGAGGATACTCTTCTTTTGAAAATCAGAAATCTGTGGCAAATCAGAATGCTCAAAAATAGAGAGAGACATAAATAAGGTGGCCATGTAATTTATCTTCCAACTGAAAGTCCTTGAAAGTAAAATGGGGTGCTACTAATACTTAAAAACAAAAACGAAAAAGCAGTTGCCATTGAGTTGACTCCAATTTACGACAGCCCTGTGTGTATCATGGTAGAACAATGCTTCATAGGATTTCGGGGGCTGTGACCTTCAAAGTAGGCACCAGGCCTTTCTTCTAAGGCACTCTGGATGGGCTCAAACTGCTAACCTTTTGATTAGTAATCAAGCACTTAACCTTTTGCACCACCCAGGGACTCCTTATTAATACTTATATCAGGACAATAAGTATAAAAGAGGACTGTACCAGGTAAACAAAGACATCTGGACACCCTGTACAAAACCCACATGGATTGAATTTCAGAACATAAGAAGTGGTCCTGAGACAAATTCTGATTCACAAATAGAAAAGAAATTTGAAGGAACAATTGGAACTAAGATTCATTAGAACATTAGAGTGATGCCCAAATGTCTACCTCTCTGGTGGCATAGTGCCTAAGGCATTTGACTGCTAAACAGACAGCTGGCAGTTCAAATCCCCGCCCCCCGCCACTCCTTGGAAGGAAGGTTGGGCAATCTACTTCTGTAGTGATACTGCCTCAGAAACCCAAGAAAGAGTTGCTATGAATCGAATCTAACTCGGTGGCAGTGAGTTCTCTGAAGGAAGATTGGGCAATCTATTTCCGTAGTGATACTGCCTTGGAAACCCAAGGAGGGGTTGCTATGAGTCGGATCCCACTCAATAGCAGAGTTTGGTTTGGTTTTCAGTTGAATTAACGGTATCTGTGTCCAATAGAGTCTTTACAAAACTGATTTTCATTGTTTCCGGCCCTCAATCTTGTTTCCGCCCCTTCTCCCACACCTCTTCTGCTCTGTGTCTTGGGTGGAAATTCTGTCCCTCTGCCAGTTTCTTCCACCAGTAATTTATTTTCTCTTCCTACAGTACTTCCCTCACTCTCTAAAGTCCTTGGTCGCTTCTCTCCTCAGCTCCTGCTACCAGGCCCTGATGCTTTTCCCTGCTCCCAGGCCTTCCTCAAGTGCAACACACCATTCCTTCCTATCCCTCTTGTTGGACCAAACCTGGAAAGCAGGCTTGACTCTCCTTGAAATTTCCCACCTATGTTGAGCACATTGTTCTTTCTTCACTTGTCTTCCTCAACTCTAGTTCTCTCCCCATTCTTTCCCTCCCAAATTGTTCTTGGTGTACTCTTTTGTCCCATCTCCATCTCTGACATCTCCTAATTTCATTTTATTCCCAGACATTTCCTGGTTCCATCCATAGGCCAACACTGTACTCAAATCTCCATTTGCAGGTTCAGCCCCTGCCCTTAGTCCAGCCCTCTGCAGGGCCTTTCCATTGCAATGTTCCACCATCACCCCACATTAGCATGCATATACTTGTATTAGCTTCCTAGGGCCACTATAGCAAAGTACCACAGCTGGCTTAAAACAACAGAAATTTATTCTCTCATAGTTCTGGAGCTAGATGTCTGAATTCAAGATGTTGGTAGGGCCATGTTTTTTCTTCCAACTTCTGGTCCCCCCAGCTGTTGTTTATCTTAGTAGCTTCATCACTCCAATCTCTGCCTTCTACACCTGGTTCTGTTCCCTCCTTGTCTCTCTGTTCTATGTTGCTTCTCCCCGATTTACAAAGAAAGACACCAGTCATATTGGATTCGGTCCTACCCTATCCTGGTATGACCTCATGCTAACGTAACTAATTGCATCTGCAAAGATACTATTTCCAAATAAGGTCCCATTCACAGGTGCTGGGGGTTAGGATGTGGACATACCTTTTTGGGGGACAAAAATCAAGCTATAATAACACTGTGCCTCCTTTGTGCCCTAATGGACTTTCCTTACAAAAATGCCCTGTTTGACATATGTCATCTTTCACATCAGCAGCACTTTTGAATCAAGTCTCTATTTTATCCCATATCAAAAACCAAAACTATTTCTATCAAGGTCAGTTCTGACTCATAGGAACCATATAGGACAGAGCAGAACTGCCCCACAGAGTTTCCAACTCTTTACAGAAGCAGACTGCCACATGTTTCTCCTGTGGAGCAGCTGGTGGGTTTGAATCACCAACCTTTTCTTCAGCAGCCAAATGCTTTAACCGCTATGCCACCATGGATCCTTAGTATTTTATCCTGTACCTAATTCAATTACAGATGGCTACTTCCCTTTCACCATTGCCACTTTTATCTTGACATTCATCTGCTC
Organism: Orycteropus afer afer; assembly: GCF_000298275.1. NCBI lineage: Eukaryota > Metazoa > Chordata > Mammalia > Tubulidentata > Orycteropodidae > Orycteropus > Orycteropus afer. The sequence goes on from NW_006921599.1 coordinate 7,027,162, forward strand.
TCCTGTGTTTCCCTAGAACTCTTTAACCTTTCCCTTTGACCTTTATTCACTATGCACTTAATAATGATACATTATTAGCACAACTAATGGCAAGGGTAATAGCTAACATTTGACTGCCTACTATGTGGCAAGCATTGATCTAGCTGCAATGTAGTTCTCACTGCCTCAGCAGTGCTATGAGGCAATTACTGCTAATATCTGTTTCATTGATGGGTGGCAAGACTTCATCTTGCTTACTTGGGACACATCATCAAAGAAGGACCAGTTATGCAAAAGGACATCATGTTTAATACAGAAGAAGGTCAGGAAAAAAGAATGAGATGGATTGATATAATATTGATATGATAGCCACAAGAGTGCACTCAAACATACTAATGATTGTGAAGATGGTGCAGGATGGGGCAACATTTTGTTCTTCTGTTATACATAGGTGTCTATGAGTTAGAGCCAACTTGATGGTCCCTAACAGCAACAAGAGATGAAGATAATGAGGCTGAGAGAGGGCCAGTAATCTGCCCAGAACTGCACAGCTGGGTAATGGCTAAGCCCTAGAGGATCTGACTGCAGCCCTATCTCACGCCCAACTCTTCTGTGCTTTGCTTGGAAATATCACTCTTACATGATGCTTGAAAATACAAAGAATTAAAAGGTTAAGCTGTATGTATACCTAGATGGAGAGGTGTTAAGCAAACTTGAATTCAGGAAGCTGAGTTCATTAAGAAAATAATATTGAAAGTAACAGTAAAATCAATTTCTGTTGAGTTGACTCCAGCTCATGATGACCTCAAAGTAGGACTGTGCTCCAAAGGGTTTTCAGTGGCTGATTTTTTATGTAAGATTACCAAGCCTTTCTCCTGAAGCAATTTTGCGTAGACCAGAACCTTCAAGCTTTGGTTAACAGCTGAGTGTGGTAGCTGTATGCACCACCCATGAGTTGGAACTAGTTAGACAGCTGCTGGTTCACTATTGGAAATGTTGTCATTGTTAAGTCCATTGAATTGATTCTGACTCATTGTGACCCCATGTGACAAAGTAGAACTGCCTCACAGTTCTTGAAACTATAAAACTTTTCTTGGTTGTAATCTTTATGGAAGTGACTAATACTGGAATTCCAAAGGTAGAGAAATATATCTATATGATGTATATTTAAAAAAGAAAAATATTTCTTTGGCTTGTTTGTTTTGTTGTTTGTGGTATTTTCTTAGGCAAATTGTTGTTGTTGTTGTTATATGCCATCAAGTCGGCCCCGCCTCATAGCGACCCCTCCTTGGGTTTCCGAAGCAGTATCACTATGGAAGTAGGATTGCCCAACCTTCCTTCCGAGGAGTGATTGGTGGGTTTGAACCGCCAGCCTTCTGGTTAGCAGTCAAGTGCCTTAGGCACTATGCTACTAGAGCTCCCAGGCAAATTGTAGGCAATTAGAAATGATGTAAAGACAGTGGAAGAGTTACTGTTTCTGGCTTATTTGACTAAAACTAATGTTGTTAGTTGCCTTAGAGTCAATTCCAATTCATAGTGACCCCATCCATGTGTTAACAGCAGAACTAGTCCATAGGGTTTTCTTGGCTATAATCCTAACAGAAGCAGTTTGTCTGGCCTTTTCTTCTGTAGTATTGCTGAGTGGGTTCAAACTGACAACCTTTGGGTTAGCAAATGAGCGCAAACTGTTTGCACCATTGTCTTGGTTCTCTAGAGCTGGTATAACAGAAATATACCACAAGTGAATGGTTTTAACAATGAGCTCTGGTGGCATAGTGCCTAAGGCACTTGACTGCTAACCAGAAGGCTGGCAGTTCAAACCCACCAGCCACTCCTCAGAAGGAAG
>NW_006921599.1:7029086-7053911 GCF_000298275.1 Orycteropus afer afer
GAGGGGTTGCTATGAGTCAGATCTGACTCGACGGCAGTGAGTTTGGTTTGATTTTGGTTTGAATGGGTTAATGATCATAAAAAAAAAAAAAAAAATAGAAAGAAATTGAATCGTTTTCAACTCATAGCAACCCCCATTGGTTTCCAGGGCTATACTTCCTTACAGAAGTAGATCGCCCTGTCTTCTTTCCATGGAGCAGCTGGTAGGTTTGAACCACTGACCTTCCAGTTAGCAGTCAAGTGCATTATCCACCACACCACCAGAGCACCTTCCTGTTGTTTTAGGAAGCTAGAAATCCAGATTCAGAGTGCCATCTCTAAGGGCTAGGTGAAGGCCCCTCAACCTTGGGCTTCAGCTCTGCCTCTTATTCTAGGCCTACTGGAGCTGGGGGCTTCTCGTAATTCATTCAGCTGCTGCTGCTGAGGCTGACGAACCCAAGGTCAGCAAGTAGAAAAGCACAATCCTGAGATGAGCAGGAAACATGGCAGTGTTTAAGTTCAAGTCCAGAAACAATCCCAAGATTGGCAGGCAACATAGCAGTCCAGTGAGATGAAGACTTGGCCAAACACAGGATCCAGATGTGCCAAAAAGCTAGAGACCTTTCCTGAAGCTGCTCTTTACATAGTGGAAGCAGGCCACACTTCAGAGGCAGCTCCCTTTCCACTGATTAATGTCTCACAGCAGATTCTACTATGGAGATAATTATAGTCTCATCATGGGGGATAACTACATCCAACTGCCAAGCCACTCAAAACCACAGCTCAGCCAAGTGGACATAATTTTAACTACCACAGCCACCCATGACCTTAAACTAACACAAATTTCCTCCCCTATCTGAAAATAGAGCATTCTGATGAAACGTTTTGTAAGCCAAAATAGACTACAGCAAAGAAACAATTACCATTTAATGTATATGGGAAAAAATTTTACGCTTTACCAAAAAATAACCTACCAAATAACATGTAAAACCTAAAATAATACAAACATACAATGTTCATAGACACAGTTCAAAACTATGGCAGCTTAATGCTGAGATCTGAGAGTAGGTCCTGGGGAAGGGGCTTGGTGATGCCACTTTCATAGTTTGAGGTGCACACTGTCTCTTTATAGCTTCTCTGTAAAACAAATGTTGACTGCTAGTTTTGCTTTTCACCTTTTTCCTTAAAAATGGAAATCCTCTTTAGATTTCTTTCAGTTAGCGAAAATAGGTATAATGTGGATCTTACATAAAAGTGAAGTGGCATAAAACAAACTTTATAAGTGGGGGATGCCTGTACTGTTGTTGTTGTGTGTCATCGAGTTAATTCTGACTCATCAGAGCTCCATATGACAGAGTAGAACTGCCCCATAGCATTTCCCATGCTATAATCGCTACAGAAGCAGGTCCCCAGGTCTTTACTCCAGTGGGGCTGCGGGGTGAGTTCAAACCACTGCCCTTTTGGTTAGCAGCCAAGTGCTTAACCTTCAGTCATCAATCCAAAAACATAACTGCCATCGAGTTGATTCTGAATCACAGTGACCCCCATAAGGTTTCCAAGACTGTAAATCTTTATGCAAGTTGGTTGCCCCATCTTCCGCTCACAGAGCAGCTGGTAGGTTTGGACCTCTGACCTTCTGGTTAACAGCCAGATGCCTTACCTACTGTACCAGGAGAGCTACTTAAATTTATATTAAGTGACCTTGATAAAGAAACAAATAGAATGTGGGGCCATATGTGAATAAAATATTTCTTAAAAGTCAGACTTAAAGGTCTTCTTTCTTTATTTTAACCTGTGTGAGAGTTGGAGAGAGAGGAATGTGTGGATATAAGATGTGTGTGATATTAGTGGAATAACATGAATGGAAGAGAGCATTGTGTACAAAGGACTTGCTTTGAGTGGCAGTCTGTCCTGAGGTAGGAAGATGTGAGTGATACAACCTCTAACTCCTCAGCGGACTCTTCCTGTCTAATCACAGTGAAGTATAATTAAGAAGGGCTTTGTGAAGGCTCTTTGTGGAATAGAAGTCAGAGGATTGCTAATGATGTTCATGCAGATAGAACTTTGGCATAGAAGATCGTTGTAACATTTAATCTATTTTTGTACATTAACCAATTTTGAGTTTTCAGAGAGGATGAATGCCTCTTCTACAGCATAGCAGCATCCTTGCATCCCCTGAAAGGCTCTTCCATCCTATTGCCAGAGTTTACATTCCCTGCCTTCTTCAGAGTCATGAAAACCAAATCAAACCCATTGCCACTGAGTCAATTCTGATTCACAGTGATCCTATAGGACAGAGAAGAGTGCAACTGGCCCACTGGGTTTCTTAGGCTATAAATCTTTACTGAAGCAGACTGCTTCATCTTTCTCCCACTGAACGGCTAGTGGTTTCAAACCACCAACCTCTTGGTTAACAGCTGTATACTGTAACCACTGTGCCACCAGACCTAGAGTTGTGAAAGGTCCTGTGAAAGTGTAGTAAGCTGCTTGCTACCATTACATGCTGTCTTAAAGAAAGCTTGTGTAATGGGTCTTTAAATACTTCCTAAGACAGAGGAAAGATACAATGCTCACACCACAGTTTGAGCATCATACTAATTCTATTTCCATGAAGATAAAATAAGTCAACTATGAGCTATAATTTCACCACATAATTTTACAATAATATATTCCAATGTGAAAAGAAAGTTACATAATTTATTCATCATCACACAAAACGCTATTCCTGCATGAACAATTGGAAAGACTCATTCATTATAAGAAAATTTGCCTTTACAAGGATGCCGAATGAATTAAAGAAGCATCATCTTTTGGTAGATCTGGGACAGGTGGATATTTACAGAAGATGTTCACAATAGTATACCTTGTCTGATGGCCATAGTCATGTTTCTAGTAGTTTCTGAAAGAACAATGGGCTTTTGTCTGCATAGTTTTAATTGGGGGTGTGCAGCTAAACAAACAAACAGAAAAATCCATCCAAACCAGTTGTCATCAAATCTGTTATGACTCATGGTGACCTTGTGTGTCAGAGCAGAACTGCGTGCATAGGAGTTTTCAATGGCTGTGATTTTCTGGAATTAAATCACTAGGCCTTTCTTCCAAGGCACCTCAGGATGGATTTGAACCACCAACCTTTCCAGTCTTAGCTGAGCTCTGAACCGTTTGTACTACCAGGAAACTTGGACATGCAGCTAAATACCCCGAAGGAAGTCATTTAACATCTTCACCATGAATTACAAACCCATGTCATGTCGTTATTGTCATAATTTTGTATTTAGAGTCTAATTAGAAAACTTGAGAGGTGTTTTTAAAAATAAAAAATGACATATTACATTGAAGTTTGAAAAGAGAAAATTCACCCTTAGCCATGACACTCTTAGAAGTTATGATCATTTATACATACTTACTTTCAATCTTTTATAAAATTTCACATAGTTGAAACCAAAGCATAAATAAAATTGCATTTATCTCTCATTAAAAAAGAAAAATTTACCTTAACATTAGGTCATATGAGAACAATTAGTCATGGCACAGAAACCTTCCTAATGAGTGTAAAACATTCTGTTGTGTGCATGCTGTCATTTAGTTAACCTCTCCTCTGTTACTGGGTATGGAAGCTTCTTCAAATTTTCTGCTATTATAAATAACCCACCATAAACATCTATGTAGCATTTTTTCTTTCATACTTCTTTTCTGTATCTGGAGACCTTGTTATGGTCATAATTGGGTGTGAATTTTTCTATGGCCCTTATTTTCCAAAAAGACTGTAACAATTTATACCATTAATGATATAGAGAGTACAGACTTCACACTCAGCAGGGCTGGAATCTAGAGATGTACAGTGTTGTTATAAGTGCAGTCAGTGAGAAATCAAGTCGAGAAGGCTCGGATATTCTGACATGGGTGCAGTCTGTCCAGTGTGGGCTCAGTGAAACCATGATCATGTACACACATTGAAGGTAGTATCTTGAACTGGGATGACTGAATTGCTGGCCCAGGTCTACCTGGCCTATACTTAGACTGATTTCTCTCCTTTTTTGTAGTTTGTTATAGACTTCTTGTACGAATGTTGCACAAGACCAATCTGTTGCCATTGTTAGTTGCTGTCCAGTCTGCTCCAGGTCATGGTGACCTTATGCATAACAATGAAATGTTGCCCAGTTCTGTATCATCTCCATGATTGTTGGTATGTTTGATCTTGAGTGCCTTCCAGCCTGAGGAGCTCATCTTCCAGCACTATATTGGACAATGTTCTATTCTTACCCATAATGTTTTTATTGGCTAATTTTTTTAATGTAGATTGCCAGGCCTTTCTTCCTAGTCTGTCTCAGTCTGGAAGTTCTGCCGAAACCTGCCCACCATATTTGACCCTGATGATATTTGAAATACTGGAGGCATGGCTTCCAGCATCATAGCAACACTCAAACCATCATGGTACAACAAACTGACAGGCGAACTCCATGATAACTGGTTTTAGGACCAATCTACCGTAGTGTAATATTTTCCCCATCAGAATAACTGAATATTTCAGTAAGAACTTTAGTGAAGAGCCAGCTAGAAGATATCTGGATCTCTTTACCAATATAAACTAGTAGGAATCATATATATGTTATTTACAAATGGTCTCTGATTATAGGCTTAACAAGAAAAATAAAACATAAAAAAAAATGATACCAGGCATGGATGGATGGACAGAGGCTAGGAGAACCAAAGAAGAGAAGGAAGCCAGCTTGCAATATGTGTGCTGGCCTGGGTGTCTCTGTGGGAGGCCTTATGAAGAAGTGGTCAGGAGCTCAGGTGCAGAATCTGACAAACCTGGGTTCCAGTCCTGACTTCACCTCTCCCATCTTTGGCCTTGGACAAGGTGCCTCAGGAGCCTACAGTATCTGCATGGGGAAGACTGTCATAGCGAGAGAGCCTCCTCTTCTAAGGCACCTAGGAAGAGCCTTGTCTTGCTGATGGGTCACTGTCAGACAGTCCAAATCACTAAAGAATAATACAGAATCGGCAAAACACTGCATAACATGGATGAACTTGGAGGACAGTAAAAAAAACAAAACTCACTGCCATTGCATTGATCTCGACTCATAGCAACCCCTCCTTGGGTTTTTGAGGCGGTATCTCTATGGAAGTAGATTGCCCAGTCTTCCTTTCAAGGAGTGGCTGGTGAGTTTGAACCGCCAGCCTTCTGGTTAGCAGTCAAATGCCTTAAGAACTACGCAACCAGAGCTCCCTGGAGGACATTATGCTGAGTGAAATAAGTCAATCACAGAAGGACAAATACAGTATTAGTTCATTATTGTAAAATGTCAAAGAAAGGTTTATATATGGAAGGAAACTTTCTTTGTTGGTTACCAGGGGTGGGAGGGGAGGGAACACTGAAAAGAAAAAAAAAATGCATTGAACCATGTCACTTTAGTTTTGTGTATTTCACTGTACATAAATTATATTTCAATAAAATGTATTTAATAAAAAAAGTGAACAATATGAAAATTAGAATTCCTTCAATCAATCATTCAATGGATCTTTGTTGAACAAAGGGCTAGCATCCACGAGCACCTAGGTGTTCCTGAACCATCAAGTTTTAGGCAGGGATAGCAACATGAGAGAGGACCAATAGATAGGGTCAGATCGCAGGCCCTTTCTTGTCACATTAGGGATTTAGACTTTATCCTATAGTCAGTCTGTCGCTATTTAAAAGCTTTAGGCAAGAAAGTAGCAGAGTTCATATTTTCTATTGAAAGTAAATTGTCTGGACAAAAGATATGAACTAGCAAAACAAACAAAAATACAGTTGTCCCATAAATATAAAAAGATCTCACTTCACCCGTAATTACTAGTTATGGTAATTAGGCTGTAGAGTCTATTAAGGAGCCCTAGTGGTACAGTGGTTAAGCACTTAACTGCTTACTGAAAGGTCAAAGATAGGAACCTAGTGGCAAGTTCCATGAGGGAAAGATAAGGCAGTTTGCTTCCATAAAGTTTACAGCCTTGGAAACCCTGTGGAGCAGCTCTACTCTGTCCTATAGTGTCACTGTGAGTTGGAATAGACTTAATGGCAATGAGTTTTATGGATGGAGTATATTCCAATTCTTGGTGACCCCATGTGTGTCAGAGTAAAACTGCACTCTGTAGGGTTTTCAGTTGTGGTGACCTTTTGACATAGATCCATCTCTGCCTCTGGTGGGTTCAAACCAGCAACCTTTCTGTTCGTAACTGAGTGCTTAACTATTTGTGCCACCCAAGGACTCCTCACTAGTAATGAAAGAAATACAAATTGAAACTAATGAGATATCATTTTGGACATATGATTTGAGCAAAGTTAAAGAAATTGGTAATAACTGCACTGGATCAGCTAATGTGAAAGTAATGTGTGCAGTAACCACTCTCCTATAATGTTGGTGGAAGGATAAGTCAGTGCAAGCTTTTTTGGAGGACAGTTTGGCAAAAGCAATCAAAATTCTATATGCACTTACCATTGACCCTACAAATCATCAACCTGGCGAAAGCTGGTAAGGCAGAGAAGAATGTCCAGATACGGGAGAAAAGTGTTGCAGTTACAGATTTGAGGGCAAGCATGCCCATAAGAAGTTATAAATTGCAAGGAATTTAACCTGTATGTATGCTTGGAGAAATACAGTGAGATGAATGTACACAGTTGTTCATTACAAATTGTTTATTGTAGCAAAACACTGGAAACAAAATAAATGTCATTGATAAGGTTCTGGTTATATAAATTACACTACTTCTATACAATGGAGCATCCATGAGCCACAAAAAGGAATAAGGTAGATCTGCAGATATGGAGGGAATTTAAGTAAGGTGAGATCCAGAATAGCATGTATATTGTTATCTTTTTTTGTGTTGGTTTCTGAGTGAAAAATAAATTTCTGCAAAGATATAGAAGAGAAATAGTTTATGTGATTATCTTTTGGGGGAATAGAACTGGGTAGTAAGACAAAAAACAAAAAGGAGATTGGGCGTTTCATCATATTCTTTTCTTTGTATTTGCATTATTGCCCTATGTAGGGTTATTTTCATACAAAATAATTACAAAAGATACATATTCATTGAATTTTAGCTGCACATCAGCTTTCCCAAACTAAATCTTAATTTGTCAGCACATATTTATGTGTCATGTACTCTTCTAAGCTCTTTGCTTAACTAATGTTAAAGAACTTAAGTTAATTATCAAAAACCCATACAAGACAGGAACTATTTTGATCCCATTTTTGCAGATGAGCGAACTGAGGCACTTGCCTCAAGGTCACACAGCTTTTAAATAGCAGAGCCAGGATTTGAACTCTAGTAATGTGGTCTCAAGTCCTTGCTTTTACCAACTATGTTGTATCTTCACTGAACAGACTTTTACTTGCTAGCATTGAAGTAGGAAGCTATTTCCTAGAGAAAGTTCTTGGTCAGCAACCCACATACCATTACTTAATTTGAAGATCATTTTGGTCAATCACTGAGTAGTTTTACTTAGTAGGAAGGTAAAGTTCTGTTTCTCATATGCAGAATGTGTTTAGCCTGTATCTGTTAACACCAAGGCCAGAACCAGAGGGTACAAAGTGGCTCTCAAAGACTTCTCTTTCTCTCTATCCATCCTTGTTTTGCTTTCTAAATGGGAAATCCACAAAGTTATCCTTCCAGACATGCTGTGAGCCCTGAGACCAGCAGGGTGGCCAGGATTCATTCATGTCTCTTTTCTTGTATCATCTGGAAGCTACACACTCCCAACCTGGGCTGCCTGACTTCCAGATAGCTGAGCACTTTATAGCTCAAGGTCATATGCCAAGGAATCATTCTACCTGACTCCCTGCCTCTGGCTTGGAAAACAAAACACTGCAAATCAAACTAGATCCAAAACCAGGGAGATCAGAGAAATACAGTTACGAATTTCACTCTTTAGTGAATTATGTCATGGGAATAATGATAGGATTTGATGAGAAGTACCTTGTTAGAAAGACCGAAGAACTGATGTCTTTGAATTAAGGTGTTGGGAAAGACTATTGAATATACTGTGGGCTACCAGAAGAATGAACAAATCTGTCTTGGAGGAAGGGCAGCTAGAATGCTCCTTAGAAGTCAAGATGGTGAGACTTCATCTCATTTACTTTGTACATGCCAGCAGGAGGGTCTAAGCTCTGGAGAAGGACATCATGCTTGGTAAAGTAGAGGGACCATGAAAAAGAGGAAGACTCTCAAGGAGATGGATTGACACAGAGGCTGCAACAGTGGACTCAAGCATAGCAGTGATTGTGAGGATGGTACAGGTCCCTATGAGACAGAACCTACTCGATGGCACCTAACAACAACAATACCACCTTCTAAGCAATACATTCTTTTCAAAAACAACTCCAGAATGTCTTTCTTTTTTCACATCGTCTGACACTACTTGATGGCTCACAGCACCCAACTGCTGTTTAGCTCAGATTTCTCCTGCAAATTCCATTGTTCAACAAACACTTATCCAAGATCTCCTAAATGCCAGGCACATAAAATTTAGAGCTAAATAAGACAGTGTCTGCCTACACTGAGCACACACTAGTGGAAGAAATAGAACTGGCAACTGGTAATTACAAGGCTGTGAGAAAAGTGATCACAGCACAATGCTCTGGAAGCACAAAAGAAGTGATTCCTTGATTGTTTTAATTTAGACCCAAGTGACAATACTGCATGGGAAAATGACCTGAAGTGTCCATTGGGAAATACTGGTTGTTGTTGTTATGTGCCGTTGAGTCGCCCCGACTCATAGCGACCCCTCCTTGGGTTTCCGAAGCAGTATCACTATGGAAGTAGATTGCCCCATCTTCCTTCTGAGGAGTGGCTGGTGGGTTTGAACCACCAGACTTCTGGTTAGCAGTCAAGTGCCTTTAGGCACTACACTACCAGAGCTCCCGGGAAATACTGGTAGCTCAGCTTATTTCAACCATTCACCTGTTCATGCATGCAACACATACTTGATGTAGCACCTACAAGATGGTAGCTACATAGAGAAAAATATGTTACTGCTTCTTGGGATGTTCATGCTCTTCTAGGCATACAGCATTTGGTCTTTGCTTTGAGAGCATTCATTTTGCACCTTCTGAGAACAAAGTAGGGGGTCATGGTGGTTCAGTGGTAGAATTCTTGCCTTCCATGCGGGAGACCCAGGTTTGATTCTTGGCCACTGTACCTCACATGCAGCCACCACCCATCTGTCAGTGGAGGCTTGTGTGTTGCTATGATGCTAAACAAGTTTCAGCAAAGATTTTAGACTAAGACAAAATGGGAAGAAAGGCCGACAATCTACTCCCAAAAATCAGCCAATGAAAACCCTATGGACCACAATGGTCTGATTTGCAACCCATCATGGGAATGGTGCAAAACCAGGCAGCATTTTATTCTGTTGTGCACAGGGTCACCATAAATCAGGGGCCATCTCAGTAGCAGCTGACAACAACAACAACAACAAACTAAGCATTGGGTTAAGTCCTTGGACACAAAGATGAAGGAATATAGTTCCTGCCCTCAGAGATTTGATGTTCTGAGATGATGACTTTGGAACTGGTGTTAAAGGTTGGTAAGAGAGAAGGAACATTCCAGAAACAGAAGGAAATGCTGCACAATTATGGATTTAAGGAGTGATACGTCCATAAAGAATTATGAAAGACACTTAAGTGGCATCAGAACAGATTAGTTGAGATTCTAAAAGAAGTCAATGGAAAGTGCAATTACTTTTGACTTCCACAAGTGTTTGTAAATAAGAATAGTAGTTAAAAGTTATTGAATACTTAACATGCCAGATGCTATTCTAAATGCACTCACTGCCATCGAGTCATTTCAGACTCATAGCAACCCCCATTTGGTTTCCAAGGCTGTAAATCTTTACAGAAGCAGATAGCCCAGTCTCCTTCTTTCCATGAAGCAGCTGATGGGTTTGAACCACTGACCTTCTGGTTAGCAGACATGTGCTTTATCTACTATGCCACCAGAGCTCCTTTTTTTTTTTTTTTCTTTCGTTCTAAATGCAGCTCATCCATTGTCTTGTTTCATTCTCAGTACAGTCCCACGAGATATTACCATTACTCTTTTGCATTTGTGGAAATTGAAACACAATGAAGTTTAAAAAAACTTGCAAATATCATGTGGCAATGAGTGGGGGAGCAAGAATTGATCTGGTTCATTGCACATCAGAGCCTGCAAACCTAACCCCAATGCCATAGCTACAGTCCTCGGAGAATGGCTAGGATTTTGAGTTGTTGTTGTTGTTGTTATTATGTGCCATCAAGTCGGACCCAACTCACAGCGACCCCTCCTTGGGTTTCTGAGGCAGTATCACTATGGAAGTAGATTGCCCCATCTTCCTTCCAAGGAGTGGCTGGTGGGTTTGAACCACCAGCCTTCTGGTTAGCAGTCAAGTACCTAAGGCACTATGCTACCAGAGCTCCTTGAGTTGTTGTTAGATCCACTGAGTTAGCCCTGACTCATGGCGATTGTATACACAATGGAGGGAAATGCTTGTGCAGTCCTGGGCCATCCGCAAGATTGGATATGGATCAGACTGTTGTGATCCATAGGATTCTCACTAGGTGATTTTAGAGAGTAGTTCACCAGACCTTTCTTCCTAGTCTGTCTTGGTCTGGAAGCCCCACCAAAACCTAGTCCACATGATAGCAGCATGCAAGCCTTCACTGACAGACGGGCAATGGCTGCACATGAGGAGTGCTGGCTGGAAATTGAACCTAGATCTCCTGCTTGAAAGGTGAGAGTGCTATCGCTGAACCACCAGTGTCCTTGAGACAGAATTAGAGGAGAAGATACTCCAAACAGAGCAAATGGGATAACTGAAGGCATTGAAGTAGGAACTCAGAAGTGTGCTTTGGAAGTTCAACTTGGTTGGAGTGTGGATTAATGATAGGTAATAGGACATCTAAGTTGGAATTAGTTCATAGAAATTGGTAAAGGCTGCAGTGTTGGGATTTTGTTCCTTTGGAGGCTTTTGAGCAAGGAGGTAACATAATGACAGTTGGCCTTTGGGATAACTCACTGGCAATTACAGATACAACTAACTGTAACAGTCCAGAACCTGGCAGGGGGATGCCAGTTAGAAGACTCTTGTAACAGTGTAGGTAAGAAATACAGTTGGAGCCTGCATAGAGTGGTGGCATCAGGAATGAAATGTAGAAGAAAGATATGAGACACAGAGGAGGTAGAAGTGACAGGATATAGGGCACGGGAGAAGGAAGACTCAAAGATACTCTAAGGTTTTGCTCCTAAGTGCCTCATCTTTGGTAGTACTTTTTAACAGGAATGAATAAGAGTTGAATTTAAGAGAGGAGAAAAGAACATTGTTTTTGACAAGAAGTTCTGTTTTGGATTAAATTGTACAACACACCCCCCTCCCAAAAATAATGTGTTGGAACCTTAAGCCCTATACTTGTAGATGGGATCGTGTTTGGAAATAGTTTTCTTTATTATGGTAATCAGATCATACCCAAGGAATGTAAGTTCTAAATATAATCCCTTCTGAGTTATAATAAGAGTGAATTAGACACAGAGACACACACATACAAGGAAAGATAGATATCTTGTGAGGAACGTCTACAAGACAAGGAATCAAGGAATGCCTGGTGCTACCAACAAGAAGGAATCAGCACAGCTGAAATCTTGATTTGGACTTTCAGCTTCCAGAGCTGTGAGAAAATAAATTTCTGTTCTTTAAAGCCATCCACTTGTGGTATTTGCATTTGAGCAGCACCAGGTGACTAAGAAAAGTTATCATGGTCAGAGAAGATCCAGGAGGTCCCCCATCATAGAATGAAGGGGCAGCTGTCTACTGAGAGTACAGGGCACCAAGGCTGGGCCACCTTGTATGTCAGAAAGAGAGAGAACCATCTTAACTCTTAACCCTGGGGGGGGGGGGGCGGGCAATGAATGAAACAAAACCTTATTGGTTTCAAAAGACAACCAAGTTTCTATTTTCCTTAGGTATCTTCTGAAAGTTTGCAAATAATTCATTATTGGTTTTAAAAATATTGACAACTCAGTAAGAGCTGAGGTCAGATGACAACTCATTACTGAACTTGTGAATATTTTTAATCTGCAAAAGAACTTCAGTTCCTGAGCTATTCCTGTGATCAGCAGTATCCTAGGATCAAGATCACCCTGGCTTGAGATAATTGCTGAGAAATAGCAATCCTTTCCTCCATATATAGTAGTCCAGAAAAAGTTGTTTCTTAACAAGGAGCTGGTGCTTTATAGGTAGAGAAGTCCCCTTGGGGATATGCTGCTTGAGAGAGAGAACGAGTGAAGGTTGGCACTTGAGCCAGGCACACCCAGGATGTTCAGGTGCAAATGAAGTGTCACCTGAAGTGCCCCTTTGGAGGTGATCTGTGCCCATCTGCTCTGCTTTAGACATCTAGCTTTTTCAGTAAAATATTGTACAGTCTTTAATTTAAACTCAAGTAGCTCTGATGGCACAATGATTAAGAGCTCAGCTCCTAACCAAAAAGTCGGTGGTTTGAACCCTCCCAGCTGCTCCACGGGAGAATGACGTGGCAGTCTGCTTCTGTAAAGATTTCAGCCTAGGGAATCCTATGGGGCAGTTCTGCTCTGTCCTATAGGATCATTATGAGTCAGAATCAATTCAACAACGTTTGTTTTTTAACTTAAACTCTTTCTTTTTTCTTCTTGAAAAATGAATTGCATCACTTTGTCCAAAAGAAAAAAATCATCCCCCCAAAATATTTTCTACAAAGATACCTGATTTTCCCAAATCCTGCTTCATTCTCAGAGGCTTATTGGCTATTGCACTTAAGGAAGATCAGAGAAAAATGCTTTTGGATCAAGATACAAGATCCCTCCTCGAGAGGAGGAATTGCCAGCTCAAGGAGACCTGTGCAAACTGTGTGCATCTGATGGCTGGAGGTCTGGGCAGCCCAGAGATGGACCAATGCCCATGAGTGAGCCCCATACAGCTTGGCCTTGGGTCTTTATAATTCAGATCCAGTCCTTCCCTGAATAGCTCTTTGATGGTTTTCCATTTTAGTGTGGGTATATTTATATTTCCACCCTATTTATATGATTTGCCAGAGCTTGAGGCTGATAGCTTAAAACCTCTCTCTTCACTTCAGTTTTCTTTGCCCTCCCTAGCCCTGTAACCCTGAAAATGAATTCTGTTGAGCTCCTCATTAATTTTTCACTCCTTGCTGCAGGAGACTCACAGATAGTGCAGCACCAGGATTGCAGGCCAAAGAATGCTTGGCAACCACTGCTGTGTCTAGCAAGAGGTTTTAGAAACGGACCTCAAGGGATTTTGACAAGTTAAATACCCAATACCTGCTTGTATTCTAACTGATGTTTTTTCGAGACCTTGAGAGAGTTGCACTGTGTCCTAACATCAGGGTGTGCTGTGGTTCTTTCTTTCTTTTTTTTAATTGAGTGTTAAATTAAGAATAAACCAAAAGCAAACTCACTGCCATCAAGTTGATTCTGACTCACAGTGACCCCCTTTGGGTTTCCAAGGCAGTACTGAAGTAGATTGCCCAGTCTTCCATCCATGGAGTGGTTGGTGAATTTGAACCACCAACGTTCTGGTTAGCAGTCAAATGCCTTAGGCACTACATCACCAGAGCCAGTAGGATTACTGATCTAGCTATAGCTAGCTCTATGACCTTGGACGAGTGACTTCACATCTCTGAACACCTCAGCTCTCCATCTGGTAAATGAGAGTCTTAGATGAGGTGGTTTCCACGATTCCTTTATACCCAATCTTTCTTTTGTTTTAACAGCAGCCTGACATTCTTCTCTACAAATACAAAGAAAATCACTTATCAAGTCCCATTGGCAGGACTGTTTCTCTAGCTCAATCTGAGATTGGTACATTGGAATGCTATAAAATTCACCTGCTGCCTTCTGTTTGTAAGAAATATACCACATAGAAATCTTGTGGGTGGAGTGGCTGAACGTCCAGCTCAGTCAGTGACATTGGATGCTGTCTCGTGACCTTTGCTGGCCTTCGCTCCCAACTGACCCACTCACCCCAGCCACCCATCACTTCTTATTTAAAATATTGTATGCATTTCATTGGGAGCAATGGTGATTTACTGGCAGAATTCTCACCTTTCATGTGGGAAACTCTGATTCGATTCCGGTCCAATACATCTCATGTATGTTGTTAGGTGCCATCGAGTCAGCTCTGACTCATAGCAACCCTATGTACAACAGAACAAAACACTGCCCAGTCCTGTGACAGCCTTACAATCCTTGCTATATCTGAGCCCACCGTGACAGTCACTGTGTCAATCCATCTCATTGAGGGTCTTCCCCTTTTTTGCTGATCCTCCACTTTACAAGCATGATACCTCTCTCCAAGGAGTGGTCCTTTCTGATAACATGACCAGAGTAGGTGAGATGAAGTCTGGTCATTCTTGCTTCCAAGGAGCATTCTGGCTACACTTCTTCCAGGACAGATTTGTTCATTCTTTTGGAAGTCCATGGTACTTTCACTATTCTTCACCAACACTGCAGCTCAAAAGCATCAACTCCTCTTTAGTCTTCCTTATTCATTGTCCAGCTTTCACATGGATATAAACTAAAAAGAAAACAAACTCACTGCCATCAAGTCGATTCTGACTCACAGCACCCCCCTTTGGGTTTCCGAGGTGGTTAATCTTTATGGAAGTAGATTGCCCAGTCTTCCTTCCATGGAGTGGCTGGTGGGTTTGAACCACCAACCTTCTGGTTAGCAGTCAAATGCCTTAGGCTCTACACCACCAGAGCTCCTTTACATGCAGATAAAGCAATTGAAAATACCATGCCTTGGGTTAGGGGTACCTTAGTCTTCAGAGAGACATCTTTGCTCTTTAGCACTTTAAAGAGGTCTTTTGCAGCAGATTTGCCCAGTGCAATAGGTCATCTGATTTCTTGACTGCTACTTCCATTGGTGTTGATTGTGGAATCGAGTAATATGAAATCTTAGACAACTTCAATCTTCTCTCCATTTATTGTGATACTGCTTATTAGTCCAGTTGTGAGGATTTTTGTTTTATTTATATTGAGGTGTAATCCATACTGCAGACTGTAGTCTTTAATCTTCATCTGTAAGTACTTCAAGTCATCTTTATTTTCAGCAAGTAAGGTTGTGTCATCTACATATGTCAGGTTAATAAGTCTTCCTCCAATCCTAATGCCACATTCTTCTTCATATAGTCCAGCTTCTCGGATTATTTGCTGAGCATACACATTGAAAAAGTGTGGGGAAAGGATACAACCCTGACGCTCTCCCTTCCTGATTTTAAACCTTGTTCTATTCAAACGACAGCCTCCTGGTCTATGTACAGGTTCTTCATGAGCACAATTAAGTGTTCTGGAATTCCCATTCTCCTCAGTGTTATCTATAATTTGTTATGATCTACACAGTTGAATGCATTTGCATAGTCAGTAAAGCACAAGTAAATATCTTCCTGGTATTCTCTGCTTTCTACACTTTTTGTGTAGTTACTGCCAATCTGTCAGTGGAGGCTTGCAGGTTGCTATGATGCTGAACAGGTTTCAATGGAGCTTCCAGACTAAGATGGACTAGGAAGAAGGGCCTGGAGATCTGTTTCCAAAAGTTAGCCAGTGAAAACCGGAAGGGCCACAATGATCCAATGCCATTGTGCATGGGGAACCTGTGAATCAGGGGCCAACTTAATAGCAGCTAACAGCAACAATAAATGCATTTCTTTAGGGACTTTTTAAAAGTGGTTTCAGGAATGTAGGCTGTGGCAGCACTAGAGTGGTCCAGAGACCTCTGTAATGAGCTTGGAGGCTCAATGAGCATGAACTTGCTCAGCTGGCAAGATTAACCATACTGAAATTTTTACCCATCAGGCTTAATTGGAACTGGGATATGTACAAGGTCAAAATGGTTAAGACTTTCAGGATGGTAAACTAAGTAAATCAGTGGTACACTTGATTTCCCTTTTTCCCCAAGTTCTCTAAAATGAGATAGCCTTCCTAATATAGAGATGGACTTCCAAGAACAAAATAGGATCAAAGCTGATTTTCATCACGAGGAGCTGCCTGTATCTGATGTTGAGAAGTAATTATTTTGGGAAATGAACTGTTTTAATCCAAAGCCAACAATGCTGTCTGTGAAAACTAAATTTCCTTATGGACTATAAACAATGTCAGAGGAAGAGAAGTTATAAGAGAGAGAAAGAGAGAAGAAATGTAAGTAGATGTTCAGTTTTTAAGTTGTACAGTAACGTTAGAACTTTCCTTACCTAGATTTATGTTATCCTAGCTTAGAACTTTTTGAAAATGAAAAAAGTTTTTAATGGCTTGCTTCCATGGCTAATACAGAACCAGAAGAATTTTTAGGCTGAGCTGAAAATGAGAATATTTTTAGAAAAATACAGCAAGCACTTGGAGTACAGACAATTTGTTACATCAACAGTAAATCAGAATGTGTTGAATAACTAATGGATTATTTCTTCTTATGAGCAGAGAGCTATAAAGTACAGCATTTAAAAGATAAGAAAACCCTAAGAGTGTCCTCTTTTCATATACCCAGAAGTGATGGAAAATAACACAGTGGGTTATAGCAATCACCATTATGAGTGAAGCTCTGCCAGTATGTGTAACCCCATTTACTTTCCAAATTATGGTCTACTCCTAGATTAATTCCCCTGGAGCATGGTTTCCTCATGCATACAGCATCCATGGTCTCTGAGGACCCTGTTAGCCTGAGTAGTCTTTGGTTTAAAGCAATACATTCAAGAAAAATGTGTCAAATTTTATTAAGTAATTTTTCAGTTGTATTCAAATATGGTAACGGTAGAAAGGATAGACACAATATTTACCTGTTCTTGTTACCAAAACATTCCTCTTTTGCACATTACCCTTCCCAACCACTGTGCCTAGTTATAACTATCAGAAAACACTGTATAATGCTACCAAAAAAAAAAAAAATGTTTAATCAAAAGCCACAGAGAAGTATGTTTGTCCTTTTAAAGCCTGTACCAGTAGGTTTCTTTACAGGGAGCTTAGAATACAATAGCAAATGATGTCCTTGTCACTGCTAGCTTTATTCCTAGTTCAACTAGCAATTCCCAGTAAGTCTTGCCACCTTTTCTTTTAAACAAGAATAGATGGAGGAAGAGTTACATCTAGGCACAAATTTCGGGGCTACCATTGATGGTCCTCCCTCTATCACTCTACTCTACCTTACTGTTCTGGTTACCTAGTGCCGCTCTGACAGGAATATACCACAAATGGGATGGCCGTAACAAACAGGAGTTTATTCTTACAGTTTGGAGGCTTTAAGTCCGAGTTCAAAGTGCTAGGCTCTAGGGGCTGGGTGAAAGCCCCTCAACCTTGGGGTCCAGTTCTGCCTCCTGCTCCCAGCCCACTGGAGCTAGAGGCATTTCTTCACTCAGACAGCTGTTGGCTCCTGAGGCTGAGAAGTCCCAAGGTTGACAAGTCAAAAGGCACAGTCCCGATGTTACCAATCTGCATGGCAAGCCATTAACTTAAGTCCACTGTAAGTCCCAAGGTCGGCTGAACATAGCAGGCTGCTGAGCAATGACACGGCTACATGCAGGGTCCAAGCGTGCCAAAGGCTAGAGACCATTCCCAAAGGTTTCTCCTTATATACAGGAAGCAGACCACATACCCAAAGGCAGCTACCCAGCTGCTTATGGTAGATCCCACCATGGAGTTGATTGCCAGTCTCCTCATGGGGATTAACTACCACCAGCTGCCCAGCCACTCAACCAGGCCCAGCCAAGTTGACACACAAACTGAACTACCACACTTATTCTGTCTCCTACCTCTGTTTATCATATTGTCTCCATCCTCTTGCTTTTACCCCCACTTATTTCCTTCTCCTTCGCTGAGTCACCAATGACTCTCATAGGCATTACTTTGCTGAATGTCAACACTTTGGACACATACATAGGCCTTGGCAATGGCTAATCATGAAAATTAGATCTTTTGAGTGCTGAGGGAAAATACTATTAGTTAACATTTTTAGCCAAATAAGCCATCACTCAGGTGAAATAAAGATATTTTTAGCAGTCAGAAAGGAATTACCACTATAAAATAAGAAAGGATATAATCCAGGAAGAAAAGATTAGAATGCACAATGGAGGAGTAGGATGCAGAAAGCATAATGACCAAAGAAATTATAAAATTTTATAAATATCAACATGACAGTTCATTTAAAAACAATAAAAGTAGTAATTATGAGCAATTGTAGGATTATTTTAAAAGGCAGTATATACTAGATAACACCAGATAAGATAGGAAGGGATGATATGAGTAAAGACACTGTAAACTCACTTTATTATTCTGGAGGGGAGGGGATAGGATTTCATTTTGAACTTTCTAAGGCAAATAAACGTATTAAACATTTAAGGGCAATCACTAAAAGGAATAGAAGTAGAATGTACAACTTAAACCAGTGAAGAAGGAAGAAGGAGAATAAAGAAAATGCAAACATTCTAATGTTGTCTGTGATATAGTGCCTAAGGCATTTGACTGCTAACCAGAAGGTTGGCGGTTCAAACCCACCAGCCACTCCACGGAAGGAAGACTGGGCAATCTACTTCTGTAAGGATTTACTGCCTTGGAAACCCAGAGGGGGTCACTGTGAGTTAGAATCGACTTGATGGCAGTGAGTTTGTTTTTGCTTTTTTTATGATGGCTGTTTTCATTTTATTTGGATCCTCAGCCAACACCCATGGAAACAGCAGTCAAGAAATGAGACATTGTGTTGCACTGGGCAAATCTGCTTGCAAAGACTTCTTTAAAATGTTGAAGAGCAAAGATGTCACTTTGAAAACTAAAGTGCACCTGACCCAAGCCATGGTATTTTCAGTTGCCTCATATGCATGTGAAAGCTGAACAATGAATAAGGAAGACCAAAGAAGAGTTGATGTCTTTGAAATGTGGTGTTAGTGAAGAATGCTGAAAATACTGTGGACTACCAGAAGAACTAACAAATCTGTCCTGGAAGAAGTGCAGCTGGAATGCTCCTTGGAAGCAAGGATGGCCACCTATGTCCTCTTACCTTCTTTGGTCATATTGTCAGAAGGGACCATTCCTTGGAGAAGGATATCATGCTTGGTAAAGTGGAGGGTTAGTGAGAAGGGGAGGACCCTCAACAAGATGGATTGACACAGTGGCTGCAACAGTGGGCTCAAGTATAGCAAGGATTGTGAGGATGGGGCACAACCAGTCAATGTTTTGTTCTGTTGTACACAGGGTCACTGTGGGTCAGAGTCAACTCAATGGCATCTATGACAAGTTCAAGTCCACTGTTGTAGTCACTATGTGTTTTTAAGTGCCTTCCAACCTAGGAGGCTTATCTTCTAGCATTATATCAGACAATATTCTCTTGGGTTTTCATTGGCTAATTTTCAAAAGTAGATCACTAGGCCTTCCTTCTTAGTTCATCTTAATCTGGAAGCTCTGCTGAAACATGTCCAACATGGGTAACCCTTCTGCTATTTGAAATTAAGGTAGCCTTAGCAAACTACAAATAAAAGCAGATATCCTTAATGTGGTGGAATGTATCTACTATAAAAAGCCCACAAAAAGCAATGGTTAAACATTAGAAGCTATCTTAGTTATCTAGTGCTGCTACAGCAGAAATACCAGAAGTGGGTGGTTTTAGCAAACAGACATTTATTTTCTTGCAGTTGAGAAGGTTAGTAGTCTAAATTTAGGGCTGCCACTCTACAGGAAAGCTTTCTGTCTCTGTTTGGCTCTGGTGGAAGATCCTTATTCCTTGGTTCTTTGGTGATCTTCATGTGGTGTGGCATCTGTCTTCCTCCATCTCTGCAGCTTGTTGTTTCTCTGTGTCTGATCTGCTCTTTCTGTATCTCAAAGGTGATGGTCTTAAAACACTCTCTGTACTGATACGGCCTTTAACATAATAAAACCCATTCCCAAATGGGATTATCTCTGCAGATATAGGGGTTAGGATTTACAACACGTATTTTGGGGTCACAAATTAATTCATAACAAAGTATCCGCTTTTGTGACAGCTAGAAGATAAGAATGTTCATTCTCACCTCCTCAATTGAGCAAGTGCTGGCGGTTCTACTTAGAAAAAAGGAAATAAGATGATTTCTACATGCACAATAAGAGAGGCTTATAGACAAACTTAGAACTAGATTAGATTGCTGAATATGAGATCAATACTTAAAAAATATAATTCATACACAACAGCTAAAAATAATAAGAAAATACAGCAATAATTTTTTGAAGAGATTGTATTCTTGGCCCCATAATAACTCAGGAATGTGATTGTGGTCTCTATTGTGGAGTCTCCATTTCTCCCCTAAAGGACCTGACTCTCTAATTGTGAATATACCTGAGAGAGAGAGAGACTTCATTTTCTGCCTTCTGACTTCTTTATAGCTCTTGGTACTCAGGTGGTTCTGTCTTCCACGTGCATATATATTGTTCCATTAACTTTTATTCCATAAATTTTTATTAAGTGACTTAATGTTTCTGGCACTCTCCTTTATCCATCACCCATTCAGCAAATTTCCTTTTGTAGACCTAGAAATGGTCCTCATGACTGCTGCTCTGTGTAGCCCTCTGAGCACAGCTCAGATAATCTTTGTTTTGACCCCACTTTCTCTAGAAAACATTCTTTGTTCCCTATCGTTGCCCAGCTTTGATTCCAAGCCTTTGGGATGTCATGATACTGTCCACATCATAAACCTGAAAAGAGCCCTTCTAAAGACAACTTTAACATTTAAATTGCTCTCTTATCTGCAGGTAGATGGGGGATACAATGCAATATACAATGCAGTATTTCCTCATTTGCTTTCAAGGACAAGGACAGCATGCTATTCATCTTTGTATTCTCCGAGCTTAACAGAGAGTTTTGCACAAAGAGGCTGCCAATTATGTTTTTAAATGGATAATACAAAACCTCACAAGTCCAGAAAGCAGAGCAATTTATTTTCGATTTTCTACGAGCCTATAGGAAGTTGCTGTTTCCTCCCCTCTAGTGCCTTTGCCTTCTCCATTACTGTGCAATTATAAAGTTACCTCCAACAGTTGCGACTCTTAACATTTGTCAGTCCTGGAAAGGAATCCAAATGCAGTGCCCCTCTCCCTTAGCTCTTGGCTTGCTCCCTTCTCTTCCCAAATGGTCTTCCCCCTAAAGAGCCTCTTGGGTGTAAGTATGGACACCCACAGCTTACTTTCTCAAGTTCTATGTCCTTGAAGAGGTTCTTGTCCATTTGGGAAGAGAATTTAGTGATCCTGGGTACACCCGAATGGAACCCTTAACAAATAATTAAGAACTCAGTTCCTAACTGAAAGGTTGGTGGTTCAAGTCCAGCCAGAGACACCTTGGAAGACAGGCCTGGTGTCCTCCTTTTGAAACATCAGTCATTGGAAACTTTATGGAGTAAACATCTCCTTTGACACACATGAGGTCACCATGAGTCATAATCTCCTACAGCAATTGGAAATACCCAAATGTGATTTAAAAGGAGGTGTGGCTCCAGGTGGACACAGTGCCTTGGCCTAAGTGTCTCACCTGTGTGAAAAGGCAGAGCTAGAGCAGATTTAGAGAACTCTCAAGTGCCAGGTCCAGGACAAAGTTTTATAGATTTAAGTACAATTATCTTTCCAATTACTGTGAATAATCAGCATCCTACTGCTATCATCATTCCTCTTATCGCCATTATTATCATCCCAGCTAGCACACCACACTAAGCACAATGGCAGAAAAATAGTAGACATGTTACAGGCCAATTGAGTTAGGAGCTGTGCCCTCACACCAACTTCTCCAATTTACTGCAAGTAAAGCATTCAGGAGACTGATAACAAGAGCCTCCACACCCCAGATGAACTCAGGTCAGGTTGTGACTAAGACATATTCCAAACTTTATTATTGATACTGAGCAACAGGAATATGTCTGCTTGTTCCTTGAAGAATTCTGACTCTACATGCTATTATTTTTCATGTAGATCGTAACTTGTGGGCTTAGAGGAATCTTAGAAACCCACTTATCCATACTTTTCTTTAAATGGGAAATGACCTAACTTGCTGAAGGTCATATGACAAAAGTCAGCTATCAGCAAGTAGTAAAAAATAGGTTTCCATACTCTAAATGATCTTTTTTGTTTCTATTCTTCTAACTCTGTATTCAGAATGCCTATCCCTATAGTTCAGGAATGTTTTGGAAAACTTTGTTGCTAGTGCATAAAACTGACAAATTGCAACTACAGTGGAGCAAATTTATGTGCAAGGCAGAGGAAAATGCAACCAGCTGTCCTGCAGCATCTGAATAACTTCATTTTCTCCTAACTGTGAAATAATAAACTCCCTGTTATGATTTGTTGTTGTTGTTATGTGCCATCGAGTCGGCCCCGACTCATAGCGACCCCTCCTTGGGTTTCCGAGGCAGTATCACTACAGAAGTAGGATTGCCCAATCTTCCTTCCAAGGAATGGCTGGTGGGTTTGAACCGCCAGCCTTCTGGTTAGTAGTCAGGTCCTTAGGCACTATGCTACCAGAGCTCCTCTGTTATGATTAGGAAATGTCATTTAGAATTAGCAAGGGGACACCAGTAGGCTACCAGATAAGTTGAAAATGCCAGAAGCCAAGGAACACGGTAGAAGGAAACAGCATTGCAGTTTGGGCTTTGGAATAGAAGTTGTCCATTTGCTGTCCCTTCAAATGTCCCTTCATGGTAGTAGATTCAAGGCAACCACACTGGATCCAGGCATCATAGATCAGCATTGAAAAGTACATCTATAATTTACTGAGTTTATTCTCTCATAAAGTGAGAAGAGATGGAGAAATTAACTTAGGTCTCTATCTTTTAATTCACTTATGGGCTATTTTTTCTAACAACAAATGTTGTTAGCTACTGTTGAGTCAACTCTGACTCATAATGACCTTATGTGCTACAGAACATAATGTTACCTGATCCTGCATCATCTTCACAACTGCCAGCATATTTGAGCAAGTCCATTGTTCTAGCTGTTGTGTCAATCCATTCTACCGAGGTTATCCCACACCCTTCTTTGCCCTCTCCTTCACGAAACATAATCTACTTTACCAAAGGTGATGTTCTTCTCCAGCAATTGATCCCTCCTGAAGACATGTCTAAAGCAAGCAATATTCGGTTGTGATCTATAGGGTTTTCATTGGGTAGCTAATCTTTGGCAGTAGATCACCAGGCCTTCCTTCCTGGTCTGTCTTAGTCTAGAAGCTCTACTGAAACTTGTCCACCATGGGTGACCCTGCTAGTATTTGAAATTCCAGTGGCATAGTTTACAGCATCAGTGAAACACGGCAGCCATCACAGTACATCAGGCTGATAGATGGGTGCTGTTGTTGTTATTTGCTGTCGAGCTACCACCCATTTATTGCATACTTGCCATATGCTTGGTCCTGTGCTGACTACTAGGAATTAAAGAGGTGAACAAGACAAATGTGGTCCCTGCTCTTAAGTGGCTTTCAATCTAATGGGGGAGAATCATGTGAGACCTTCAAGAAAGGGAATGGAAGTGTGTGAAACAGCTAAACCAAGAATTTAGGAAACCCTTTGAGCGAAAGGCAAAAATGAACTCACTGTTAACAAGTATGATAAAGATGCTAGGTACTTTGCAACTGAACATAGATGCGGGCTAATGCTTTCCATCTTCACTGAGAACAGAGTGAACAGCAGCCTGAGGGATTCAGGCTGGGAATTCCACATTAAAAAAAAAAAAAAATGAAAGTAGGCAGTAGACATCTGCAGGGAATTATGGGTATTCATGTCTGATGATCTTTAAAGGAGACTCATTAGTGTAGAGTGATTTGACCATGATCTTTTTGGTGTCTGTGAGTGATGAGTTGTGTAACCTTCAGGGTTAGTCCAGGCTTGATTTCCATTTATATGGTTGAAAGAATGCTTAGTTATACTGGAAGACAGAGATGTATTTTGTTGCTTAGAAACTGGCATTGTAATGTTTAAAATTCATTTTAAGTTTAGTGAACTATGGGCAAATAAGTTAAAAGTACCTATTTTTTTATTAGGCTTAATTTTTAGTTCATTAATATGAATTGGAAAGAAGAGGCATCTTTCTAATTCAGCCATGTACTTTCATGTACTTTTTTTGGCAACAAGTTACAAATACATTAACATTCAGCTATATTTACCTAGAAGAGCACTGAATATATCCTCACTGGTAAATTGAGTGTTGAGCGAAAAGTTCTGTAAAAATTATCTTTCCAATTACTGTGAATAATCAGCATCCTACTGCTATCATCATTCCTCTTATCGCCATTATTATCATCCCAGCTAGCACACCACACTAAGCACAATGGCAGGAAAATAGTAGACATGTTACAGGCCAATTGACTTAGGAGCTGTGCCCTCACACCAACTTATCCAATTTACTGTAAGTAAAGCATTCAGGAGACTGGTAATAAGAACCTCCATGCCCCAGATGAATGCAGTTCAGGTTGTGACTAAGACATATTCCAAACTATATTATTGATACTGGATTTTAGTCTGGATTTTCTGTTAATATTATTTTTATTAATAGCACTCCTATTAGGCAAAACCAAAAATATTCAGCACAGACTAAATGTTACAGGTGGAAGTTAAAATACTCCAGTAAATAGGCAAGGTGCTGGGGAGGATTTGATTTTTAAAGAGTCGTTCTTTCAGCAATGTCTTCTATTTTAATTTTAGAATAAAGTTAGCTATTCATAAGGACATAGGGCTACTATGAGTTAGAGCTGACTCGACAGCACCTGACAAGAATAGTAACAACAAAGCTAGCTAAGCAAACTTTCCATTTAAAATGAAAACATAGGCGGGGCAAGATGGCGGACTAGGCAGAAGGATTG
>NW_006921599.1:7061617-7067344 GCF_000298275.1 Orycteropus afer afer
AAAAAAAAAAAAATGAAAACATATTATTGGTACCATATTTTTCCTATAGCTCTACAATTTTTCAAGTTAAAAAAAAAAAAAAAAGTCTCTACAGTTTAGAAAAGGGAGCAAAGACAGGTAAGGAGCCCAGGAAATGAGGAAAAAGGGGACAGTGATAAAAGCATACAATTGATATGTTTGTTTGATGATATAAATACACTACAAAGTTTTGGCAGATTGTAACATAAAGTTGATGTGTACATTTGGTTATACAGTATACTACAAAATTCTGAAGAAAAATAACATAGCATCTGCAAAATGGACTAGGAGGCCACATGTTCTGACCTCCTCTAATCCCACAAGAGGAAGACAGAATCACCATCAATAGCCCAAGGCCTATTCCTGCGAGGCCAGACAAGCTGCCTCCGTCCAGCCCTTTCTCCAACCGTTCCTCCCAAAGCACCTACCACCTCTCTCCTAGGTTCGATAATTCACTGCAGTGGCCATGCAGAACTCACAGATTGTGGGGTTTATTAGGGAAGCACCAGGCTACAATTCATGTTCAGGAAAAAACGCTCAGTCTCTCTCCCAGCCCACCGTCTCTCAGCCAAGTCTCTCACAGTCTCTCCCCCAGCAGTGCATGTCCCTCGGTATCTCAGCAATGTGTGTCTCTTGCTTCTCTTTCCCAGCAACGAGTGTCTCAGGAGCCCGTGTCTCTTTCAGCATCAGGTCTTCCTCAACCAGCAGTCAGAGGAAGTTCTGCCTCTAGGAGGTCTCCTTTTGAGCCTGGCAGAGTGGCCAAACTAGCCAATCATAGCATCAGAACTCCAAGCACCTGAGAGAGAGCCTCCCATAACGTTGCGTTGTGCCACGCCCAGCAAATAACCCAGGTGGATAACATTTACAATCAGGAGCTCCTCAGTTGCTCATTCCACCACTGAGTTTACAATGACTTATGGGTAGAAAAGCCATACTAAATAATTTATTACACTGCAGCATCATTTCATCATCCTTCTTTCTCCCCATATCCAACATCACTCATAAGAGAGGAAGCCTAGTTGAGGATGTGGTACCGTTAATGATCTAAACCAAAACCAAACCCACTGCCATCAAGTCAATTCTGAGTCATAGCTAACCTGTAGGACAGAGTAGAATTGCCTCATAGGGTTTCCAAATCTGTAAATCTTTATGGAAGCAGATTGCCACATCTTCCTCTGGCAGAACAGCTGGTGGGTTCAAACCATCAACCTTTTGATTAGCAGCCCAGTGCTTTTACCATAGAGCCACTAGAGTTCCTTGTTCATGGTCTATTAATTGATAAAAGAAACAAGGTCCAGAACACACTGCCTTCATCACCATCATCAACAGTGTTTGTTCACTTTTGAGTGATGCTGAGCTTGATCTACAGGATGCAAGTAAAACAGGTATGGTCTCTACCTTCTAATTTTTTTTTTTTTTTTGTCCATTGCATTCTAGGACAATTTGTGTTGTGGAATTCCCACCTTACTTTACTGTGACATTCCTGTGCAAAATAAGTAGACTGAACAAATAAGCCTGGTTTCTTAAGTTCCTAGAATGCTGTAACAAAAATTTACACAGGTGGTTGGCTTTAAAGAATTATTATTCTCTCGTAGCTTGGGATGCTGGGAGTCTGGGTGCAGGGTGTATGTAGGACTATGCAATGTCTGCTCTGAGCTAAGTTCCTTCCTTGTCTCTTTTAGCTTCTGGTAGCCCCAGGCATTTCTTGGCGTACCTTGGCTTGTAGATGCGTCCTCACATGACATC
Organism: Orycteropus afer afer; assembly: GCF_000298275.1. Taxonomy (NCBI): domain Eukaryota; kingdom Metazoa; phylum Chordata; class Mammalia; order Tubulidentata; family Orycteropodidae; genus Orycteropus; species Orycteropus afer. The sequence continues at coordinate 7,063,382 of NW_006921599.1, forward strand.
TTCCCCTGACGTGTCTCTCTCCATCTGCTTTCCCTTTTTATGAGATGCCACTCAGAAGGGATTAGGTTTGGGACCAACCCTGCTCCAGGTTGACTTTATTAACAGACCAAAAGAAAAGGGCCACATTCACAAGTTTAGGAGTTAGAACTTCAGGATATCTTTCTGGAGGCACACAGTTCAATTCATAACACCTAACTTACAACTGGAAGCTCATCCAAAGAGTTAAGCAGAGGACAAAGATGAAGCTTTTGATTTTACTCTAATTCCTTATTAGTAACTATAGATTTTGGTCACTTAGGCTGAAAGTGAGGAAAAGGACATACCTTGAAGTTAGTTTGGAAAAAGTAATTGGTACTAACTTGTAACAATTAATTGTCTTCAAGTTTTCTGTCAGATCAAAAATTTGTTGCATACCAGGGGTGGGAGGGGAGGGGAAGGAACACTGCAAAAATGAAAAATAATAAATAAATAAATAGATAAAAATTTGTTGTAAAACTAATTGGATAATTTATCAAAGGAAAAATTGGGTTTTGACCCCCATTGTCTCATTACGTTTCATGTTCTTTGAGTTAGATCAGATATTGTTTGTTGTTGTGTGCCACTGAGTTGAATCCTATTCACAGCGACCCTATAGCACAGAGTAGGTAGAGCTGCCCCGTAGGGTTTCCAAACCTGTAATCTTTACGGAAGCAGATTACCACATCTTTTTCTTGTGGGGTGGTTTGAACTGCCCACCTTTGGTTTGTAGCCCAGCACTTAACCATTGCACCAGTGAGGCATCTTGTTAAATCAAATAGGTTCAAGAAGGCAAGTTCTATAGGAACAGTTGCGGTTTTTAAAACCCAAAGAGTAGGAGGGACATCTCTGGATCTGTGTGTTATTTCTTTTAACTGTTTCCTTTCCAATAGTTAGTTGTTGTTGTTAGGTACCATGGAGTTGGCTCTGACTGATAGCAACCCTAGGTACAACAGAACGAAACACTGCCGGGTCCTGTGCCAGCCTCACAATCCTTGCTATGCTTGAGCCCATCATTGCAGCCACTGTGTCAATCCATCTCTTCCAATAGCTAGTGTCAGAAATAATCACAACTGCAGATGGCCTTCTTTTCCTTTGGACAGAATTTTTTTTACTTTCTTCCCTGCAAATGATGTTAACTTTTGAATTTTTATGCCAGTCTACCGCCAAGGTACTCTGGCAGCCTCTGGAAGTTAAAATGAGAAACTTTCCAACCTACACTTTTTCTTTTTTCAATGACATACTTCTTTCTTTATTTTTCACTTGTAATAAAACCCTTGTGTTGAGTTTTTACAGAGCATTGTGGGAAAGGAGTTGGGTGATTACAACACTTAACAGTAACAGTATGAGGAACATTCCCCAATAGCTCTGATTGTTAATGAACTTGTATGTTCTCTTTCTTGTTGTTGTATGCTGTCGACTCATAGTGACCCTACAGGACAGGGTAGAGCTGGCTTATAGGGTTTCCAAGGCTGTAATCTTTATGGGAGCAGATCTCCAGGTCTTTCTCATATGGAACTGCTGAGTGGGTTTGAACTGCCAAGTTTTCATTTAGCAGCCAAACACTTAACCACAGTACCACCAGGGCTCCTTATATTCTGCTTATATATGACAGTAAAACCTGTGAAAGCTGGAACCTGGGTAAGGTGGAAACCTGTCAGAGAAGGAACACTCAAATGTTTTCCACTAATAGAGAGTGACAGAAAAGTGATAACATTGCACCCTGTCAAAGGCAGAAAACTTTTGAGACCTGGAAAAACAAGGAAGGCCCATTGAATTCTGGCTCTCAAAGGTTTCACTGTATTAAAATCTATTTATCTCCAAAAGATACATAGTTGATCCCCAGGTAGTCCAATTTAACTTTGGGCAAAATCCTATCTTTTGTTACTCACAGGAAGGGATAGTTTTTTTAGGAAATTTTATTTTGGTTTCCGGCATGGCCTAGCAATTCTTTCATTTTGTTGGTAATAAATGGTTAAGGAGACTTAGACTCTAAGTTACCAGTAGTGAAGTCCCTGGGTGTTAAAAATCATTAAAGCACTGGCCAGCTAAACAGAAGATTGGAGATTTGAGTCTGTCCAAAGGAGCCTTAGAAGGAGGGTCCAATGATCTACTTCAGAAAACTCGGCCATTGAAAACTCTGTGGAGCAGTTTTACTCTGACATACAGAGGGCCACCATTAATCAGAATTGGCATGTCCATAGAAATTATTCATAGAATAAATACAATCCTTGTTGTGTGTCATTGAGTCACACAGTTGACTTGACACTCGACTCATTTCTGTGATAGCATGTTGTTGTTGTTGTTGTTACGTACCATCAAGTGGGACCCAACTCATAGTGACCCCTCCTTGGGTTTCTGAGGCAGTATCACTACAGAAGTAGATTGCCCAGTCTTCCTTCTGCGGAGTGTCTGGGGGGTTTGAACCACCAGCCCTCTGATTAGCAGTCAAGTGCCTTACGACGATTATTTTACAATCAAGATATTCTGGCACGAGGCAGCAGTTAAATACAGAAGGTATTGTTGTAATCACATTGAATATGTTTTAATTTGGCATAATATTTTTCCTTCAATGATTTCAATTTCTTCTTAAGATTTTACTCTCATTCCTCATTAGTGTCTATAGATTTTGGTCACTTTAGGCAGAAAGTGCCAACCTACAGTTGTGCTTTTGCTCTTCTTTCCTCCCTTTCCTCTTCCATTCTTTCCCAAAATGTATTCCTGGATAGAAATCAAGTGAGTAAGTAAAACAAATAAATGTCATCATTTCTTTTTTCATTCCCCTGGAATTAATTCTGTTATCCTAAGAATCAAACAAGTGATTACTTCATTCACAAAACTCTACAAGGTAGAAAGAAAAATTGCTCCTTTGATTTGAGATTTAAAAAAAAAAAATCAAACATTGCCATTGAGTCGATTCCAACTCATAGTGACCCCCATTGGGTTTCTAAGGCTTGAAATCTTTATGGAATCACACTGCATCATCTTTCTACCATGGAGTGGCTGATGGGCTTGATCCACCAACCGCTTGATTAGCAACCAGTTTTCTTAACCACTGCACCACCAGAGCTGCATAAATGATGCTTCAGATCCATCAAATACAAAGTAATTAGAAAGAGCTGGCAGCCCTTGCAGTGTAAAGACTTTAGAAGGGAAGACTGCTTATGTATATGTCTTCTTTTTCACTCTTCAAACTTGGGGCAGTCGTACTTGGGAAATCAAATCTTGGACACACTGTGGCTGCAGATTAATATTAGTAATTACACTTGGTCAGCTGGGGACATTTTAAAAAGATGTCATTGTACTCTGCAGGGAACAGAGCAAGCTCAAACCCTGAGAACATGACAGAGAATTGAAGCTTTTGGAGAAACTTTTTTCTACTTGTTTTTAAAATATTCTGATTTGGAGTGTAAGTCAGTATTGTAAAGAAGTGTGTTTCCATTAAGCCTAACTTTTGTGATTTACTTTTAAGGAAGGTCCCTGTGTATAGCAGTACCAGGAAAAACAACCAATAAGGATTGGATCAGGGTGCTCTTGGGGTGCAATGGTTAAGCATTCAGTTGCTAACTGAAAGGTCAGCGGTTCGAACCCACCAGTGGCTTAGAGGGGAAAAATTGGCTAGACAATCTGTCCCAGTAAAGGTTACAGCCTAGGAAACCCTATGGGGCAGTTCTACTATGCCCTCTAAGGTTGCTATGAGGTAGAATTGACTCAATGTCACACAGCAACAGCAACAAAGATTGAATCTATTCTGTGAGTGGTTTCTATAAACATGTAGCTTCTCCCTATTGGGCATGACCCCTAGAATATTGAAGTGGTTTTTAATTGCATCAGTACTCAACAGGAAAACACAAAGATAGGATGAGAAGTCAAGAGATTATCACTGTTAAAGACATAGGAAAGAATTAGATGTTCATCAACTGAGGAATGGATAACCAAACTATGGTA
>NW_006921599.1:7068604-7083346 GCF_000298275.1 Orycteropus afer afer
TATGCACAGGGAGACAGCTCAGGGGGCAGGAGAGTATGGAGGGATGGACACTGGGAAGAGGTAACTATGGGGAGGAAGTGGGAGTGGAACTGTTGCATTGTGGTAGACTGTGGTCAATGACATAAGACAAAGTATATGGGAACTGCTGTATGGAAAGTGAATTTGCTGTGTAAATCTTCACCCAAATCATAATAAAATTAAAAAAAAAAAAGACATAGGAAAGAATTAATCTGGTATTTAAAAAATGATTCAAGCCTTTTGTTACTATACATATTAATAAAGTAAAGAGGAAAAATTTGAGAATGGTGTTTCCATTCAATGTTGCAAAAGTTGACAAGTCAAGCATAGTCAAGCATACACTTTCATTCTGGAATAGAGTTAACCTCTTTGATCTACAAAATTGTAGACAGGACCCATTTGTACTCCCTTGAGCCTCTGCTTGTATTCTACCTAAGGAATACTGTTTCTAAATCTCCAATCGTCTATGAGATTTCTTTTACGTTATCCTGGAAAATGGAAAGGATTGTACCTATTAAAGGAGGATTTATTTCCAAGAAAATATTATCCATGTTGATCCAAATTAATCTATACTGTTTCCTCCATAAACCCACTTCTGACCTTTGTCCATCTCCTGCCCCTGTTCCCACCAGCAATAATAAAGTAGTAATTTTATTTAAAATAATCCATTAGGAATAATTTATTTTTATACTGAATACGCTATTTCTTGTAGTCTTCTGATGTGGCTTTTTGTTTTGTTTTGTTTTGTTTTTACTGATTACTAGAACAGAGGAAAAATTGTAAGTTTGAGCCTTATAAAACCATTCAGCTTTATACAAGGAACCTGATTTAGAGCTTAAGAATGACTCCCTTGCCCTGGCTAACTGTCTGGAATGGGCAGTGAGTAGTTAACAACCAGATTCACATTCAACCATGACCAATTGCACTATCTTAAACCGTGCTCAGCAGCCTCCACTGGGGCCTCAATACCCCACCCCACCAGTCCCACTAGGATCTCTAGTGTTCCTGTTGTTAGGTGCTATCCAGTTGGTTCCAACTCATAGTGACCCTGTGTATAACAGAGTGAAACTTTGCACAGGCCTGCACCAACCTCACAATTGTTGCTATACTTGAGTTTATTGTCACAGCCACTGTGTCAGTCCATCTCGTTGTGGGTCTTTCTCTTTCTCACTGACCCTCTACTTTGCAAGCACGAGGTCCTTGTCCAGGAACTGGTCCTTCGTGATAACATGTCCAACGTTACAAGAGGTGAAGTCTCACCATCCTTGCTTCTACGGAGCATTCTGGCTGCACTTCTCCTAAGACAGGTTTGTCCATTCTTCTGGGCAGTCCATGATGTAGTCAATATTCTTTGCCAATACTGTAATTCAAAGCCATCAATTCTTGTTTTTTCTTCTTTATTTATTGTCCAGCTTTCACATGCATGTGAGATGATTGAAAATACCATGGCTTGGGTCAGGCGCACCTTAGTCCTCAAAGCGACATCTTTGCACTTTAACATTTTAAGAGGTCTTTGGCAGCAAATTTGCCCAGTGCAATATATCCTTTTATTTCTTGACTGCTGCTTCCATGGGTGTTGACTGTGGATCCAAGTAAAATGAAATCCTTGACAACTTTAGCTCTTTCTCCATTTATTATGCTGTTGCTTATTGGTCCAGTTGTCAGAATTTTTGTTTTCTTTATGGATTTTGTTTTTCTTACTAAATGCTCTAGTAACTTCTCCTGTTCTTCTCAATGATTCTTTTGTACTAGGAGTTCTGGTAGCATAGTGCCTAAGGCACTTGACTGCTAACCAGAAGGCTGACGGTTCAAACCCACCAGCCATTCCTCGGAAGGAAGGTTGGGCAATGTACTTCCGTAGTGATACCACCTCGAAAACCCAAAGGGGGGTTGAGTCAGGTCCAACTTGATGGCCCATAACAACAACAACAACTAGTACCCCCAAACCTCCCCACTCTTTTCTCTTCCTTATCCTCCCCTTTTATCCTTGCTATATGATTTTAACTCAACAGCCTAATACAGACACCATCTGTGTGCTCCCATTTCTCCACCATCTAATCTACCTATTTTCTGTGTGGTCCTCCTATTTCAATAGAAATGTCTCTCTACTTTTCTTCATCTTCTTTTTTTTTTTTTTTAAACTGTGGTAAAACACATATATATAACAAAAAAAAAAAAAAAAAAAGCCATTTTAACCACTTTTAAATACATGATCCAGTGATACTAATTATATTCACCATGTTGAGCAACCATAATTACCATGTATTTCCAAAATTTTCTCATCACCCAAACGGAAACTCTATATCTATTAAATAATAACTCCCTAGTCTTCCTTCTCCAACCTCTGGTCACCTCCAATCTACTTTCTGTCTCTACACATTTCCCTATTCTAGATATTTCATGTAAAAAAGGACAATACGATATTTGCCTTTTAGAGTCTAGATTTTTTCACTTAGCATAATGTTTTCAAAGTTCACCCACATTGTAGCATGCATCAGAACTTAATTTCCTTTTTATGGCTGAATAATACTCCATTGTGTGTGTGTGTATATATAGATATAGATACAGATACCACATTTCCTTTATCCATCCCTCTATTTATGGAAACTTTCTTCCACCTTTTGGCCATTTTGAATTATCCTGCTATGAACATTGGTGTGCAAGTATCTAAGTCTCACTTTCAGGTATTTTATGTATATATCTAGGAGTAGAATTGCTGGATCGTGATAGTTCTGTGTTTAACTTTTTAAGAGACCGTCTCTTTTTTTAAAGAGTAATCTGCATCTTGTTTTCCTTCCACCTCTTCAGAATGATACTTCATTTTCTCTCATGTCTCCTGATTTTCAGTTTTCATTTATTTCTGGATCTTTCCTTACTCAGTCAAACATGCTGTAACATCTCTCATTTTAGAAACCTACCTGGACCCATATCTTGCTCCATCTACCAGTTAGTTATTTTGTTTCTCATAGCTAAACTTGTCAAGTTGTTTTCTGCTTTACTGAGTCTTTTAAGGTCCCATGTCTTCCCTGTTGTTCCTTCAAAGTTTTCCTCTTACTTAATATCCCAAGGACATTTAACACAATTGTACAGTCCTCCTTTTCAATACTCTTCTCTTTTGGTGTCTGTTTCATGGCACTCTCCTGCTTGTCCTATCTCTCAGCCCACTCCTCTGCCTCCTTGGTGGATTTACAGCCTCTTCCCAATCTCTAAATGTTAGAGTCTCTGTGAATTTGATCTTGGAACCCTCCTTCTCTGCTCCCTCTTTATAGGGTTTTCCTCACACACATGGCTTCAGATATCTTCTGTTATTGTTAGGTGCTGTTGAATTGACTCTGTGTACAACAGAACAAAATATTGCCTGCTCCTGCACCATCCTAACAATTCTTGCTATACTCAAGCTTATCTTTGCCATCACTGTCAGTCCATCTCATTGAGGGTCTCTCTGTTTTCAGTGACCCTTCACTTTACCAAGCACGATATCCTTTTCCAGGGAATTGTCCTTCTGACAACATGACCAAAGTAGGTGAGATGAAGTCTGGCAATTCTCACTTCCAAGGAGCATATTCCAGGTGCACTTCTTGTATTTTCATGCAGATTTTATTCTAAGATCCCAGACCTATGTGCAATATCTTTACTCTGTCTCAAAAGGACCTCAAATTCAATATGACCAGAAATAAAATTACTGTTCATCTCCCCAAACCAGGTCCTCTTTCCATGTTTCCTTCCTCCATAAATGACCTTACATCCACTTTCTTTCTCAGGATAAAAATGGAGAGATTCTGAATGCCTCCCTCCCTCCACCTCTGATGTTGTTGTTGTTGTTGTTGTTTGCCGTCGAGTCGACCCTGACTCATAGCGACCCCTCCTTGGGTTTCCGAGGCAGTATCACTACGGAAGTAGGATTGCCCAACCTTCCTTCCGAGGAGTGGCTGGTGGGTTTGAACCGCCAGCCGTCTGGTTAGCAGGCAAGTGTCTTAGCCACTATGCTACCAGAGCTCCCACCTCTGATAGGTTAGCTAATAATCTTTTCTAGGATGTGTTCATTTTGACTAGTTCCTTTGCTAGGCCAACCATGATGTTATCTTGTCAGGAGTATCACAGTCGGTTTCTATCATCTTCCTGTATCCACTTTGGCACCCTCCAATCAAATCTTTCCCTGTAGTCATGAGGATGGCGTAGAAGCAAAAACTGTTCTTAAGACATTTCAATATCTTCTACACACTTATAAAGTCAAGAGTCCTTGGCATGGCCCTGCATGATCTGGCTCCCACTTACAAGACTTCCTCCATCCCTTGCCACCCTCAATGTTCCAGACACATGAGTCTTCACTTTGGTCATCTTTCCCTCTCCATGGCCTTTGCACATGTCTTTCCAGTCTTCCTCTGGGTGAACAATTACTTATTCCTTTGGTTTCTGTTTAAATCTACTTTCTTAGAGAATCATTCTCTGCTCCTCCAATTTAAACTGGGCACCCAATCCCAAATGTTCATCATACCTTTTCTTTCCATACAACTTTTCTCAATCTACAGTCATATTTCTCTTCCAGTTATTTAACATTGACTATCCCCAGTAAACTGCAGGCTATCTGTTCAGTCCCTAGGTGCTCCTGGGACATGATTGGTGCTCAGTGATTTTGTTGAGTGAATCAGTGAGTGAGTGATGAATAAAGACATCCTCCTGGAACTGACCTAGTACTATCACTATACTACTGTACTCACACTGGCTTCTTTAGTGCTGTCCTTGATGAGACAGGTCCCATTCCCACAGTATAGTAAAAATTGTTCCTGCTTTCATCAAAATCCCTCCCAGTGGAGATAGTCTGTTTACATACATGTGAACCCTTTTAACTTCTGCCTTTGACAGTGTTTAATCTTTAAGAATATCTAAATAAACGTGAAAGATAACTCATTCTCTAAAATCCAAACATCGTTATATTGACTTAACAAAATGCCATTGATTTGAAATGTTTCAACTCAAACCAAAAAAACCAAACTCACTGTCATTGAGTCAATTCTGACTCATAACAACCCCTTTTGGGTATCCAAGGTGGTAAATCTTTACAGAAGTAGATTGTCCAGTCTTCCTTCCACGGAGTGGCTGGTGGGTGTGAACCATCAACCTTCTGGTTAGCAGTCAAGTGCCTTAGGCACAACGCCACCAGAGCTCCTTGACTGTTTCAAAGAGATCTGTTAACTTAAACACATTTTTCAAGCTTCATAGTTTGTAGTTTATAGGCTGTTTTTTTCAATTGTAAAAAAGAGACAAAATACACATTCAAAAATTAGCATCTACACCAGTGAAAGTCCTCTATAATTGTTAAGCCTTATGGATAATAGTACATCAGGAATGGTGATGCTTTAACATCACAACCAAGACTGGTTGTACTCTGTTCAATTGCATAGTAACCAACAGTACTTAAATGAGGCAACATTGAAAGTGATATGAAACCCTGGTGGTGAGAAAAGGGATAATAGTAATAACATTAGAAAAGGAAGAAGTATGACCATGGCAGAAGACTGAAGCCCCAAGACTCCTCACCAGAAGAATGTTTCACTTTCTATTGATTAACTGAAGAATGTTGAGAAAATTTTAAATGGTTTCCACTCTGAATCTTTCCTCCTTTCCACCTGTCTCATGTTGACATAGCCAGTTGAGTGGAGATACTCTTGAAACCACTAACCAAGTACATTTAACTCTTAGGCTTTTGGAATAAAGTATTTTTTCTAGCATTGGCAGAAGAAGACAACTAGTCTCAAACACCTGGAAATGGTACAGTCTCCAACACTTCAACTTGATAAATTGTCTGTCTATGGTAGATATGTCAGAAAACTATGGACCTTGTCCATTCACTTTTGAAATTCTGTGTCTCTAGTCCACAGTTGAGGCACTCTGGTGGTATAGTGCCTAGGGCATTTGACTGCTAATCAGAGAGATGGTGGTTCAAACCCACCAGCCACTCCTTAGGATGAAGATGGGGCAGTCTACTTCCATAGTGATGCTGCCTTGGAAACCCAAGGAGGGGGTCACTATGAGTCAGATCCGACTTGATGGCAGTGTTTTTTTTTTTAAAAAAAATCCATAGTTGAAGGAGCTCTGCTGATGCAGTGCCTAAGGCATTTGACTGCTAACCGAAGGTTTGAGTTTGATATTTTAGCACCATAGTTGTAAGGAACTTTGGTGGTACAGTGCCTAAAGCATTTGATTGCTGATCAGAAGGTTGGTGGTTCAAACCTAGCAGCTGTTCCATGGTAGGAAGATGAGGCAATCTACTTCTGTTACGATTTACCACTGTGGAAACCCAGTAGGGGTCGCTGTAAATCCAAATTGACTCAATGACAGTGAGTGAGTTGGTTAGTTATACCATAGGTGTAGGAGCTCTGGTGGTGAAGTGGTTAAAGCATTCAGCTGCTAGCAGTTCAAACCTATCAGCCACTCTGTGGGAGAAAGATGAGGCAGTTTGCTTTTGTAAAGATAACAGCCATGGAAAAGACATTTAGCCTAGCCAGTAGCAAAGGCAGCTAACATAATTTCCTTGTCTCTACTGTTTTATAATTAACCTATATTAAAAGAATAACCTTTAGTTATGAAGCCACCAGAAGTTTGTGGTCAGAACATGGTGGGCATGGGACTCAAAGCAGTATATTGAGTGATGACATTATAACATCATTGGTCTAAGCAGCAAGCAAGCAGACTGGCACAGCAGAAAACTTGCTAAAACTGCATTGTGCATACAAATGGAGTTGTGTCATCCAAAAAGATATGCTACAGTGATAACCCCTGGAACTTGTGAGTGTTACATTGTTTGGAAATAGTATCTTTGGAGATGTTACTAGTTAGACTAACATGAGGTCATATAGGAGGAAGGTGGGCCCTAATCCAGTATAACTGGTATTCTTATAAAAAGAAAAGAGAGAGAGAGATGAGGAAGATAGATACCATATGAAGAGAGATACAGAAATTGGAGTGAGGCCATCCACACACCAGAGAGTGATGGAAACCACCACAAACTGGAAGAGGCAAGGAAAGATCTTCCCCTAAAGTCTTCAGAGAGAAACTTCATAGTCTTGCCAACACCTGGAATTTGGATTTCCAGCCTCCAGAGCTGGGAGAGAATATACTCCTATTCGTTTAAGCCACCCAGTTTGTGATACTTTGTTAGGGCAGCCACAGGAAACTATGCCAACTTTGTATGTTGCCAGAATCTTTCTGAATAAGAAAAGACCAAGATTTAACATCTCTAAGAGGGACAGTGGTGGTTGAGTGGTAGAATTTTCAACGTTCCATGCGGGAGACCCAGGTTTGATTCTTGGCCAGTGCACTCCATGTTTAGGCACCACCCATCTGTCAGTAGAGGCTTTTGTGTTGCTGTGATGCTGAACAGGTTTCAGTGGAGCTTCCAGAGTAAGATGGAATAGGAGGAAAGACTTGGGAATCTACTTCTGAAAGTCAGCAAGTGAAAACCCTACGGATAACTACAGTTCAACCCACAGCCAATCATGGAGATGATGCAGGATTGGACAGTGTTTCATTCTGTTTGCATGCAGTAGCCATGCATTGAGGCCAAGTGATGGCAGCTAACAATAGTATCTCTGAAAAGATAAAAAGAAGTGGAATTTAAAAAACCAAAATCCTCATTGCAGTCAAGTTGATTCCAGTTCATCACAGACGCAGTAGTATGGCCCAGTGATGCTACTTATATCAATGAAAAGGTGTTAGCCCAGTGGAGACCCATCCTATTCATGAAGGACCCTACTGGATAGCATGGGTACTTAGCACATTGGGTTTCCTGGAGAGTCCTTGTTGCCCACCAGTTAACATCACTAGGTTTCAAAGAGTCACTACAGAAAGCTGCAGCAGAGGCTTTCCCCACCAGACAATGGATGTTTGTCAACATTTGGCCAACTCTTCTATTGCTCATTGAAACCCAGAGTTTCACCTCTGCAATTAGAATAGCCCTTTTCTCTTGTTTTCCCTGAGAGTGAAATTGCAAAGTATTTAGCGATCAGCTTCTAACAAGCCCCAGCAAAGGAGTTATTGATTGGGTTGGAGGAAAAACCAGTACAATTAAGTTTCAGGCTAATCATTAGAATTCATCAGTGGCTGAATTGCCCTGGAGATTTATTAAAATTCTTCTCCTGGGCTTGGAATGAGGGAGTTTTGGAGTTTGTTGGAAAGGATGATGGGGTGTGTGAAAAACCATGGTTCAGCACTTTGGGATCATTTCTTATTCTTAAGGGACTAAAAATGAAATGAATAAAAATGGTAAATCCCCATGGTCAATTCTGTAATTAAAAATGAAAGGCTGGGAGAATTTTAGCATTTTACAGCATATCCCATTCATTCCCAGCAATTATACTATGAATTGTGCTTTTTTTTTTTTTTTTTTTTTTTTTTAATAATGTCAGCTTGTTTTATATTTTGGCTTGGGGACATTGTGGAGCAGCCAAGGCTGTTGTCACATGTGTTGTAGGTGCCTAGGCAGACTGTGTGTGACTTCAAGAATGTGCAGAATTGTGCTGGAAGAAAGAAATGTTGCTCTGTGTGTATCTGAGTTTAGCAGACAAAAGTTTTGTCTTCACTATAAAAAAGCTCAAGGAGCTGTGGTGGCATAGTGCCTAAGGCATTTGACTGCTGACCAGAAGGTTAGCGGTTGAAACCCACCCCCAACTCCACAGAAGGAAGACTGGGCAATCTACTTCCATAAAGATTTACCACCTTGGAAACTCAAAGGGGATTGCTGTGAGTCAGAATTGACTTGATGGCAGTGATTTTGGGTTTTTTTGGGGAGCGTATAAAAAAGGCTTACAAAATGGCTTGGTATAATAGTAGCATATACCAACTTGAAAATATAGTTGCTATTGCTTTATATATTATTTGTATGCAAATCATGCCTTTTAAACTCATCTCCAGAGTGACAGATGGACAGACTCCTATTGGAATGCTGACCCCTATACCTATGTGTTTTGGTTACCTCTACTGCCACTCTAACAGACATACTACAGGTGGGTGGTGTTAACAAACAAGAGTTTATTCTCTTACAGTTTTGGAGACTAGTGGTCCAAGTTAAAAGTGCTGGGCTCTAGAGGCTGGGTGAAAGCCCCTTGACCTTGGGCTTCAGCTCTGCCTCTTGCTCCTGGCCCAGAGAGCTGGAGGCTCTCTTCATTCAGGCAGCTGCTGGCTGCTAAGGCTGACAAACCCAAGGCTGATAAGTAAAAAGGTACAGTCCCAATATTATCAAACCACACAGCAGGCCACTGATTCAAGTCCATTCAAGTCCAAGATTGGTACACAACATGGCATACTGCTGAATAACGACTTGGCTACATGCAGGGTTCAAGCATACCAAAAGCTACAGACCATTCCTAAAGCTTCTCCTTATATACTGGGAGCAGGAGCTCTGGTAGCGTAGTGCCTAAGGCACTTGACTGCTAATCAGAAGGCTGGCAGTTCAAACCCACTAGCAGCTGCTCGGAAGGAAGGTTGGGCAATCTGCTTCCATAGTGATACTGCCTCGGAAACCCAAGGAGGGGTCGCTATGAGTCAGGGCCTACTCGATGGCACATGACAACAACAACAATACATATACAGGGAACAGACCACATCTCTAAGGCAGCTACTCAGTAAATTCCACCATGGAGTTGATTACCACTCTTATCATGGGGAATAACTACATCCAGCTGCCCAGCTGTTCAACACCAGGCCCAGCCAAGTTGACACATACTCTTAACTACCACACTATGGATATTAATCTGTTTGGAAATAGTTTTCTTTGTTACAGTAATGAGGCTGTGTCAGTGTAGATTGTGAAACCTAATCACTTCTGAATAATATAAAAAGCAGCATAGCCATGGGGACAGGCAAGCACATACGAACAGGGAAGACAGAGGCATACATGAGGATTGCGAAGGATTCAAGAAACACCCAGGACTATAGAATCTGGCACAAGGACATTCCCCGAGACAACACAGAGAGAGAGGGAGGGAGAGAGAAGGAGAGAGAGAGAGAGAGCCTTTCTCTAAAGCCAGTGACCTGAATTTGGACTTTTGGCTTCCTAAACAGTAAGAAATATATTTCCGTTCTTCAAGAGTACCCACTTGTGGTATTTCTGTCATAGCAGTACTAGGTAACTAAGACAAATCCTCAAGGAATCCTTTATGGCCAAAGGACCTCTATTCGAGGAGGAGCTCATTGGAAAAGGAGCTCATGACCTTGACTTCACTGTTTGCAGTGTCAGGCAATCCAGGCTTTGTTGTTTCTTCATGGAACTTTAGACGCTTAACCTGCCTCGGCTGAAATGTAATTTGAATTAGTTTTATGCTACCATCAAAACAAAACAGATAAATTTCTACTTACTTCCACCTATTAAGGTTTGTCACAAATATGGCTTTGAAAGAATCTAAATAAATTACTTTGGCCTGTTGGAAAAAGGGCCATGCTGTTAATTTTATTGCTTTTTTTGGGAAGCGTATTAGCATTCAACAGCAGACATAATTGAGGCCGTATTGTGAATTAGACGTTGATCATTGCTAAGCATGACCTTGCTTGAGTCCTTGAGTGGTGCAAACGATTAACACGCTTGGCTATTAACTAAAAGGTTCGAAGTTTGAATCCATCCAAGGAACCTCAGAAGAAAGGTATGGTGATCTACTTCTGAAAAATCAGCCATTAAAAACCCTATGGAGCACAGTTCTACTCTGACCCACATGGTCTCTCCAAGAGTTGGAATCAGTTTAAGCATGAGCTATGCATTAGAATTATGGTATTAGCAAAGAATATTGAATATACCATGGACTGCCAGAAGAATGAACAAGTCTATCTTGGAAGAAATGCAGCCAGAATGCTCCTTAGAAGCGAGAATGGTGAAACTTGCTCTCAGTGTACTTTGGACATGTTATGAGAAGGAATGGGTCCCTGGAGAAAGGGCATCATGCTTGGTAGAGTCAGTGAAAAAGAGGAAGACCCTCCGTGAGATGGATTGCAACAATGACAGCAACAGTGGGCTCAAACATAGCAACAACTGTGAGGATGGCATAAGAGTGAGTGGAGTTTCGTTCTGTTGTACACAGGGTCGCTATGAGACAGAACCGAGTCAACAGCACCCACATGCACCAACTCTAGGGACAGAATAGGATCTGCATCCAGGCCTTTTCCAAGGAAAAAAACAGAAAAGATGAGCTAACCACAATGCTAATAGTGATTTTTTTTCTCATTGTGGGCATATACCCATCGTTTCCACAGCATTTGAATGATTTCATTACTTTTATAATAAGAAATTATACTGGAAACAACATTAGTTTTGCAAAACTGTCATTATTTCCCTGACAGCTCAGTACCTGCAGTAGCTTATGGAAGTGAACTTTCCCTTTCTAAAATGAACTGCGCTTTTTAAAAATGTGAAAATATTAATGTGGGCTAGAAATGGTTCTTTATTTTGAACTTTAAGTTTTGAACTAATTTTAGACAAACAGAAAAGTTGTAAAAATATTAGTGTTCCCTTCTGTCCTAATCTTCACTTCTCCTAAGGGGAGCATCTTTCACAACCACAGTATAAATAAGGATGAAGAACAGAATATTGACATTGGCACCATAAACTACAAGCTTTATTAGAATTTCACCAATTTTTCCATTAATGTATCTTTTGTTTTTCTGGATCCTATCCAGACCTCAGATTTCATTTAGTTGGCATTTTACCTCATTTCTTTTTAGTCAGTCATGATCTGTAACAATTCTTTAGTCTTTCTCTTTCATAGAAGTGTTTCTCTTTTAAAAAATTATAAAATAAGGCATTTTATTTATCTGAACACTTTTTAAACTTAAAAAATTTTATTGTGGTAAACTATATATAATAAAATTTTTCTTTTTAATTGTTTTTAAGTGTGCAATGCGGTGACATTAATTACATTCAACATGTCGTGCAACCATCATAACCATACATTTCCAGAAGTTTTCATTACCCTAAAAAGAAATTTAGTACATCTTAATAACTCCCCACTCTGCCTCTTCCCACTCCTGGTAACCATTAATAAACTTTAGTCTCTGTGAATATGCCTAATCTAGATATTTCATGTAAGTGGCATCATACAATATCTGTCCTTTTGTGTCTGGTTTATTTCACTCTTCATAATATTTTTAAGGTTCATCCATATGAGAGCATGTATTAGGACTTCATTTCTCTTATGACTGGACAATATCCCATTGTATGTATATACCACATTTTGTTTATCCATTCATCTGTTGATGGACATTTGAGTGGTTTCCTCCTTTTGGCTATTATGAGTAATGTGGCAATAAACATTGGTGTACATGTACTTCTTTGAGTCTCTGCTCAGTTTTTTGGGGCATATACCTAGGAGTGGAATTGATGGATCATATGACAATTCTAAAAGGAGCCGTAGTGTACAGTGCTTACATGCTCAGCTACTAAGTGAAAGGTTAACAGTTGGAATCCACCAATGGGAGAAAGATGAAGTAGTCTGCTTCCCTAAAGATTATAGCCTGGGAATCCCTATGAGGCAGTTCTATTCTGCCCTATAGGGTCACTATGAATTGGAATCAACTTGATGGCAACAGGTTTTGTTTTGTTTTATGGTAATTCTATGTTTGCAGTGTAGTACATTACTTAGTATGGCTTTTCTACCCATAAGTCATTGTAAACTCAGTGGTGGAATGAGCAACTGAGGAGCTCCTGATTGTAAATGTTATCCACCTGGGTTATTTCTGTTGGGCGTGGCACAACACAATGTTATGGGAGGTTCTCTCTCAAGTGCTTAGAGTTCTGATGCTATGATTGGCTAGTTTGGCCACTCTGCCAAGCTCAAAAGGAGGCCTCCTAGAGGCAGAACTCTCTCTGACTGCTGGTTGAGGAAGACGTACTGCTGAAAGAGACACGTGCTGCTGGGAAAGAGATGCAAGAGACAGGCCTTGCTGAGTAAGACACCGAGGAACATGCACTGCTGGAGGAGAGACGGTGGGCTGGGAGAGAGATTGAGCATTCTTCCTGAACTTGAATTGTAGCCTGGAGCTCTGGTAGCATAGTGGCTAAAGCACTTGACTGCTAACCAGAAGGCTGGCGGTTCAAACCCACCAGCCACTCCTCGGAAGGAAGGTTGGGCATTCCTACTTCCGTAGTGATACTGCCTCAGAAACCCAAGGAGGGGTCGCTATGAGTCGGGGCCGACTCGATGGCACATAACAACAACAACAACAAAGCTTCCCTAACAAACCCCATAATCTGTAAGCTCTGTGTGGCCACTGCAGCGAATTATCAAACCCAGGAGAGAGGTGGTGGGTGCTTTGGGAGGAACAGTTGGTGAAAGGGCTGGAGGGAGGCAGCATGTCTGGCCTTGCAGTAATAGGCCTTGGGCTATTGATGGTGACTCTGCCTTCCTCTTGTGGGATTAGAGGAGGTCAGAACATGTGGCCTCCTCACTGTTTTAGCAATGTTTAACTTTTTAAGGAATTGCTAAACTGTTTCCACCATGGCTGCATCATTTTACAACACTGGGCATATTCACAGAGACCAGCAATGCATCCTCACCACACTTGTTATTTTCCATTTTTCTGATAATGGACATCTTAGTAAGTATAAAATCGTGTGTAGAAATATTTCTTAGTGAGACTCTTTCGTGTATTCGGTGAGATGTGTATGGTGAGATTGTGTGTATTTGTGAGAGAGATTGTGGTAATTAAACAAGATGCATTTGAAGTCGTTGCTTCCATGGAAAGAAGTATTAGATTTTCCAAAACCTGGTGATCTATGACAACTTAGTCTTACTCATTAAACAGATTAATTGACAAAAGCCACCAAGACTTATTGTTTCTTTTCTTTAAAAAAGAAAAATTTGCATTATTTTAATTTTAAAATACAATGTTTTAAAAAGAAATTGGATTTTATGCCATTAGTTTTTATAAAATGAAATTGATATAGGTTTTCATTCCAACAATTGTCTAAGAGATCTTGTTGCACAGGCCAATTCATAATTAGCATAAGGACAATTTGTACGTCATAGATTACTTCAACTTAAAAGTCAACTTAAAAAATAATAATTTTATTCCTTAAATATGTTCTCTAAGAAGGATATTACCTCTGATTTTGCATTATAAAAAACATTGGCTAGGCAATAAAAAACCAAAGACAGAAGCTTGTCCGTATTCTACAAATTCCAAATTATTGTTTTTAAATTACATGTTGCTGTTGACTAGATCCCAACTCCTGGAAGCGCATTGTGTGCATAGCAGTACTGCACTTCACAGGATTTTCAATGACTGTAATCTTGTGGAAGTAGATCAGCAGGCCTTTCTTCCATGGCTCTGCTGGGTGGATTTAAACTGTCAAGTGTTGTTGTTGTTGTTAGGTGTCGTCGAGTCGTTTCCAACTCATAGCGACCCAGTGTACAACAGAATGAAACACCGCCCAGTCCTGCACCAGCTCCATGATCTTTGCTATACTTGAGCCCATTGTCGCAGCCACCGTGTCAATCCATCTCGTTCAGGGCCTTCCCCTCCCTCATCAACCCTCCACCTTACCAAGCATGAAATCTTTCTCCAGGGAATGGTCCCTTCTGACAACATGACCAAAGTTGTTGTTGTTGTTGTTATTTGCCATCGAGTCGGCCCTGACTCATAGCGGCCCCTCCTTGGGTTTCCGAGGCAGTATCACTACAGAAGTAGGAATGCCCAACCTTCCTTCCGAGGAGTGGCTGGTGGGTTTGAACCGCCAGCCTT
>NW_006921599.1:7084001-7085234 GCF_000298275.1 Orycteropus afer afer
CTCAGCATACAGATTGAATAAGTATGGGAAAAGGATACAACCCTGATGCACTCCCTTCTTGATTTTAAACCATGTAGTGTCCCCTTGTTCCGTTAGAACAACAGCCTCCTGGTCAAGGTACAGTTTCCTCATGAGCACAATCAAGTTTTCTGAAATTCCCATTCTTCTCAATGTCATCCACAATTTGTTACAATCTACACAATCAAATGCCTTTGTATAGTCAATAAAACTCTTTCTGGTATTCTTTGTTTTGAGCAGCTATGATATCCCTTGTTCCACGCTCTCTTCTGAATCCAGCTTGCTCCTCTGGAAGTTCTCTGTCAATATACTGCTGCAACCATTTTTGAATTATCTTCAGTAAGATCTTACTTGTGTGCAAGATTAATGATATTGTTCAATAATTTCCACATTCTGTGGGATCACCTTTCTTTGGAATGGGTACAATATGGATCTCTTCCAGTCAGTTGGCCAGGTAGCTGTTTTCCAAATCTCTGGGCATAACTGAATGCGTGCCTCCTGTGGGGCATTCGTTTGTTGAAACATCTCAGTGGGTATTCTGTCAATTTCTGGAGCCTTGTTCTTCCCCAATTCCTACAGTGCAGCTTTGATTTCTTCTTCAGTACCATTGGTTCTTGATCATATGGCACCTCCTGAAATGGATGAAGACCTACCAGTTCTTTTTGGTACAGTGACTCTGTGTATTCCTTCCATCTTCCTTTGATGTTTCCTGCATCATTCAATATTTTGTCCATAGAATCTTTCAATATTACAACTCAAGGCTTAAATTTTTTCCTCAGTTCTTTCAGCTTGAGAAATGCTGAGCATGTTCTTCATTTTTGGTTTCCTAACTCCATGTCTTTGCACATTTCATTATAGTAATTGGCTTTGTCTGCTAGAGCTGCTCTTTGAAATCTTCTGTTCAGCTGTTTTATCTTGTCATTTCTCCCATTTTCTTTAGCTACTCTCCACTCAAGGGCAAGTTTCAGAGTCTCTTCTGTCATCCCTTTTGGTCTTTTCTTCTTTTCTTGTCTTTTTAGTGACCTCTTGCTCTCTTTGTGGATGATGTTCTTGATGTCATCCCACAATTCTTCTGGTTTTTGGTCATTGGTGTTCAATGCATCAAATTTATTCTTTACATAGTCTCTAAATTCACGAGTGATATATTCAAGATCATATTTTGGCTCTCGTGGACTTGTTTTAACTGTCTTTAACTTCAAGCTGAACTTGCATATG
>NW_006921599.1:7085334-7087473 GCF_000298275.1 Orycteropus afer afer
TTCTATCGTGTAATTTCTAGCATCATTTCTGTCACCAAGGCCAAATTTTCCAACTACTGGTGATTCTTCTTTGTTTCCAACTTTTGCATTCCAGTCACTAGTGATAATTAACACATCCTGATTGCATGTTCAGTCAATTTCAGACTGCAGAAGCTGATAAATATTTTCAATATCTTCATCTTTGGCTTTGGTAGTTGATGCATAAATTTGAATAGTTGTATTAACTGGTCTTCCTTGTAGGCGTATGGATAGTATCCTATCACTGACAGCACTGTACTTCAGGACAGATCTTGAAACATCCTTTGTGATGATGAACACCACACCATTCCTCTTCAAATTGTCATTCCCGCCATAGTAGACCACATAGTTGTCCGATTCAAAATGGCCAAAACCAGTCCATTTCAGCTCACCAATGCCTAGGATATCAATCTTTATGTGTTCCATTTCATTTTTGTCAACTTTGAATTTTACTAGTTCATACTTCATACATTCCATGTTCCAATTATTAATGGATGTTTGCAGCTGTTTCTCCTCAATTTGAGTCATGCCATGTCAGCAAATGGAGGCCTTGAAAGCTTTACCTTATCCATATCAGTAAGGCTGGTTCTATTCTGATGATACAGCTCTTTCCCAGTCCTTTTTTGAGAGTCTTCTGATCTAAGGGGCTTGTCCTCCTGCATTGTATGGGACGATGTTTCCAGGCTATTCATAAAGTTGCACAGTAAGGTATCAGACAGTGTTTCTCTGCTATTCATAAGGTTTTCCCTGGCCAATTCTTAGAGAAGTGGATGGCCTCTTCCTTCTTCCTAGTCTGTCTTAGTCTGTAAGCTGTTGAATACTGTGCACCATGTGCAACCCACTGCATTTGAAACACCGGTGGCACAGCTTCAAGCCTGACAACAACATGCCACCACCGTATGACAAACTGACAGACAAGTTTGTCTCCCTTAGCTGTTCAAAACCTCTCCACCCTCCCCACCCTCCCCTTACATGTAGCCCTGCCTTTTTCCCAGCACTTGGGGGCATGGCCTGGGTCCCTGGCCTTACCTGAATCCCTGCTGCTACTTCCTCGCTCTGTTCTGATCCCCAGCCCCCTGGCTTTTTCTCTGCTTTCTCCGCCTTTCCTGCCAGTTGGGAAGGGTGTGGTCTGGGTGCCCCACCTTACCTGGATCCCTGCCACTGCTTCCTCGCTCCTACTGTCAAGTAGACAAGTGCAAATCATTTACACCAATTACAGACCTGTGATTCAAATTAATATGATCTTCCTGTATGAAAAGTCTAGAGATTACTGAAAGGCAATTTTGGAGAGCAATTGAACTATTTATAAACTTATCTATTAGTACACTGATCCTTAGACTTTTCTCTGCCACCATAGTCAAATGTACACCTGAGATTGTGACATACTCTGACGGGTGAATAGGTATGAATTCCCAATGCTTCACCTCCCTTTAAGAATTTCTCTCTCTCTCATACACACACACACACACACACACACAAATTCCACAAACATTTTCTTTTCTTCTTTAATATTTTTTCTTGATAGTAAAACAAACAAACAAACAAAAATACCCACTCTTTGGAAAACAGAAAACTGTTAAAAAGAAATAGAAGTCATCCATAATACCAATATGCAGTTATAAACACTGCTATGAATATGCTAGTATGCATTTTTAATAGTATTTTTTTTCTCTCGATTTTAAACAAAATTGGAAAAGAGAACATAGGTTTTTTTTTTTTTTCATAATTTGGTAAATTTCATTCTAAGTAATATTTTTATACTATTATAAATAGTATTTTTTAAAATTTCATTTCCCAGCTATTTTTAATATAGAGAGATGCAGGTAATTAATATGTATTGACCTTGTCCTTAGAAATTTCTATGTGACACAATCATAATACCTGCAAATAAAGAACTTATTATTTCTTTCTTTCCAATCTGTATTTCTCTTTCTTGGCTAATTGTCTTGACTATCTAGGGTATTTTGAAGAGCTTTTTATGACAATGATAAATGTTGTTATTGTTATGTGCCGTCAAGTCAGAAGCGACTCAGCGACCCCTCCTTGGGTTTCCGAGGCAGTATCACTACAGAAGTAGATTGCCCCATCTTCCTTCCAAGGAGTGGCTGATGGGTTTGAACC
>NW_006921599.1:7088083-7089304 GCF_000298275.1 Orycteropus afer afer
AGCATTCTGGCTGCACTTCTTCCAGGATAGATTTGTGAGTTCTTCTGGAAGTCCATGGTGCTTTCCTTATTCTTCTCCAACCCCACAACTCAAAAGCATCAACTCTTCCTCAGTCTTCCTTATTCATTGTCCAGCTTTCACATGCATATGAGGTGATTGAAAATACCATGGCTTAGGTTAGGTGCACCTTAGTCTTCAAAGATTTATCTTTGCTCTTCAGCACTTTAAATAGCTCTTTTGCCCAGTGGGCAGATTTGCCCAGTGCAATATGTTGTCTGATATCTTGACTGCTACTTCCATTGGTGTTGATTGTGGAACTAAGTAATATGAAATCTTTGAAAATTCAGTCTTTTCTCCATTGATCATGATGCTGCTTATGGTCCAGTTGTGAAGATTTTTGTTTTCTTTATGTTGAGGTATAATCCATATTGCAGACCGTAGTGCTTCAAGTCATCCTCACTTTCAGCAAGCAAAGTTGTGTTGTCTGCATACCGTACGCTGTTAATGAATCTTTCTACAATCCTGATACCATCCTCTTCTTCATATAGTCCAGCTTCTTGGATTATTTGCTCAGCATACAGATTGGATAAGCATGGTGAAAGGAAACAACCCTGACACACTACCTTCCCGATTTTAAATCATGCAGTATCCTTTTTTCTGTTCAAAGAACAGCCTCCTAATCTTGGTACAAGTTCCTCATGAACACAGTTAAGTGCTCAAGAATTCCTATTCTGCTCAATGTTATCTATTATTTGTTATGATCCACACAATCCAATGCTTTTGCATAGTCAGTAAAACACAGGTAAACATCTTTCTGATATTCTTTGCTTTCAGCCAAGATCCATCTGTCATCAGCAGTGATATCCCTCATTCCATATCCTCTTCTGAATCCAGCTTGCCCTTTTGGAAGTTCTCTGATAATATACTGCTGCAACCATTTTTTAATTATCTTCAGCAAGATTTTACTTGCGTGTGATATTAGTGATATTGTTTGATAATTTCCACGATCTGTGAGATCACCTTCCTTTGGGATGGGTACAAATATGGATCTCTTCCAGTCAGTTGGCCAGGTAGCTGTCTTCCAATTTTCTTGGCATAGAAGAGTGAGTACCTCCAGCATAGCATCCATTTGTTGAAGCATCTCAATGGGTATTCCGTCAATTCCTGGAGCCTTGTTGTTTGCCAATTCCTTCAATGCAGCTTTGACTTCTTCCTTCAGTA
>NW_006921599.1:7089548-7105273 GCF_000298275.1 Orycteropus afer afer
GTCTTCTCAAGCTGCTCTTTGAACATTTCTGTTCAGCTCTTTTATCTTGTTATTTCTTCCATTTGCTTTAGCTACTTTCTGTTCAAGGGCAAGTTTCAGAGTGTCTTCTGACATTCATTTTGGTCTTTTCTTCATTTCCTGTCTTTTTAATGACCTTTTGCTTTCTTCATGGATGATGTTCTTGGTGTCATCCCACAATTCATCTGGTTTTCAGTCACTGGTGTTCAATGCATCAGATCTATTTTTTAGATGGTCTCTAAATTCAGGAGGGATAAACAAGGCCATGTTTTGGCTCTCATATACTTGTTTCGTCTTCAGCTTAAACTTGAACTTGCATATAAGCAACTGATGGTCTGTTCCACAGTCTGTTCCTGGCCTTGTTTTGGCTGAGGATATTGAGCTTCTCCATTGCCTCTTGCCACAGATGTAGTCGATCTGATTCTTGTGTGCTCCATCTGGCGAAGTCCATGTGTATAGCCATCATTTACATTGTTGAAAAAAAAGGTATTTGCAATGAGTAAGTCGTTGGTCTGGCAAAATTGTATCATGCAATCTACAGTGTCATTTCTGTCACAAAAGCCATATTTTACAATACTCGTGATTTTTCTGTGTTTTCAACTTTTCTATTCCAGTCACCAGTGATTATCAACACATCTTGATTGCATGTTTGGTCAATTTCAGACTGCTGATGTTGATGGAAATCTTCAATTTCCCCATCTTTGGCTTTGGTGGTGGGTGGGTAAATTTGAATAATAGTAGTATTAACTGGTCTTCCTTGTAGGCATATGGATATTATCCTATCACCAAAAGCATTGTACTTAAGGACAGATCTTGAAACATGCTTTGTGACAATGAATGCTGTTCTAGTTACCTAGTGTCGCTCTGACAAGAATATATCACAAATAGGATGGCCTTAACAAACAGGAGTTTATTCTTACAATTTGGAGGCTTTAAGTCTAAGTTCAAAGTGCCAAGCTCTAGGGGCTGGGTGAAAGCCCCTCAACCTTAGGGTCTAGCTCTGCCTCCTGCTCCCGGCCCACTGGAGCTAGAGGCATTTCTTCACTCAGACAGCTGCTGGCTGCTGAGGCTGAGAAGCCCCAAGGTTGACAAGTAAAAAGGCACAGTCCCAATGTTACCAAACCACACAGCAGGCCATTAACTTAAGTCCATTGTAAGTCCCAAGGTCGGCAGAGCATAGCAGGCTGCTGAGCAATGACATGGCTACATGCAGGGTCCAAGCGTGCCATAGGCTAGAGACCATTCTCAAAGCTTCTCCTTATATACAAGAAGCAGACCACATTCCCAAAGGCAGCTACTCAGCTGCTTGTGGTAGATCCCACCATGGAGTTGATTGCCAGTCTCCTCATGGGGATTAACTACCACCAGCTGCCCAGCCACTCAACCAGACCCAGCCAAGTTGACCACAAACCGAACTACCTCAAATGCCATGCCATTCCTCTTCAATGTGTCATTCCCAGCATAGTAGGTCATATGATTGATTCAAATGGCCAAAACCAGTCCATTTCTGCTCACTAATACCTGGGATATATATCTGTATTTATTCCATTTCATTTTTGACAATTTCTAATTTTCCTAGATTCATATTTGGAAAATGTGTCATTCTCTGCTTTTTGAATAAATTAGTGTAAGATTGTTATTTTTCCTCCTTAAGTGTTTCATAAAATTCAACATTGAAGCCCACTGAGCCTAGAGTTTTATTTGTGGGAAGGTTTTCAACTTCAACTTCATTATCTTTAATAGATTTGCAAGGTCCTTGGGTTCTACAAATGATTTGTGCTCTGCCAAAAAGTTGCCTGTTCAAACAACAGCAACAGTAGATATAAGACTAATCAGATTTTCTATTTCTTCTTGTATCATTTTTGGTGACTTGTGTCTTCCAAGCAGTTTATCCATTTTATATAAATTGCAAATTTATTACTCTAAGGGTTTTCATATGTCTGTGCATGGTACAAATGGTTTGTGTAGTTTGAACCCTCTTAGCAGCACTGTGGAACAAGAGATCTGGTGATCTTCTTCTGTAAAGAATATAGCCAAGAAGATCCCATGTAGCAGTCCTACTCTGTAACACTTGGGGTCACCATGAGTTGGAATCGACTTGATGACACCAAACTGCAACAACAAGGGTTTTTTTTTTTTTTTAAATGGCTCTAGTGGCATAGTGCCTAAGGCATTTGATTGCTATCCAGAAGGTGGTGGTTCAAACCCACCAGCCACTCCTCAGAAGGAAGATTCTGCAGTCTACTTCCGTAGTATACCACCTGGGAAATCCAAGGGAGGGGTCACTGTCATTCAGAAAAGACTCGACAGCAAGAGTGAATGAGTTAAGTACTAGTAATGATATCCCTTCATTTTTCTTTTGTTTCTGTTATTATTTTTACATATTTTTTCTTTTATTCTTTGTCAGGTTTGCCTAGGAGCTTATCAATTTTATTGTTCTTTTTTTTAAAAAAAACTAGCCCTTAGTTTCCTTGATTTTTTTACCCCTATATTGTTTGCTCATTTTCTTTCTCATTGATTTCCACTCTTTATTATTTCACTTCCTTTGAACTTTGAGTTCAATTTGTATTTGAACGCTTAAAGTTGGAGATATACATAATTGACTTTTTTTCCAGTGTAAGCATTGAACACCTTATAATTTTACGTTTAAGCATTGCTTCACTGCATCCCACAAATTTGACATATTTTCATTATTATTTAGTACAAAATATTTTCTAAATTACCCTTTTGATTTCTGCTTTGATCCATGGGTTATTTAGTGAGTATTGTTTAATTTTGGAAACGTGATAAATTTTCAGTTATTTTTACTTTGTATTAGAAATTTCATGCTATTGAAGTCTGAAAACATATCCTGTGTTATTTCATTCCTTATAAATTTATTGACACCTATTTTATGGCTCAGCATATGGAAAATCTTGGTGAATATTCCGTGTATACTTGAAAATATGTGTATTTTGCTGTTTGGGGATTATTTAAAAAAAAAAAAAAAATCACTGCCATCGAATCAATTCCAACTCACAGTGACCCCCATTGGGTTTCCGAGGCATTAAATCTTTATAGAAGTACATTTTTCAGTCTTGCTTCCATGGAGTGGCTGGTGGGTTTGAACCACAAATCTTCTGTTTAGCAGTCAAATGCCTTAGGCACTGTGCTACCAGAGCTCCTTGGGGAATAGTGTTCTATAAGATGCATTTGGATTATGGTGTTGGTGAGGGATATTGAATATACCATGGACTGGCAGAAGAACCTGTCTTGGATGAAATATAGCCAGAATGCTCCTTAGAAGCAAGGATGGCAAGATGTTGCCTTTCTTGTTCTTTGGTTATGTTGTCAGGAGAGAACAGTCCCTGGAGGAGGATATCATGCTTCATAAAGTGGGTAATCAGTGAAGAAGAGGAAGACTCTCAGTGAGATAGATTGACACAATGGCTGCAACAACGGACTCAAGTATAGCAATGGTTGTGAGGCTAGTACAGGCCTAGGCAGTGTTTCATTCTGTTGTACATAGAGTTGTTATGAGTCAGAACCAATTTGATAGCACCTAACAACAACATAATATCCTGTAAACTGTATAAATGACAATTAGTTTACGCTTGTTGATAGTGTTGCTCAAGGCTTTTATATCTTTATTTTTGTCTCCTGTTCTATCAATGATGAGACAGAAGTGATCAAATTATAAGTTTGTCTTCATTTTTCAGTTCTGTCAGTATTTGCATCATGTATTCTAAAACTTTGTTGTTTAGGATTGTTGTATATGTGTTCAAAAATTGACTTTTATGTTGTTATGTAGTGTCATTCTTTATGTCTGTCACTATGCCTCGTCCTGGAAATAACCGTTGTTGTTGTTATATGCCGTCGAATCGGACCCGACTCATAGCAACCCCACCTTGGGTTTCCAAGGCAATATCACTATGGAAATAGATTGGCCAACCTTCTTTCTGAGGAGGGGCTGGTGGGTTTGAACTGCCAGCCTTTTGGTTAGCAGTCGAGTGCCTTAGGCACTACACCACCAGAGCTCCTGGAAGTAACTGTGCTTGATATAAATATAACTATTCAAGTCTAGTTCCTCTGTCATGGCTGAAAGCTGAAATTTTACACTTCTTTTAGAGTTTTGTGCCCTATTCCACCACCACCCCTTTACATACTCTAAGTATTTTCCATATTCTTCAAAATTTTCCTTTTTAATGACTGGAAAACCTTCACTAGAATAGATATTCCATTATTATATTATTTTACTGCTACCCAATCAACATAAAATGACCCAAGGCCACTCATGTTATTAAAAGAGGAGCTGAGAAAAGCCCTTCTCCCAGATTACAATCCTTATTGTATGTGATGACACCTCCCAAAGAAACATCTTTTGAAGCTGTACTTCCTCTCCTATCTACTCATGTTTTAATTTGTGTTAGCCTGAAAGTGGAGCCTGAGACAAGGGTTCAGGTACAGGTAGTTTATTTGGGAGATGATCTTAGGAAAAAAGAATGAAATAGATGAAGTCAGGAAAAAAGAAAAGCAAATGTATTGCTGTTATTGTTGCTTTTACTTGCTGTTGAGTCTTCTCTAGCTGATGGCGATCTTACATACAACACAATGAAATATTGCTTGGTTCTACATCATCTTCATGACCATTGGTGTGTTTGAGTTCATTGATAGTGGCTTTTGTGTCAGTCCATTGCATTGAGGGCTGCCCTCATTTTTGCCGACCCTCTACTTTATGAACATCAATATTTCCAAGAAATGAAAGGGTGTATTATAAAGTGTAGTCACTGGGCAGCAGAGGATCATGTTCCCATTACTTTAAATCCACGTATTCCTAGTCTACACTTGTGTTAGGGCTGAATGTATAAGGAAGTTGGTTTTTGTTGTTTGTTTTTGTGTGTGTGCAGATAGTGGAAATGTGAGTCAAGAGGGGAAAAGTCATTGAGGTTGAGTCTGAGCTCACTCAGAACTGTCCAGCATAGCCACAGCTGAATTCAGAATTGAGCCTAAAGTATGTCTTAGGACATCTTCTACAGCACATTTCTTCTGAAAGTTTTACCAAGCACAATGACAAATGAGCAGATGCACAGTGATTTTTTGGCTAAGTTTTATGTATTATTTGGTTTCAGATCTTCTGCTCAAGATTTGGTGGTGTAGCATGTAGCTGTCATGTTATGTGATCAAGTGGACCCAGTATGGTTGGTGTGCAAGACATTCTTCTTGACACATTAAATCTCCATCTTTTTCTTTGAAATTGTTGCTAGAATTATCTGTGTTTTTGTTGTTTTGTTTTTCTGTAAAATTTCTGGATAAGTCCATCCAACAAGAAGCAATTGTCAAGGCTCCAGTTCTCATTGATACTATTGAGGGAGCTAACAATAAACAGTTAACCTGACTGAAATTAAGGGATGTGCATGAAATTAATAGAAGTCAGTTTTACAAACCTAGCATGCTGTGAAGTCTGACAGCCTTATTGGGGTTGATAAATGCAAGCTGGTTCTGCCCTGAGACAAGCGAAGAGTGAGAGGCATTACGTGTAAGTACAATTATGAAGTGAGAGTAATGGGATATAAGGAAGCAGAAAACTGCTTGTGTGTACCTTTTATTTCCTTAAAAAAAGAACAGTAGCCAGCGTTTATTGGGCACTTACCATGCATTAAGTCATTTAAGGCCTCCTTGAGAGAATATTAAAGTATTGTAAAAGGCAGAACCGTATTTATTTTTAGGGAGAAGTAAGGGAATTGAGAACAGAGATAGAGACACATGAAGAGTTTCAGGGAGATGGCTAGGTTCTATTTTTTTATCCCAGGAGGTGGTTACAGAGATATGCACTTTATAATTAAAGGGGTTCTAGCTGGTGCAAAAAAGGTTGGAGGTTCAAGTCTACCCAGAGGAACCTCAGAAGAAAGACCTATCTGCTTCTGAAAAATCAGCAATTGACAACCCTACGGAGCACAGTTTTACTCTGACATACACAAGATTGGGTCACCATGAGTTAGAATTGACTCAAAGGCAATTTGTTCTATATACTAAATAATACATTTGTACACAGGACATGATGTGTTTTGCTTAAAAAGGGTTAAAATATTAAAAGTTTAACAACTAAATGTGATGCCCTTGAGTTGCTGTTGTTAGTTGCTATTGAGTCAGATTTGACTTGTGGTGACCCCATGTATGTCGGAGTAGAACTGTACTCCATAGAATTTCATGGCTGTGAGTGACCTTTCAGAACCACATTGCCAGGCCTAACTTTTGAGGCACCTCTAAATGCATTTGAACTGCCAACATTTTAACTCTTAGTTGAGCACCCAGCCATTGGTGCCACCTAGGGACTCCTGCCTTCTGGGGGTAGAGAAGAATAATGAGAACCTTTTTAACATTCTATTTGCATTATCTCATTTATTGTTCACAATATCCTGTGAAGTAGGTGACAATCTGAAAACTCCTCTTTTCAGATGAGGAAATTGAGTTACACAGAGATTAAGTGCTTTGACTTAGGTCACATTGCTGGTAGATGGCAAGCTAGGAAACTTAGGCATGATACTTTAACTTTTGCAAACATCACAGCTAGTTCATTGAGGCAAGGTTTTCAGCAGCCTCTTGCTCTAGTCAAACACCTGAGTGAGATCTGTGCTGGTTTACTCACTCACTGACTGAGCGTTAGACCTACAGAACCCAGAAGCCTGACTTGTCTTGCCCAGAGCAAAGTGCACCATGGGAGAAGTTGGCTGCCATGTTGTTTCAGAGCAACAGATGGATTTCAGCAGAAACCTGTTACCTTCTTCAAGCAAATGGGTTTTTCTTTAAAAAAAAAAAAAAAAAATTGTGATTTGGATGAGTTTACAGAGCAAATTCACTTTCTGTACAGCAACTCACATACACTTTGTTTCATGACATTGACTGCAAATTTCTACAATGCAACAGCTCTCTTCCCACTTCCTCCTCATAGTTACCTCTTCCCTGTGTCCTTCCCTTCCATGCACTCCTGCTCCCTGAGCTGTCTTCCTGTGCACAACCCTTCTATTCTCCCACGATTGATATTTCCAAGGAGTGTATCTACCTAATGTAAATGTTCAGCTCATATGCCTGTCTTTTGTTTGGCTGGAAGCACAGGAGTAGGTTCTATCCCAGACCTGAAGGGCAGCTAGGGGCTGTAGTCTCAGGGGTTTCTCCAGGCTCTAGCAGACCAACAAACTGGTCCCTTTTTCTTTCTTTTTTTTTTTTTTTTAAGATTTTGAGTTTTGTTCCACATTGTTCTCCCACTTTATCCAGGATCTCCTACATAGATCCCCCTCTGAGTGTTTAACAGTGGTAGCTTGGCACCATCTAGTTCTTCTGGTCTCATAGTCATATAGGCCGAGGATCACACAGTGTACCAGTCCCTTGGACTAATTGTTTCCACATGTCTTTGGTTTTCTTCATTCTTTTTTACTCTGGATGAGGAGAGACCCATCATTGCATCTAGATGGCCACTTGCAAGCTTTTACAATCCCAGTTGCTACTTGCCATAGTAGGATGTGGAACAATGTTTTTATGTAGCATATTATGCCAATTGAGCTTAATGTCACCTGTGACCATGATCCCAAGCTCACAGGTCCAACTATTCACTCCTTCTGGGTAGCTAGCTGTGGCCAAGAAGTGACTACAACCTTGTCCCTTGTCAGCTCTGCTATATACCTGGGAATTCTTACAGAACATACAAATACACTTGTAGAAACATTGTCTGCCAACCCTATACATGATCATGGGCACACTCTCCCCTGCATAAGCATACTAAATTGTTTAGCCTGTCCATCCAGCTGTTCACCCATATATCAATGTTTGCCATCACTGACAACGCAGTACTGTATGTGCAAAAGGGTGCATCTTTGTTGTCTGTACCTCCCATCCACCTCTCTATGGCTTCCTCTTCCTCAATGCCACCATCAACTCACATTTGGTACATTACCCTTCTCTTCACCCAGATCAATTCTTGTCTCTACCTATCTAGCAGTGTTCCCTCCCCTCCCTTCCCACCTCTGGTACCCAACAAAGAAAATTTCCTTCCATATAGAAACCTTTCCTTGACTTTTTACAATAATGGACTAATACAATATTTGCCCTTCTGTGATTGACTTATTTCACTCAACATTATGTCTTCCATGTTCATGTACATTATGCAGTGTTTTACAGATTCTATGTTATTTTTTAGGGTTGCACAGTATTCTGTTGTGTATATGTACCATAGTTTGGTTATCCCTTCTTCTGTTGATGGGGACCTAGGTTGCTTCCATCTTTTGGCTATTGTAAATAGTGCTGCAATGAACATGGGTGTGCATATATCTGTTCTTGTCCTGGCTCTCACTTCTTTAGGATATGTACCTAATATGGAATGGCTGGATCAAATGGTATTTCTAATTCCAGCTTTTTAAGGAATCATCATACTGCTTTCCACAGTGGTTGTATCATTTGACAGTCCCACCAGCAGTGTATGAGAGTCCCAATCTCTCCACATCCTTGCCAGCATTTGTTATTTTCTGTCATGTTGAACTTTGCTACTAGTGCTGGGGTAAGATGGTATCTTGTTGTTGTTTTGATCTTCATCTCTCTAATGGCTAATAATTGTGAACATTTTTTCATGTGTTTGTTGACCACCTGAATATCCTCTTTAGTGAAGTGTCTATTCATGTCCTCTGCCCATTTTTTAATTTGATTATTTGCCTTTGTTGTTGAGAAGTTGGAGTTTTCTACAAATTTTGGAGATAAGTCTTTGGTCAGATATGTCATTGCTGAATATTTTTTCCCAATCTGTAGGTTCTCTTTTGACTCTTCTTGAGAAGTCTTTGGAAGCATATAAAAATTTAATTTTTAGAAGGTCCCTGTGGTGTAGTAAATTGCATAATATGGCTTTTCTAGCCATAAGTCTTTGTAAACTCTGTGGTGGAATTTGCTGTGAGCAACTGAGTAGCTCCTGATTGTTAAAGTTATCTACCTGAGGTATTTCTGTTGAAAGTAGCATGAAGCAATCTTCTGAGAAGTTTTCTCTGTCTCTCAGGTGTGTAGAGTTCTGATGTTGGGATTGGTTAGTTTGGTCACTCTGCCAGGCCCAAAAGGAGCCCTCTTAGAGGCAGGAGGAATCTCTGCCAGCTGGGAGACACGAGAGACACGTGCTGCTGAGAAAGAGACATGAGAGACATGCACTGCCAGGAGAGATACTGAGAGACACATATTGCTGGGAGATACCAAGAGACACACACTACTGGGAGGGAGACTGAGACAGTCTGTTGGCTGACAGACGGTGGGCTGAGAAAGACTGAGTGTGTTCCTGAACTTGAATTGTAGCCTATTGCTTCCCTCATAAACCCCATAATCTGTGAGTTCTGTGTGGCCACTTCAGTGAATTATCAAACCTAGCTGAGAGGTGGCGGGTGCTGCAGGTGGAATGGTTGGCGTCAGGGTTGGTGAAAGGGCTGGAGGAAGGCAGCATATCTGGCCTCACAGGGATAGGCCTTGGGCTACTGATGGTGATTCTGTCTTCCTCTTGTGGGGTTAGAGGAGGTTAGAAGATGTGGCCTCCCTGCCCCTTGGCAGCCCCATTCATCTAGTTTATCTTCTGCTGTTTGTGTATTTTGGGTTATGCTTGATAATCTGCTTATGCCATATATTAGGGCCCCTAAATTTGCCCTGGTTTTTTCCTTAAGGAACTTTATAGTTTGATATTTCACATTTAAGTCTTTGATCCATCTAGAGTTAGTTTTTGTGTATGGTGTGAGGTACAGATCTTGTTTCATTTTTCTGCAGATGGATATCCAGTTTTGCCAGCACTATTTGTTAAACAGTCAGTCTCTTCCCCATTTAATGGATTTCAGCCCTTTGTCAAAGATCAGCTGACCATAGGTCGATGGATCTATTTCTGGGTTCTCAATTCTATTCCATATTCTATTGGTATACGTCTCTGTCATTGTACCAATACCAGGCAGTTTTGACTACTGTGCGTGTGTAGTGGGTTTTAAGATCTGGCAGTGTGAGACCTCCTACTTTGTCTTTCTCCTTCAATAGCAAGCATTTTAAATTAAAAAACAAACCTAACCAAATGCACTGTTGTCAAGTCGTATCCTACTCATAGTGACTCTTCCTTGGGTTTCCAGGGTGGTATCACTATGGAAGTAGATTGGCCCATCTTCCTTCCAAGGAGTGGCTGGTGGGTTTTTGAACTACCAGCCTTCTTGTTAGCAGTCACATGCCTTAGGCACTATGCCACCAGAACTCCCTTTAAATTAAAGGACACTGGCTATTTGTAGCAGCACAGATTAAAAAAATAAAAAAAATAAAAAAGCAGCTGCCATCAAGTCAATTTCAACCCAACTCATGATGATCCTGTGTGTGTCAGAGTAGAACTGTGCTCCGTAGGGTTTTCATTGGCTCATTTGTTTGAAAGTTGAGTTGTAGCGACTTGCTTGGTATGGCCCTTCTAATCAGGGTCTCTGTGACTCCCACCAGATTATTGGGTGGGACAATGCAAATGTGAGGTACTTATGGCCCACCAAGGGCTTTAGATAGCTTACTAATAATGTAAATAAGGTACATGGCACCCTTGTGGGGGTGAGTTCATTCAAATAAGGTGTATGGAACTCTATCACAGGGATTGATCAGTTTTGCCATCCCAAAGGCAGAAAAGAGGGGATCTCACTACTATTGAGAAAGAAGAACAAGGAGTGGAGCACATCCTTTGGACCTAAGATCCCTGCACTGAACCTCCTCAATCCAGGAAAAAGAGAAGGCTGTAACACTTTGCTGAGATAGCAAGAGACCAGGAGAAGCAGCAACAGACAGATGGCAGCAGCAGAGACAGCAGAACCAAGATACCAGCACGACACAGAGTAGTGTGCTTCCTGGCCCACACAGCAAGAAATCTGACTGTCTTTGTCAGGAGGCTTGCTGGTGAAGTGGAGTTCCCCTGAGCACTTATCAATGGTAGAGCTAAAAGAACTTTTTAACACTTGCCTGAACAAGGCAGAGGCCAAGAGACCAAAGGACTGAGAGATGAGAGCCAGAGAGAGGCATGCCTTCAAGCACTGCTGAAAAGAGGCTGTCTTGATTGAAGAACTATAGCCTGCGTCATTTCTGATCCTGAATTATAACCTGTTCCTTCCCTAATAAACCCATAATCATGAGTATTGTCTGTGAGTCTGTGTTGCCAATGCAATGAATGATCAAACCCAGTAAAGAAGTAAAGAGTGCTATAGGATGGACAGATGGTGTCAGAATTGGTTGGAAAAAAAAAGGATGGGGGGTGTTGGAAGGTGGAGGTATGTCTGACCTCCACTTCATAGGAATTAGCCTTGGGCTGCTATTGATAATGATGCTCTCCCCCCACACACATTTGGTGAAGTTAGAGGAGGTCAGATGGTGCCCCCTCACCATTTTTGCAGAAGTAAATCCCTAGGCCTTTTGTCTGAGGCACCTCTGGATGGATTTGAACTGCCAACCTTTGGGTTAGTAGCCGAGTATTTAGCCGTTGTGTCATCCAGGGACTCCAGTAGCACAGACAAGAGACCACTTACTGAATTTCTGCAGATTTGATCCCAGGCAAGGTGCCATGTTTAATGAGTTTGGGTTATTAACAATTTCTGTCTGTAGTACACTATGTCAATTCTGGACATTTTTGAGACTTGGATTCTTCTTCAGTACCAATGTCATATGGATATATTTGGGAAATGGATGTCTATGAATAATCTCAGAGGGCTATTAATAAAGACCATTAAATATCAAATTCAGATCCATCCGTAGCTTCTTAAAGGGCTACAATTTGAATCCCAGTCACCATCTGACATGCTTTATTCAATCACATACATGTTTATTTAGCACCTGTTTTATGACTATTTAGTACCAGTTCTAAGCTTCACCAAAATATAATATTTGCTCTCAAGAATTGGAAAAATAAGTCAGATGATAAAATATATGCAAATGTGCACATGATTTAAATGCTACTGAGCTGGACTTTGAAAATGCATATAACTTAATATTCAGTAATTCACCTCGTAACCTTAGCCACCACGCATCACATCACATTCTTTCTCCATTATGTGCATTAATGATTGTAGCCCTGCATCCATCTGTTGCCCCAGAGAATTGGAATTTCTTTCTTTAGCCACCTTGCCTACCTTTTTTTCCCACTTCTAGCCACCTCGCACAGAACCTTGCATGAGGGAAGCATCAACCGATGGCTCAAATAAATGAATGCAAACCACAGCCTCTCCACTCAGCTCTTGGCTTTTATGAACAGGAGGATAATGTTAAGGATTCATGTTGCGTATCAAATCTGGTATTACTCTTCCCTTTAAACTTATAGTCCTCGATGCTGAACCTAGAAGCTAAACGGAATTTTTAAAAAGTCTGTGTGTTCAGAGAAAAAGTTTAAACTTTTCTAAAATGGAGAAGTGAACCTGAATACAGTGTTGATAGATTTTCTGATTAAATCCATGTTTATTTCCTAGGAGCTACTGTGGTTAAGGTATTGACTTGCTGCCCCAATTCTGCTCAGGCACTCTCTGACTCTCAGGCAATAGGTCTCTACCCACATGCTTCCCAAAGGCCAGATCTGCACTGGTCTCAAGGAAGCAAGGAATGAAATGTGGTTTGCTTGAGATTTTTAGCCACGACTTGATGGCTTCTTAAGCATCCTTTTCAGCTCCTCCACAAGGCCACTGCTATGAGACTTCCCTATTCAGAACCCTTTTTTAAGAGGTGTCATGTATACTGGTAGAAAGAATTAGAAGCACCTCAGTTTGTACCTCCATCAAGCCACAGACTTCATTCATTCTTTCGGGACTGTCCCTGCAATGAATGCTAAGCCTCAGTTGCCTCATCTGCAGAATGGAAACTATAGTGCTTATAAGTCTGAGTAATATTGAAGATTGTTGTTGGTGCTACTAGCTACCATCATGTTGGCCCCTGACTGATGGCGACCCCATGCATAATGGAAGAGTACCCTGCCTGGTCTTGTGCTATCCCCGTGTGATTGCAGATTGGACCATTGTGATCCATAGCCTTTTTATTAGCTGAGTTTCAGCAGTAGATTGCTAGGCTTTTCTCCCCAGTCTGTTTTAGGCTGGAATTTTTGCTGAAACCTGTTCGGCATCATAGTGATAGGCAGGCCTCCACCAACAGACAGCTGGTGGCTATGCATGAGGTGCATTGGCTGGGAA
Organism: Orycteropus afer afer; assembly: GCF_000298275.1. Taxonomy (NCBI): domain Eukaryota; kingdom Metazoa; phylum Chordata; class Mammalia; order Tubulidentata; family Orycteropodidae; genus Orycteropus; species Orycteropus afer. The sequence goes on from NW_006921599.1 coordinate 7,102,733, forward strand.
TTGAACTCAGCTCTCCCTCATGGTTCTACTGAACCACCAATGCACTCTAGTACTGAGGGTACAAAAAAAAAAAAAAAAAAAAAACCTCGCTGCCGTCAAGACAGATCTGACTCATAGCAACCCCTCCCTGGGTTTCTGAGGTAGTATCACTACAGAGGTAGATTGCCCAACCTTCCTTCCAAGGAAAATCACCTAGCACATAAAAGACACTGAATAATTGCCTCCCCCCTTAATGGAGGGCTTAAAAGAAACTTTCTTTCTCTGTGTTCCCTTTTTAGGCTTTCTCTTTGCCTTTTCTAACTGTTAAGAACAGAGTGAGGTAATCTATAACATCACTTCTTTTTCTTCCCAAGCATATTTTTCTTATGCTAGAAGTTATCAAATGAGGCCTGTTGTACCTCTTTTCCTGATAGATACCAAACTAAAGACAAGCATCAGTAATGCATTTGTGAAAACCCAGTGATATTAATTTAATTAGAGGTTGTAACATTTTTTGGAAAACACCAATGACTTTAGAATTGATTTGAGATTTTTCAGTTATAAGAATTACAAATTTTATAATAGCATGGTTCCTTTTCTCAAAACATTGGAAGGTATAAGTACCACCATATAAACCAAAATCTACTTCCATCAAGTTGATTCTGACTCACACCAACCCTGTAGGATAGAGTAGAACTGCCCATTGGGGTTCCAAGTCTGTAAATCTTTACAGAAGTAGATTGCCTTATCTTCCTCCTGTGGAGCCACTGGTGGGTTTGAACCACTGACCTTCTGGTTAGCAGCTAAATGTCTTACCCACTATGCCATGAGAGCTCCTTAGAAAACAGAAGAACTCGGCAAAATTGTAGCATAAGATATTCCTCTGTGACAGTGAAGTCCATTCTAAACACACACTGCTGACATGACAAATACTGCTCAGCATTGAGTTAATAGAACAGTGGTGATCTCAAGTGAGGTAAGTTCAGAGTCACTGCCAACCTCCTTAGTCTTCACAGGATAAGGACTATGGAAAAAGCAGGAGAGAAATTAGCAGATAGTAGTTGGAAGAAGACACACTTTGGAGATTTGAGCCAATGTTTGTTTGTTTTCTCCTTCATGCCAGCCATGAGGTGCTGGTCCTCATTTCTTCTTCAGTAGACTCCTGTCTCTTCAGTCTTATTTAATTATGCAGAACAAAGATGAGGTGGCTGCAAAAGACCTCATTCATCTCCTTCCTACCACTACCACCTCACTTGTCAGTAGAAAAATAGGGGAATCCAACAAAAGCAAAACATGATCTGTAAATGCTAAATAGTCCGTGTTACTGACGTCGTTTTAAATTATACATTTCCCTCTTTGGGGGAAGACTTTGCTCACCATTGTGGCACATAATGCCATCGTATTCCTTCACATTTTTTATCATTCATTCATTTTACTGACCAGTTGTTGAGAACTATCATGCTAACATCTGCGATATAAAGAATAAACTTTATTCTCTAGTCTAAAGGAATGTGTGATCTGTGGAGTATCAGCAGGTGTGCAGCTCACAGTAATACAAGGCAGACCAGATAAGTGCTATAAAGCAGGTATGGGTGCTCATTGTGGGACAAGAACAATTTTAACTTCAGTTATTGGACAATCTGGAGATGGGATTTTTACTAGCTCGGGGTGGATGTTTTCCAAGTAAAGGAAGCAGTGTCAGCAAAGAAGCACAGTGTGCTCAGTAGGGAATAATTGATGTTCTAGGAGGATAAAGGTGGAGGCACCTTGAAGGATTTCTCTTTTCTGGTTAGAGAGACAGAATAGCAGAGTGGTTACCAGCACAGACTTTGGAGACAGACTACCTGGATTCAGCTCCCTATTCCAGCACTTACTAGTTGTGTGACCTTGAGAAAGTTATTTAACTGCTGTTACCTCAGTTTCTTCATCTGTGAAGTGGGAATAATGTTACCTTTTTGTGTTGCTGTTGTTGTTGCTATGTGCCATCAAGTCAGAACCGATTCATGGTGACCCCTTCTTGGGTTTCCGAGGCAGTATCACTACAGAGGTAGATTATCCAAACTTCCTTCCGAGGAGTGGCTGGTGGGATTGAACCACCAGCCTTCTGATTAGCAGTCAAGTACCTTCTATATTATAATACAACATACTATGTGCTATATATATTATGGCCACATGGGTGACACAAATGGTTAAGTGTTCAGTTACTAACAAAGATAAGCAGTTGGAGTTCATCAAAAGAAAGGCCTGGTGATCTGCTTTTGAAAAATCAGCCACTAAAAACTCTACGGAACACAGCTCTACTGTGACACACATAGGGGCACCATGAATCAGAATCAACTCAATGGCAACCATTTATTATTATTATATATGTTATATGCATATTATGCAATAATGGCTATTATTGTTGGGATCCAGAGGCATAGGCTCTAACATGCCAATTTAATGAGTGTAAATGTATTCTGTGGAGGCGGGGCAAGATGGCGGACTAGGCAGAAGGATTGCACAGACCCTCTTCAACAAAGAAAAGGGAAACCAATTAACACAGACACAGAAGATAATCTT
>NW_006921599.1:7112658-7121193 GCF_000298275.1 Orycteropus afer afer
TTTGGTCAATGACATGAGACAAAGTATATGTGAACTGCTGTATGAAAAGTGAATTTACTCTGTAAATCTTCACCCAAATCCTAATAAAAAAGAAAAAAAAAAAATGTATTCTGTAAGCAGTGGAGAGACAAGAAAGGGACCTGCATTGCTTTTTAAATGCTCTAACATTTTTTCTAGGAAATATCTGGCAGGAGTAAGAAGAATAGGTGGGGACACGTGAGACTGATTGACAGCAGTAAGACAGGTCAGATGCCCCTTTACAATAAAGATAGTGTAAAGAGGGCCTTGAAAGCGGGCCTGTCTGTGACATGGTAGAGATCATGTGGACAAGACTTCACAGTGAATCAATTTGGAAGCTATGGGGACAGAGACTGATTTTTCAAAATGTACCTCATACCACGTGAAGTTCAGGAGTATTCTGGGCTTACATACATATATGAGTGTGTGTGTGTGTGTGTGTGTGTCTGTATAAATATATATAACACAATTTGTAAAAAACTATAATGTGACATGTCGGGTTTTTGTGATATGACTGAGCAATTGGCTCTGCATGATGTAGAAGCCGTCTGGTACCAAGCCCTACAACCACCACTCTCAGTGAGAAGCACCTTTGTGTTGGAATACATGCCAGCACTTTCTAAATGACCAGCTAGCCAATGACATTTAAAATCAAGTTTTTTTTAAAAATCACTTCTAAGCATTTTAGTACATAAATTAGGTTTTTACATCTAGGTGTCCTGTGTTTTCAAAAGCTGTTTTTAATGAGATTTGCACAACCTACTATTGATTAAACCCCAAATGCATACTAAGTATACATCTGTAATTAGAAGAAGTTTATGTCTCCAGTAGGAAGGGAGGCTATGATGCACTTCCACCAAGCTTAATCTAAGATGAGCTTTATAATCTGAGTTTTATGATTGCCATAATAGTAAAGCTTTAAAATCATGTGTGCACTTTAGAATGGTGTGTGTTAAAACATCCTTACAATCACAAGGTACTGATGTTCTACCCAGATACAGGACTTTTAATCTAAAGATGTGCCAATTTAGTTATCAAACTTTTAAGAATTGTAGTCATGATCGTTGGAAATGAGTGATAAAAGTAGAAAGCAGGTCTTGTACTAACTTCTCTACTTTTAAAGGCTTGAACTTTTTCATAGATTTTTTTTTTTTTTTTTGCATGGAATTAAGCATTTGGACATTGGAAGAGAACCATGTCCCAGAAATTAATATATGGTATGATTTTAGGGCCATTCAAAGAACTGCTTCTCCATCTACTCTGGTGTTCCACCATTAGATTGACTTCATTAGGTAAAGCTATTACCTTTAGTCCTTTTTGGGAGTCCCTGGGTGGTGCAAATGGTTAACACACTTGGCTGCTAACCAAAAGGTTGGAGGTTCGAGTCCACCCAGAGGCATCTTGGAAGACAAGCCTGGGGATCTACTTCCAAAAAATCAGTCACTGAAAACCCCATGCAGCACATTCTACTCTGACACACATGGGGTCGCTGTTAGTTGGAGTCAACTAGTCAGCAGTGGGTTGGTTTTTAAAAGCCCTCTTAGCCTGTTTCCAGCTCATGGATATGGATGGTAATTTAGAAGAGAATCTCATTGTCTTTCTCCTCTTTCAGCATCTAGATTACGGTAGAGCTCCCAGGGGATCAGATTTAGTCTTGGGAACATTTTAAAGCTTTGGGGGGAATCCAAATCTGTTTATTCTTACAGTTGGGAGAATAGTGCTCACTGAATAGGGTTGTCACAAGAATATAGATGAAGGAAAAGAGGTAAAAGAGAAGCTTAACAGCTTGTTCTTTTCTCTCACCCAGGTGCAAAGCATTAAACATTTAAAGGCTTATAATGGGTGGTATGTATCTCTACAAATGAGAAAGGGAAGAGGCCACTTAAATTTAGATCCTAGAGCCTGCTCTGATGAGGAAGAATGAAGGTCATTAATATCTTCCACCAAATTGGCAGATACATTTCCTCCTTGCTGATCTGAAGCAGTGGTGGGGATATTGATGAGGTGTTTTCTGTTATTGTGAATCCCTGAAATTTTGGCAAGAGTGAAAATCCATAACCATTTCCCTAAAACAGATAAAAGAATAGCAAGTGAAAAACTAGAAGATGATCAAGAATCTTGTTCAGATCTGTTGCTACAAATGCTGGAGGTAGCTGTCGCATCTCTTTCATTCTTGTGCCCCAGATCATGTAGAGATCACTTGCCATCAGGGTGTCACAGCATCACAGCTACATGTGGTGTGAGGGAGAGGCTGGAGCTCAGGCAGGACTGAGGTGCAGTGTTTCAAACTGCTGGTATAAAGATGAAGGCAGTGAACCCTGCACTTGAGGTTAGACAGCCCAAGTCACAAGGGAGCGGGAGAGATTGGCATTTGGAGTTCAGGAGGAGATACTGTTCTTGGTAGGTGCCGTTGAGTCAGCTCTGACTCATAGCAACCCTATGTACAATAGAACGAAACACTGCGTGGTCCTTTGCCAGCCTCATAATCCTTGCTATACTGGAGCACATTATCGCAGCCACTGTGTCAGTCCATCTCGTTGAGGGCCTTCTTCTTTTTCACTGACACTCCACTTTACCAAATATGATAGTTGGAGCTGAGTGTCAACTTGGCTGGACCACAATTCTGTGTGGTTTAAGCTGTTGTGTTGTGGTTATTCCCATGATGAGATCAGATGATTATGTTTTGAGCAGCCAATCTGTTGAAAGGGAGTTTCCCTAGGGGTGTGGCCTGCTTCTGGTTTATCTATGGACATCCTGGGAAAAGAGACATTCCTCTGTGGATCAGGATTCTGTTGTGCTGCCTACAACTGTCCGTGAGCAAACAATCCACCATTCGGCCTGGAGATCTTGGATTCGTCATTCATTGGAGTCAACAGCTGGTGTACTGCCTGACAGCCTTGAACTCCTCAGCCCCTGTGGCTGCAAGAGTTAGGAAAAGTCTCCAGCTTGACGTAGAAAAGCCTCCAGCTTGATGTTTGATCCAGGAACTTTGGACTTGCCAGCCTCTATAAGTGTGTGAGCCATTTTCCTAAGATAAATTTCTCTATATATACATATATATATAAGCTTTACTGGTTTTGTTTCTCTAGAAAACCCAGTCTAACACACCAAGCATGATATCCATCTCCAGAGAATGGTCCTTTCTGACAACATGACCAAAGTAGGTCAAATGAGGACTGGCCATTCTATGGGCAAAATATTGAATGATGCAGCAAACATCAAAAGAAGATGGAAGGAATACATAAAGTCACTGTACCTAACAGAATTGGTTAATGTTCATCCATTTCAGGAGATGGCATATGATCAAGAACCAATGGTATTGAAGGAAGAAGTCAAACCTTCACTGAAGGAATTGGTGAAGAACAAGGCTCCAAAAATTGATGGAATACCCATTGAGGTGTTTCAACAAACAGATGCCCCACTAGAGACACTCACTCGGCTATGCCAAGAAATTTGGAAGACAGCTACCTGGCCAGCTGACTGGAGAAGATCCATATTTGTACCCATTCCAAAGAAAGGTGATCCCACAGAATGTGGAAGTTATTGAACAATATCATTAATATCGCACACAAGTAAGATCTTACTGAAGATAATTTAAAAATGGTTGCAGGAGTATATTGACAGAAAACTTCCAGAAATGCAAGCTGGATTCAGAAGAGGATGTGGAATGAGGAATATCATTGCTGATGTCAGATAGATCTTGGCTGAAAGCAAAAAATACCAGAAAGATGTTTGCTTGTGTTTTATTGCCTATGCAAGCACATTCGGTTGTGTGGATCATAACAAATTATGGATAACATTGAGAAGAATGGGAATTCCAGAACACTTAATTGTACTCATGAGGAACCTGTACCTAGACCAGGAGGCTGTCATTCAAACAGAACAAGGGGATACTGCACGGTTTAAAATCAGGAAGGGATTGTGTCAGGTTTGTATCCCTTCAGCATACTTATTCAATCTGTATGCTGAGCGAATAAGCCAAGGGGCTGGGCTATATGAAGAAGAACATGGCATCAGGATTGGAAGAAGACTCATTAACAACCTGTGATACATGGATGACACAACTTTGCTTGCTGAAAGTGAAGATGACTTGAAGCACTTACTGACGAAAGTCAGGGACTACAGTCTTCAGTATGGATTACATCTCAACATAAAGAAAATGCAAATCCTCACAACTGGGCAAATAAGGTACATCACAATAAATGGAGAAAAGATTGAAGTTGTCAAAGATTTCATATTACTTGGTTCCATAATCAACACTTGTGGAAACAGCAGTCAAGGAGGGGATAAGTCCTCCCGTATTCGAACTATCCAAGGAGATAGAATGCCCACCATATCCAAAAGACCTGAGTCAAGACTCATGACAAATGGATTCAAAGAGCTTGGAGGTGTTGAACTACAGAGAGCTCTTTCATGAGCTGCATATTGTTTTAACCAGAAGCATACCACTGGGACTTCACAATGTTTCTGCTGGAGGCAGAGTTCCTGGGTTGTATATGTGGTTAATGTGCTTGGCTGCTAACTAAAGGTTGGAAGTTTGAATCAACCCAGAGGTGACTCCAAAGAAAAATCCAGCAATCTATTTCTGAAAAATCAACCATTGATAAGCCTATTCTCAACTCAACTCACTGCCGTCGAGTTGGATCCAACTCCTAGCGATCCCTCCTTGGGTTTCCGAGGCAGTATCACTATGGAAGTAGATTGCCCAACCTTCCTTCCGAGGAGTGGCTGTTGGGTTTGAACCGCCAACCTTCTGGTTAGCAGTCAAATGCCTTAGGCACTACACCACCAGAGCTCCTGAAAACCTTATTAAGAAGGAATAAATCTAACCAGGGACGTGGAGGACTTTTACAGTAAAAACTATAAATAACTGATGAGAGAGATTAAAGAAGATTTAAATCAATGGAAAGATGTTCCATGTTCATGGATTGGAAAACTTAATATTGTTAAGATGTCAATACTACCCAAAGTGATTTATAGATTCAGTGTAACCCTAATCAAAATTTCAACAGCCTTCTGTACAGAAATAGAAAAACAAATCCTCATCTTTATATGGAATGACAAGAGGCCCCAAAGAGCTAAGTAAATGTTGAAAGAGAAGAACAAAGTAGGAGACTCACACTTCCTGGTTTTAAAACATACTATACAGCTACAATAATCAAAACAGCCCAGTATCGATACAACAATAGACACATAGCAAAGTGAAATAGAATTAAGAAAACAGAAACAACGCATACAAATGTGGTCAATTTATTTTTGACAAGGGTGCTAAGAGCTTACAATGGAGAAAGAAGAATCTCTTCAATAAATACCAAAAAAAAAAAAAAAAAACCTCATTGCCATGGAGTCAATTTCAACTCATAGTGACCCCTATTGAGTTTATGAGACTATAAATCCTTATGGAAGTAAATTGCCCCATCTTCCTCTTACAGAGTGGGTGGTGGGTTTAAATGGCCGACCTTCTTTTTTGTTTTGTTTTGTTTTTGTTTTTGTTTTCATTGTGCTTTGGGTACAAATTTATAGAGCAGAATTTGTTTCACATTCAACAGTTTGTGTACATTTGGTTTCACTCCCCAAATACCATCCCCAACTCTTCTCCTCTCCCTTCCTTGTAAACCCCCCTATCCCTGTGCCCTTCTTAGCTGTGCACTTCTGTCTGTCCAGCTTTCCCTCATGTGAATCCTGTCCCTCTGGTGTGCCATGGCCGATTGCTCCAGGGGGTGTATCTCTGTAGAGTAGGTGGATGCATTGCCCTGGGTTGGGTGTTTTGCATGTAAGTCTGTTGGACCGAGAGCCAGTCCTTGGGAGTGAGTCCTATCCCACGCCTGAAGTGTATCCCAGGGCCATAGTCTTGGGGTGTCACCACACTCCATCTGACCAGTAATTCTGGCCATTATTGTGTTTTTGAATCTTATTCCACGTTTTTCCTCCCACCCTATACAGGATCTCCAATTTTGATACTTTCCCAGGTGGTTGGCATTGGTAGCTGGGCACCATCCAGTTCTTCTGATCTCAAGGTCCATCATGTCCTAGGGCTGATTATTTCCAAATTCCCTTGTAAACTGCTGACCTTCTGGTTAGCAGCTAAATGCCTTATCTACTATGCCACCAGAACTTCATATAAATGGTGCTGGGAAAATTGGATTTCTACATACAGAAAAATGAAACAGGATCCATAGCTTATACCATACATAAAACCAAGTTCACAATGGATTAAGGACCTAAATGTGCAACCTAAAATAATAAAATTCTTAGATCAAAAGGCAGGGGCAACACTGTCAGGTCTAGATTTTAATGACAGATTATCTCATTTAATAAGAAAAGCACAAACAGAAAAAAATTAAATTAATGGAACCTCATAAAAATAAAATTTTTTTATTCATCTAAAGAATACCAAAAAAGTAAAAAGATGAGCTAGTGACTGGGAGAATAACTTCATGAACCATATGTCTAACAAGAATCTAATAACCAACATATATATAAAATTTGAAATGCCTGCTAAAGACATTCAGGTAACATGGTGGACTGAACATATGAGTTTGTCTCCACTCCCTCCTGAAACACGTGTAAAATGACATTAAAGAGATCCAGAGACATGGAGCTACTAGGACAAAGAGAAGGGGAGAAAAGACAGTAACAGATAAAGTTTAACAAACTTTCGAGGCAGGAAAGCAGATGAATTGACAGAGCAGACCAAAGAAAATTGAAAACTGTCTACTGGCAGGGGGAAGCCAAAGGTAAAACCATCTGTGCTGCTAAATTCCAGAAGGTTCTAGAACTGGAAGCTTCAGGTATCACTGAAGACAGTGACATAGGTGAGGATGGAGAACTTGACAAGCAAAAGAGTAATTCCTTAAAAATCATTTGGCTAGTACTGAAGTTAGTACCCTGGTTTCAGTAAAAATGGAGGTCAGAGCCTCTAGAAAAACAAACGCAAAACCAAACTCTCAGGTGTCTAGAACTGCGCTGTCCAGTATGGTAAACTCATGCCACATGTGGCTATTTTAATTTAATTAAAACTGAAAACAAAACAAGCAGCCCCTTAGTCATTGCAAGTGCTATAGCTACATATGGCTGGTGGTCACTGTACTGAATAGCACAGGGTAAGAAGAGCAGCTGGTCAGGTTCTCTGGAGGGTCCCAGACTGTCAGTACTGGGAAGTCTTTTCCCTGGCCTGGCTGCCATTATTTGAGAAATCAGGTCAGAAGTAAATAGATCCCTGGATCTTCTTCTTCAGCCCACACTGAGAAACAACTACCCCACCTTAACCCTGACAAAAGCAGTGGGGTTTCATCCTTGTGGAGGTTGAACCAAAGTGATTGTGGCCACATGGACCAGGCTCACTGGGGTGTACAGAGCATCATAATGGAGGATGAAGTGACTGCATACTTGTGCTGAACTGGTGCCTATGTCTTCCTCACTTGGTGCTGGGCATGCCGACAGCCAGGGCTTGTGTTCTCAAGGCAGAAACTAGAGGACCCCAACTCGGGAGGGCTCAGAGCCCTCGAAGCCCCTATTCATCCCACCATTTTCCAGACCCGATCCGACACAGGCTGCGGCAGTGGGGAGAGGTGGAGCTGTGAGTGCGCAGACCAGGTCAGCCCTGCAGGGCAGTCGTGGCCTTGACGGCAGCTCACAGCCTGGCTCCCCGTTAGCACCTCTCCTGCCGGAGATGAGGAGAAGGTGTCCACGTCAGGCTTAAGGCTGAACTGAAGTTCTTGGTGTACATCTTTGACAAAAACCTCAAGGGATTCCATATTGTCAGTTGGAAGCTGGACAAGCTGAACTGCCAGTTCTTGGTGCCGCCTCCAGCACAGATGGACAGCCCTCATTCCCCACTGCCCCTGCTCACTCTCCACTGCAACATCATGGACTTCTGGTAAGATAGCGGAATAGGCAGACAAGCTACACAGACTTTCTTCAACAAAGAAAAGAGAAACCAAAGTTAGAGAAGATCATCCTAGAGTCCTGGTTTTGAAAGGAAGTATACAGAAGTGGATTAGGCGCCAACTAGTGGAAAAACCTGAATGAAAACTGTGAGTACTGAGATGGTCCGAGCAGTGAACTGTCAACTACTCTGATGGGACCAACAGCCTGAATATTTCCAGGTGGTGTTAGGACCTGAGAATTGACCTAAAGATCAGCCCTGGTCACCAAGGGCTACAGGGATGACTACACTGGTGGCTTGTGATTATGAAGGGAAACAGCAAGTAAGGAGACAGCCTGAGCTGTGGACTTTTGACTGTCTGGAGGGTGCAGCCATTTTGATTGTTTATAGGAAGTGGCCATTTTGGATATTTAAGTGACCGAGGTTGCAGCCATTTTGAGTGTTTACAAGCAGCAGCCATTCTAGATATTTAAAGTAACTGAGGACACAACCATTTTGACTCTTTACAAATAGTGGCCATTTTGGATTTTAAAGTGACAGCATTCTCATTAGGATTCCAGAGACCTAAAATAGGCTCCATTTGCCAAGGACAGCAGGGACATATGGGAGGCTGACAGTGGGAAAGGAGA
>NW_006921599.1:7121359-7164613 GCF_000298275.1 Orycteropus afer afer
GGGTTTGAACCGCCAGCCTTCTAGTTAGCAGTCAAGTGCCTTAGCCACTATGCTACCAGAGCTCCTAAAGTAGGTATAAGTGCTGTTGTTGTTTGCCGTCGAGTCGGCCCCAACTCATAGCGACCCCTCCTTGGGTTTCCGAGGCAGTATCACTACGGAAGTAGGATTGTCCAACTAGCAAATAGAGGAGCACAGTATCCTCCTTATATAGATAAAATCCAAACAAAACAAAGAAAATGAAAATTGTGGGCAAGTCATTCCAACATACAATCACCAATTAAATATAAACACAAAAACATCATAATGCCTCGGAGACAACAGAGCATCACTATCCACACAAAGAAACAAGATAAGGCAGGTGAAACAAGAGACAAGGATACAGACCCAAAACACATACCTCAGGAAGATGCAGCATTGGACTCCCTGATAAGGAATTCAAAAGAATTACATTTAGGTACCTTCGACTACCACCAGCCACTCCTCAGAAGGAAGACAGGGTAATCTACTTCCGTAGTGACACTGCCTTGGAAACCCAAGGAGGGGTCACTATGAGTTGGGTCTGACTCGACAACACATAACAACAAACAACAACAACCTTCAACTAGAGAGACAGATCAAGGAAAACACGGAAACAATTGAGGAAAATACAGAGAAAGCCCTAGAACAATTGCAAAAGACAATACAAGAACAAAATGACAAAGTAAATGAAAAATTAGAAATGATACAAAATCTACAGATAGAAATCCAGAAGATTAATACTAAATTTTCAGAAATAGATAACACATTGAACAGGCAAAGGAGTAGAATTGAATCAACGGAAGACAGAATTAGTGAGATTGAAGGCAAATACCTCAATATTTCTTTGGAAAGAGATCAATCTAAAAAAATCAAAACAAAATGAAGAAAGCCTAGGGTTCATGTGGGATACAATCAAAAGGCATAACTTATGTGTAATCAGAATTCCCGAAGAGGAAGAGACACAGAAAACCGCAGAAAAAATTGTCAAAGACTTGTTGGAAGAGAATTTTCCTGGCATGATGAAAGATGAGAATATATCCATTCAAGAAGTCTAACAAACCCCATACAGGATAGACCCCAAAAGAAAATCACCAAGACATATCATCATCAAATTAGTCAAAACCAAAGACAAAAAAGAATCCTGACAGCAGCACGGGAAAAACAGGAAGTTACCTACAAGGGGCAACCAATAAGACTAAGCTCAGATTTCTTGACAGAAACTATGCAGGTGAGAAGACATTGGGATGGTATTTATAACACCCTGAAAGAGAAAAATTTCCAACTAAGAATTATATACCCAGCAAAATTGTCCCTCAAATATGATGGTGAAATTACAACATTTCCAGATACGCAGAAATTAAGGGAGTTTGTTAAAACCAGATCAACCTTATAAAAGATGTTAAAGGGAGTCCTTTGGACAGAGAACCAACAACAGCCAACAACAACTGACCATTAACACACATGATGACATAACCAGAAACCAACCCAGTTATAGAAGTACCCAAAGTAAATAAGCCTATGATTGTAAACAAGGAACCAGAGACATCAATTGACAAATGAGGACAACTACAAATCAAAAAGAGGGGAAAAACTGTGTAATTACAAAACTTCTAAATGGTAGGGGAGTCAAGACAACTGCAGGATAGAACGGACTGTTCTAAACTTGGGAAGAAAACTATAAATCACAGGGTAACTTCAAAGAAAAATTATAAAACTTGACATCAAAATGAAAAAAAAGAGGATTGGCACAAATATTTAGCAAATACTAAAACAGTAGCAACAAAGGAAGTGGTAACACAATTCAAAAACAAAATGAGCTCAGCACAGAAAATTATATGGAACAAAGAAATCAACACCTCGAAAAAGCACATAACAAAATGACAGCAACAAATTCATAGTCGTCGATAATTACGTATCTGGCAAGGGACTTATCTCTAACATTTCTAGAAAACTCCAATGCCTCTACAGCAAAGGAATTAACAATCCAATTGAAAAATGGGCAAAAGCCATGAATAGACACTTCACCAAAGAGGATATTCAGGAGTCCAGCAAATCCATGAAGAGATGTTCATGATCATTGGCTATCAGAGAGATGCAAATCAAAGCAACAATTAGATACCATCTCACTCCAGCACTGATGCCAACGTTCAGTGAGACAGATAATAATAAATGCTGGTGGGGATGTGGAGAGATTGGGACACTCATACACTGCTGGTGGGACTGTGAAGTCATACAATGCCTGTGGAAAGCAGCATGGTGATTCCTTAGAAAGCTGAAATTAGAGATACCATTTGACCCAGCAATCCCATTACTAGGTATATATCCTGGAGAGGTGAGAGCCAGGACAGGAACAGACATATGCACACCCGTGTTCATCGCAGCACTATTTACAATAGCAAAAAGGTGGAAACAACCTACGTGCCCATCAGTGAAAGAGTAGGTGACCAAACTATGGTACATACACACAATGGAATGCTATGCAGCACTAAAAAATGATGTAGAGTCTGCAAAACACCACATAACATGGATGAACTTGGGGGAGATTATGCTAAGTGAAATATGTCAATCACAGAAGGACAAATATAGTATTAGTTCATTGTTGTGGAGGGTCAAGGAAACATTTATATATGGAGGGAAACTTTCTTTGTTGGTTGCCAGGGGTGGGAGGGGAGGGGAGGGAACACTGTAAGAAAAAAATAAGGTGCATTGACCCATGGGTCATTTCAGTTTTGTGTATTTCACTGTACACAAATTATATGTCAATAAAAAGCATTAAAAAACAAAGATTTATAGCCTTGGAAACACTATGGGACAGTTCTACTCCGTTCTACAGGTTTGCTATGAGTCAAAATTGACTCAATGGCAGTGAATTTTTTTTGGGGGGGGGGATAGTTGTAATTTTAGGTGGTCTTTGAAATAATTTTCTTACAAATTCTTGCACACCTGCTGTGCTAAAGTTTTTATCTGTAGTATTAGATTGTAACTAGTAAACACAGTGGCAGTCTTCCTATTACAGATTTAACTTGATTGTATCTTGTTTTCAAGGCCAGCAGCTTTCTGAGGTTGTTCTCATTTACCTTTTAGTCATTTTTTTTATGCTACCTTCAATAGAAGAAACCTACTGAGAAATTATTTATAATTGCTACTTCTACCTCTTGTATTTTATTTCCTTCCAAGAAAAGAAGAAATATATCATTCCTAAAAAAAAAAAAAAAATTAAAATTTCACTGTAGCAAAGGATTTGAGTCAGTGATCCCCTAATTAGACTTGCTGCTTTGAACATGTCATCAGAAAGGAGGACCAGTGAGGGAGACCCTTGGTGAGCTGGATTGGCACAATGGCTGCAATGATGGACTCAAACATGCTGGTAATTATAAGGATGATGAAGGACTGGGTGATGATTTATTCTGTTTTACATAAGGTTCCCATGAATCAGTGTTGACTCCATGGCAGCTGACAACAGCAATAACATGTTGTTAACATATTTCTTGTATTTTAAAAAGAAATATTATGTTGAACATAAACAAACAAACTAACTAAAAACAAACTCATTGCCATGGAGTCAATTCCAACTCATGGCAACCGGTATTGGGTTTCCAAGGCTGTAAATGTTTACTAAAGCAGAATGCTTCATCTTTCTTCCATGGAGCAGCTGTTGGGTTTGAACCACCGACCTTGTGGTTAGCAGCCAAATGCCTTAACCACTACACCATCAGAACTCCATTGTTGAATATAGTCCAGGTAAAATTAATATCTTTGCATGAAGAGATTTCCACATGGAAAATGTCCAGTATGTGCATCTGTGCCCAGTTAATATTTTATATTAAGAATTAAATAATATTCAAAAATATTTTTATTGAAACAAGATTTCCTTCTTGGCATTCAGATAAACCACCAAATAACCCATGCAAGGAAAAAAAGCAAATTAGCTCAGACAATGTGACTGGATTGGTTTTGTGTATGTGTATATAAGTTAGGGAGCTCTGGTGGTACTGTGGTTAAAGCATTGAGCTGCTAACCAAGAGGTTAGTGGTTCGAACCCACCAGCTTCTCTCTGGGACAAAGATGAGGCAGTCTGCTTCTGTAAAGATTTACAGCCCTGGAAAGCCTATGGGGACAGTTTCTGTCCTATAAGTTCACTATGAGTTAAAATCAACTAGATGGCGGTGGGTTTGGTTTTTGTATTGGTATATATATATATATATATATATATATATATATATATAGTATGTGCACAGATGCACATACTGGACATTTTCCATGTGGAAATCTCTTCATGCAAAGATATTAATTTTACCTGGACTCTATTCAACAATGGAGTTCTGATGGTGTAGTGGTTAAGGCATTTGGCTGCTAACCACAAGGTCGGTGGTTCAAATCCAACAGCTGCTCCAACATTTTCTTCTATTTATCTCAGCTTCATCACTAGAATTTATCTTAGTTAATCCACTAATTCATGAAGATACTATATTGCATTTAAATTCAGATGACAATAAACCTAAATACATCTGGAATCTAGTAAGTCTTGAATCAATGCTTTGGGAACGAGGAATGAGAAGGTAAGGAAGGAAGGAGGAAGAATTTCAGCTACTTAATTCTTAAAATGTGCAAGAGAGAACTAAATCTCAGATGCCCATAGAAGATGGCTTATAATAGGAGCATGCTAAATGTTGGGTACGTCTTGGCATGTTAGCATAATGGACAACTGGTTTACATTATATCAGTAGGCTACTGAAGAATGGAATGGTCTTGAATAAACCTCTTAGCCCTACAACCAAAAAGTATGGCCCACCGCGGCATCCAGACCCACTGTGTGTTGAACATATACCTGTGTACAATCAAACATCAAAACTGAGGCTCACAGAGGTTGATTAACTTATCCAGAGTTATATAGCTAGTGAGTGGACACTATATGTTCCTGATGCTTCAGGTCCTTATTAAAACCATTTCTTACTATACCATGTCCCAAATGATGATGTTCACATGGCTATTAAAGAGGGTAGGAGTTCCTGGGTGGTACAGATAGTTAACACAACTCAGTTACTAACCAAATGGTTGGTAGTTTGAGGTCATCCACAGATATCTTGTAAGAATGGAGATCTACTTCAAAAATAATAATAATAATAGCCACTGAAAATCCTGTGGAGCACAGTTATGCTCTGACTCACACAGGGCTGCCATGAATTGGAGTTGACTCATCAGCAGCTGCTTTTTAGCTAAAGAGTGTAAGACAAGTTAGTCTCCTTTGCTTTAAAATTCCCTCCTCATCTCCAGTCTGTGAGCTGTTCCTTCTCCTTTCAGCCTGTCTCTTGCTTTCTAATTTATTTGTCTAATCTGGTGTAGGCTAGGAAACTAGACCACTAAATCTATTTAAATTGAAACTAAAAGTAAACTAACCAGGAGTGGGAACTTGGAAGCTCTCAGAATGATTTAACTGCATGAGTTTTAATGCATGGATTTGTGCCATCTGTTCCGGTGGCTCCGTTGCTTTTTTTGGCTTCCTGCTGGCTGGAAATTTGACTGAGATCTGGATAAGTGAATGCCGTGGTGATTTAAAAACTCCAAAAAGTATTTAAAGTAATTCCTGGATTCACATAGAGGAAGAAAATTTGTGGAATCTATTCTAACTCATTTATAAGGATGAAAGTCCTCTAACTTAAAATACATCAAAATGAGGTAACAAATATTAATTGAGTTTCAGAATCATAGTGTCATTGGATCACCCACTATTCCATCAGTTTCTTTGAACTGGAAAAAATTTGAGACAATCTGGAGAACATTTTCTTCTATTTAGCTCAGCTTCATCACTCAATTTGGAGGACTTTTATCTTTCTTTCCTTGTGTGTGTGTATATGTGTGCATATTTTAGCTGAAGGAACCATGAGCCCTATCTAAATTTTGTAATTCATTGAGGTAAATTAAAATTTAACTGAACTTTCTCATAAGGTGTCAATGTGAGACTTGAAAATACTTTAAGGACATTAGAACACTCATCCAACCTGCTGTTTTGGCCAGGTGAATTTTAAAATCAAGGCATTCTAGTGATACAGTGGTTAAAATGCTTTCCTGCTAACTAAAAGTTTGGAGGTTTGAGCCCACTAGCTGCTCTGTGGGAGAAAAATGTGGTAGTCTGCTTCCATAGAGATTTACCACCTAGAGAATCCTACGGGGATAGTTGTGCTCTGTCCCATAAGGTCACTCTGAGTTGGAGTCAACTCAATAGCAATCGGTAAAGAGTATTTTAATATAACCTTTTAAGAGCATTCTAAATTAACTAAGTTCTAAGTGATCCCAATTCTGGATTATTCTGATCTCAAATTTGTAAACTGAGATAGATTTTTTAAAACCCTTTTTTCCTCTACAAATTCTATTCCTTATCTTTGGGCTCTTGATAGTAAAAGAAAATTCTGGATTTTCCCTACATCTGAATGAATCAATTGTAAGCAGCTTTCATAAATGGAGTTTCCACACAAGTTTGATTTCTTAGCACTTGGAATATTAAAATGGTGCCTTTTCTAGGCTATGCAAATTGGAAAGTGATAGTAACTTTGAAATGAACATTTAAAGGGGTAAAAATTATGCTTTTACTAGTGACATAGTAAATCCCATTTAAGATGTTGTTCAAAAGTGATTACCTCGCATGAAATAAGATGATGGCAGTACTCATATGTAATATTCAAATCTACCAAAACCCATTGCCATTGAGTGACCCCAACTCATGGTGACCTGACATGTGTCAGAGTAGAACTGTGCTCCACACGTTTTCGGTGGCTGATTTTTTGGAAGTAGATCACCAGGCCTTTCTTCCGAGATGCCTCTGGGTGGATTCTTACCGCTAGCCTTCCATTAGCAACCAAGTGGCCTAGAACATTGGATGTGCTTAAAAATATATATATTGTTGAAAGAATGAATGAAATCCACATATTTAAAATATGGTCATTGATTTGAAGCAGAGCAAATAGCTGAGGTCAGGTGGTTATTTCTGGGTCATCTTAGCCTGAAGAGTAAGAGCCCTGGGCCCTTGGCCCTAGGCTGAACCAGCTTCTGGTTCAGGAGGAACCTTCCATTGAGATAAAACACATCTAGTGAGACCTGTCCCCACCATTTCTCTAAAAATAACTTTAGTCACAAGAGATACAGATGCTGCATTAATTTCCATTATTTCTCGATAAATCAAGAGCAATGTTTCTTTTTAAACTTCTTCAATTAATATTGCCCTGTTTTGCAATCTTAGTCAAAGTATGAAGAAAATTTACCTTCATTTAATTTGATAACATGTGACATTCTGCTTTCAAAACAGTGATTAAAATACTTCACAACTTCCTCAGAATGGTTGATAGACCTGTTACATATTCTTAGAGATTCATTTCAATGAACTGACTGCACCTTAAGTGCAAGCCTAAAGTTCTCTTAATCTCCTTATGTTCTTCTAATAATGTAGAAAAGGGCTATATAAGCCTAGAAGTTTAGAAAAAGAAGTGTGAAATCATCTGTCCTTCCAAATTTGACCTTCGTGCTGTTCCTAATCTCCTTTCTTACAGTATCTTTTCTAAGAACTATTGTGAGTAAAGTGGTGAAATAAACCCCCTTCAGGGAAATTAAAACAGTCCCTCACTGCATGACTGAAACAGGAAACTCTAAAGATTGATTCACATCATAGACATCAATTTCTTTTAGTAACATAGTTCTGGTATTAATCCACTTGCATTAGTCAGAGTTCCTCAGGGAAACAGAAACAATAGGATATATGTACATGTTTATGTATGTGTATATGTATGTATGTGTGTGTGTGTGTGTGTGTATATATGTAGTGTGTGTGTGTGTATAAATTATAAGGAGTCCTGGAGGTCCAGTTAAGGACTTAGTTGGCAGTTGGACCCCACCAGCCACTCTGCAGGAGTAAGATGAAGCAATCTGCTTCTGTAAAGATTACAGCCTTGAAAACCCTATGGGCACTTCTACTCTGTTGAATCAGAAATGACTCAACAGCAGCTTTTTTTTTCTTCTGTATATATTATATATATATGCACAAACATATATACAAACATTTTGTTGTTGTTATTGTTATGTGCTGTCGAGTCGCCTCCGATTCCTAGCGACCCTGTACACAGCAGAATGAAACACTGCCTGATCCTATGCCAGCTCCATGATCCCTGCTATACTTGACCCCATAGCCGAAGCCACTGTGTCAGTCCATCTCTTTAAGGGCCATCCCCTCCCTCGTCGACCCTCCACCTTACCAAGCATGATATTCTTCTCCAGGGATTGGTCCCTTCTGACAATATGACCAAAGTAGGTGAGAAGACGTCTGGCCATTCTTGCCTTCAGGGACCATTCTGGTTGCACTTCCTCCAGGACAGATCTGTTAGTTCTTTTAGCAGTCCATGGTACTTTCAGCATTCTTCCCCAACACCACAGCTCAAAAGCATCAGTTCTTCTTAGGTCTTCCTTATTCATTGTCCAGCTCTCACATGCATATAAGGCAATTGAAAATACCATAGCTTGTGTCAGGCACACCCTAGTCCTCAAGGAGACATCTTTGCTCTTCAGCACTTGAAAGAGGTCCTTTGCAGCAGTGCTGCATGTCGTCTGATGTCCTGACTACTGCTTCCATTGGTGTCGATTGTAGAACCAAGCAATGCGAAGTCTTTGACAATTTCCATCTTTTCTCCATTTATCATAATGCTGATTATGTCTAGTTGTGAGGATTTTTGTTTTCTTTATATTGAGAGGTAATCCATACTGCAAACTGTATTCTTCAATCTTCATCAGTAAGTGCTTCAAGTCATCCTCACTTTCAGCAAGCAAAGTTGTGTTGTCATCGTATCGCAGGTTGTTAATGATTCTTCCTCCAATCCTGATGCCACGTTCCTCTTCATATAGTCCAGCTTCTCAGATTATTTGCTCAGCATACAGATTGAATAAGTATGGTGAAAGGATACACCCCTGATACATTCCCTTCTTGATTTTAAACCATGCAGTATCCCCTTGTTCTGTTCGAATGACAGCCTCCTGGTCAATGTACAGGTTCCTCATGAATACAATTAAGTGTTCTGGAATTCCCACTCTTCTCAATGTTATCTACAATTTGTTATGATGTGCACAATCAAATGCTTTGGCATAGTCAATAAAACACAAGTAAACCTCTTTCCCTATATAAGCACAGGGAAATGTTACTTTGTATTTGTAGAGTCTGGCAACTTCAAAATCTATAGGGCAGTTGAAAGTCTGGAAACTGAGTCAGGGATATCTATGTTACATTCATAAGGAAGAGTTCCTTTTTTCTCCCAGAAACCTTAGTTTTTGCTCTTAAGATCTTCCACTGGCTGAGTGGGTCCCATCCACATTATAGAGGGCAATCTCCTTTACTTAAAGTCAACTGATTGTAAATGTTAATCATATCTACAAAACACCTTCACAGCAACATTGAGACTGGTGTTTGACCAAATCACTGGACACATAGCCTAGCCAAGTTGCCACGCAAGTTGACACATTGCTACAAAAGAACCTTTCAGAATTGGTAATTTAGAATTGCTGCAGTAACACATTGGAAGAACTGGTTGAGGTCTTCTAGTTCTGATCAATTAATGAAAATTCCTAACTCTTGGTTATCATGTAGCTCAGTGTTGCTTTCTCTTCTGGTTCCAACTCCATCCCCATCTGGCTGTACCTGTTCCTGGGGGACTGCTCCCTCCTCTGAACCTACAGCAGCTTCTATACTCTCCTTATCCCTTGGCTGTTAGCTTATAAAGCCTTCTCAAGATAACTGTGCCCTCGTGTAGAATGCAAATTCTCCAAATGCTGGGCCTCCTATTGCTAGGTCCTGCGTATAGTAAATACTTGTTGCTGTTGTTTTTCTTGCTAGTTGCCATTGAGTCAGCACCAACTCACAGCCCCCTTAAACACATAACAGAATGAAACACTGCCCACCCCTGTATCACCCTCACAGTTGTTGGTGTGTTTGAGTCCACTGTGTGGCTGTTGTGTTAATCTGTCTCATGGAGGGTTTTCTTCATTTTTGCTGACCCTCTACCAACCATGTGCTTTTCTAGCAATTGGCCTTTCATGATGATATGTCCAAAGTAAGTAAACCTGTTTATCCATGAAATTGTGTCAGTGATAGAGTGAGGAACCTTAGGGAGAAATTAGCAGTTAAGGCAGTTGAGTTAGTTAATCAGTGAACAATCTTTTGTGCCCGGGATGTCCAAGGATTTTTGCAAAACTTGGAAACGTGAAGCTTTAGGATTTAGTCTGGTTTGCTCTCTTTTGTTTTCCTTTTTAAAATAATGCACAATTCCTTTTTCTCCAGGAAACCTGTTTTTGCTCTTAGACCTTCAATTGATTGGATAAGGCCCATCCACATTATCAAGAGTAATCTGATTGTAAATGTCACCCACATCTACAAAATACCTTTACAGAAACACCTAGATTAGTATTTGATTAATAACTGGGTACTATAGCCAAGCCAAGTTGACACATAAGACTACAACCATTACACCATCTGTATACCTTTTCCCAGCTTCTATTGTTCAAAATAAAAATAACAGCCAAGTCTTTATTAAGTAATTCCTCTTGTTTGAATACCATGTTAATGTATTATATTAAGATGCAATTATACTGCAAGTGGGTCCCATGCACTTACGGATCAGGAATGGAGTCTTACCTGAAGGGTAAGATGGCCCCTAGTGTCAGTCATTTGAGGAAAGAGGCTGTTGCTCCAAAATTCAAAACCAACAAGGCAGGTTTCAGGTGGGTGAAAGGTGGAGAGTGTCTGTCTCTTGGACTCACCTGTGGTGCAGCACCCAGAAAGTCTTCCTGGGTCTCCTGGGTTTGGAAAAGTAATGAGTCTGGTGCCTGGAAAGGTAATATACTAGGAAAATAAGGAGAGAGAGTTTTGTCCCTCTTGAGGCTCACACTTTGGAGCAGTATCCCTTGAAGGCAGGTGGAGCATTTACCATGGGGAGAAACTCCTGGAGGATATTGAGATGGACATCAAAGGCACTTCAACCAGCCACCCCACCCAGGAGGAATGTTTCCTTCCAGTGATAACCCTGGAACCTGCAGTTATATTTTATCAAGGAAAATGTCATTTCCTTATACTGATTATGTGCATTTGCTAAGTGACTTGTGTTTGTTGTTGTTGTTGTTATGTGCCGTGGAGTCAGCCCTGACTCATAGCGACCCCTCCTTGGGTTTCCGAGGCAGTATCACTACGGAAGTAGGATTGCCCAACCTTCGACTTGTGTTTAAAGATGCAATTTCTGGCTGTAGACCTGAGATCTTCTTTTTGAAGTCAACTATTGTATTTTGAGAAGAATTAAGATTTCAAGGCCCCACATCCAGGATTTGTGATATTGATTTTCATTTACCTTGGGCTTCTTTGGATCAAGGATCAAAAGCTTGAACATGACATGAAGCCAGTGACTTTTATATGAAAGTCATACTTTTATACTTAGGTTTGAAAGACATCATATCAAGAAGATTTATTTTGCCTTTTTTTTTTTTTTTTTTGCCTCAATCAGGCTTGAAGTTTAGTTCTTCTTTTACTGTTTTATGAAAATAATCTATTATTCAAAGTTATTTTGTTTTTGTTTTTTACCTTGGGTCTTCTATACCAGGGGTCAGCAAACTATGACCCAAAGACCAAATCCATTCCAGTGCCCATTTTTGTAAATAAAGTTTTATTGAAACACAGCCACACTCATTTATTTACATTCTGTGTATGGCTGCTTTTGAGCTTTGAAGGCAGTGGAGCTGAGTAGTTGGCTCAGAGACCATATTGTCCACAAAGAATAAAACACTGACTATCTGGACCTTTGCAGAAAAAGTTTACCAATTTGCTCTCCATATTTTCACAGACTAATTCTTTTGTGCATTTTAATTACATTTTCTATCTATTTAAATCATAGAGCTCAAAGGATTACAGAGACCATACTGCTAACTCTCAAAGAACTTTCATTTGAGGGATTGTACCTGAATGGACAGCATTGTTTCAAGCCTCAGTGAAACTTCAAAGAAAGAAACTTAAATGCATACCATTCAGCCAGGTTTCCTCATAAGCTAGAAAGGTTGATTAGCTCGCATAATTAAAGACATTTATTGCACATACTGGAGGGAGATACCATTATTTGCAGAAAAGCTACTGTCCTTCATTCAATTACAAATACATTTGTGGGAAATAATTATTCTGAAAATAAAATAAAAATGAAACAATAACCAATAATTTATTTTTTTTCCTCCTGAAAATTTAACCTTTATTCTTACTTTATTCATCCTTCCACAAAATCCTTCACTGCTTTCCTCTATAAAGAAATCAAAAGTCTATAATCCAAAGGATTGAAATAGATCTTTTCTTTGTGATATTATTATTTCTGTGACCCAAAGTGACAAAAGGGAGCTTTGGTAGCATAGTGCCTAAGGCACTTGACTGCTAATCAGAAGGCTGGTGGTTCAAACTCACCAGCCCCTCCTCAGAGGGAAAGTTGGGCAGTCTACTTCTGTAGTGATACTATACTGCCTTGGAAACCCAAGGAGGAGTTGCTATGAGTCGGATCTGACTTAACAGCAATGGGCCTTTTTGGGTAAAGTGACAAAATGACAACTTGCAAAAGAATTAAAGGCCACAGCTAAGTATTGTAACTCTGTAGTTGTTGTTGCTGCTTTTATTGTTGTTAGCTGCTGTTCGAGTTGATCTCCATCAATAGGGCTTTCAATGGCTGATTTTGGGGAAATATACTGCTAAGCCTTTCTTCCAGTTACTCTTAGTCTAGAAGTGCTAAACCTCCACTGACAGACTGGTGGTGACTACTCATGAGGTACCCGGCTGGGAATTGAATGCTGGTCTTCTGCATGGGAAGTGAGAATTCTACCACTGAACCACTACTGCCCATATATAACTCTATTTATTTATTTATTTATATTGTGATTTGGGTGAGTTTACAGAGCAAGTTCATTTTCCATACAGCAGTTCATAGACCTTTTGTTTCATGACACTGATTGCAGTCCACAAATGTAACAGCTCTCTTACTACTTTCTCCTTGTAGTTACCTTTTCCCTGTGTTCTTCTTTCCTGTGCATTCCTGCCCCGTGAGCTATCTCCCTGTGCAAATACTGCCCTTCTAATTTCCCATGGAGCTCTGGTAGCATAGTGGCTAAGACACTTGCCTGCTAACCAGACGGCTGGCGGTTCAAACCCACCAGCCACTCCTCAGAAGGAAAGTTGGGCAGTCCTACTTCCGTAGTGATAACTGCCTTGGAAACCCAAGGAGGGGTCGCCATGAGTCGGGGCCGACTCGACGGCACATAACAACAACAATTTCCCATGGCTGATTGTTCTAAGGAGTGTACCTACCTGGTGTAAATGTTTACCTAATATGCCTGTCCAAGGCAATATCGCTACAGAAGTAGATTGCCCAATCCACCCACCAGCCACTCCCCAGAAGGAAGACTGGGCAATCTACTTCTGTAGTGATACCACCTCAGAAACCCAAGGAAGGGTCACTATGAGTCAGATCTGACTTGATGGCAGTAGTTTGGTTGTTTGGCAGGAAGCTACAGGAATGAGTTTAATTCCAGGCCTGAAGGGTGACTAGGGGCCCTACTCTTGGGGGTTTCATGAGTCTCTCAGATCCAAGATCTCCTACATTGATCCTATTCTGCGTGGTTGACAGTAGTAGCTGGTTACCATCTAGTTCTTCTGGTCTCATGGTCATATAGGCTGAGGTTTGCATGGTAACTCTTGATTCCCATAATTTCCTATTCTTTAGTCTTGACATCTTGAAATTTAGTTCATGGTGTCATTGAGCTGATAGTGTTGACAGTATGCAAGAAAGTCTAGACAAAGTTTCTATTTAGCTGTATCTGCATAGTTTCACTGCAATTAATTTATCTAGTTAGCTCTGTCAAGTGACAGGATAAATTAATGAAGGAAAAAAATCAAATCAAGTTGGGTGCTGGATCTGTTTTCATCACTTTTTCCAGTAGTATTATTTAGATACAACTTCAGACAAAATTTTCTATTGACATGACTGTGGTGCCAACACAGTCCCTTTTATGATTTTGACAGAAATAAAATGAGTTGGTAATTTCCATTTGCCTTTGAACACCATTGAAAATAGTTGGGTCCTCCTCAGTGCCATGACCCAATATCCAGCCACTCATTCACTCAAGCTAAGATTATACTAAGAATTAGAATTTGAATTCTAAAGTGTTGTCTTAGCCCAGACCTTTACTGGAAAAAACCAACAACTGGGAGTCAATCCCTAGAATTGACAAACTTCTGGACAATATTATGGAATGAAGTTCCACTCATGATGTCATAAAAGAATCAACCTCAAACAAAGGAAGGAATTTGAATTCTGCTACTTTTATCTGTGAATTAAGCATTTCATATTTGTTAGTTTTCACTATGCTTGCTATGTTTACTTCTAAGGAAGTGTGAAATACCCAGCAGAAACAAAACTCTGTTGTTGTTGTTAAGTGCCGTCGAGTCATTTCCAACTCATAGCGACCCCATGCACAGCAGAACGAAACACTGCCCGATCCCGTGCCAGCCCCACAATCCCTGCTATACTTGAATAACAAAACTCTAGTCACAAAAAATGAGCAGGAAGGCTGAGGATGCATTTCAGGGAACAGTGTGCCATCTGTCACATCTTTCCCTGCTTGTTCATAACTGTGAAGACCAATGACATTCTATAAGAACAAGTAATGCCTCAAGCAGAGCTCAGCTTCACTGTGTGTATAGACCTTTCTTCTCTAGTGCATACCTGATAAGATTTTCTGCTTCATTCCTGTGATGGTTATTTTTTCCAATTTTCCCAGTTGTGCTCAGGGTAAATGTTTCATTTACAAAACTATTATTCAAATATTGTCTTAGTTTCCTAGGGCTGATGCAACAAAATGTCACTTTTATGGTATTAAGGAACAGAAGTTTATTGTCTCACAGCTTTGGATGCTGAAATCCAAATCAGGGTGTTGGCCCTGTCGGTTTCTTCTGAGTGCTCTGAGAGAGGAACTATTCCATGGCTCTCTCCTGGCTTCTGATGGCAGCTGGCAGTCCTTGGCATTCTTTGGCTTGTAAAAAGAGCTCTACATGCTGACATCCCCTTACATGTGACTCTGGCTCCATGTCTTCCCTTTTATAAGATACCACTCAGAAGGGATTAGCACCAACCGTACTTTTGTTTGACCTCATTAATGGAAAGATAAAAGAAAAACTTTGTTTTTCTTTGTTTTCAAACAAGGTCACATTCACAGATTTAGGGGTTAGGACTTCAGATTATCTTTTTGAGAGACATAATTCAATCCATAACAAATATTCTGGGATTTTTTGTTTGTTTGTTAGTTTTCAGCCATAGCATGCAGGAACCAGAGGTTGCTTTTCCCCAGACACAAATTAATAATTAAATTCTTGTGCTCAGGAGGAACCTGTAAACAGACCAGGAGGCTGCTGTTTGAACAAAACAAGGGGTTTAAAATCGGGAAGAGAGTGTGTCAGGGTTGTATCCTTTCACCATATTTATTCAATCTGTATGCTCAGCAAATAATCCAAGAAGCTGGACTATATGAAGAAGAGCATGGCATCAGGATCGGACAACCTGTGATACGCAGACGACACAACTTTGCTTGCTGAAAGTGAAGATGACTTGAAGCACTTACTGATGAAGATTAAAGACTAGTATGGATTACACCTCAATATAAAGAAAATGAAAATCCTCACAACTGGATCAATAAACAGTATCATGATAAATGGAGAAAAGAATGAAGTTGTCAAAGATTTCATATTATTTGGTTCCACAATTGACACCAATGGAAGCAGCAGTCAAGAAACCAGATGATGTATTGCACTGGGCAGATCTTCTGCAAAAGATCTCTTTAAAGTGTTGAAGAGCAAAGATGTCTCTTTGAAGACTAAGGTGTGCCTAACGCAAGCCATGGAATTTTCAGTCATCTCATATGTATGTGACAGCTGGACAATGAATAAGGAAGACCAAAGAAGAATTAATGCCTTTGAGTGGTGGTGTTGGCGAAGAATACTGCAAGTTCCATGGACTTCCAGAAGAACTAATAAATCCGTGCTGGAAGAAGTGTGGCTGGAATGCTTCTGGGAAGAAGCAAGAATGGCTAGACCTCATCTCACCTACTTTGGTCATGTTGTCAGAAGGGACCATTCTCTAGAAAAGGATATCATACTTGGTAAAGTGGACGGTCAGCAAAAAAGGGGAAGGCCTTTAACAAGATGGGTTGAAACAGTGACTACAATGATGGGCTCAGGTATAGCAAAGAATGTGAGGCTGGCACAGAACCGGGTGCTGTTTCATTCTGTTGTACATAGGGTTGCTTTGAGTCAGAGTCACCTTGATAGCACCTAACAATAACAACAACATTGGAAGATAATGTATATTTGCCTGTATTGTTTGTATTAAAAACCAAACTCACTGCCATGGAGTCGATTCTGACTCATAGCAACCCTCATAGGGTTTCCAAGGTTGTAAATATTTACGGAAGCAGACTCCATATCTATTTTCCCAGGAGTGCCTGGTGGGTTTGAACCACTGACCTTTTGGTTAGCAGCCAAATTCCTTAACCACCACACCACCAGAAGCTCTCTCTTAATTAGTAGTTGGCAAATGCTTGGGTGAACTATAGCCAAATGCAGTTCTTATTTCTTTGTGAAGGAAGCTTGTCATGCAAGAAGATAAAGTTGCCATGCAAGAGAAAGATAATGTATTTGGTGTGCAGAATAGGAAGAAGGATTCTTAAATTCCTTTGACTTTCTCTTAGATTTGGAAGGTTTTCTTATTCTTTTGTTATTTTATTACAAGCATTTATTATACATTTCCTTGTAATGAGCATTTCTACTCTGCTTTGGTATAAAAGTCTTGATAGAAGCTCAATATTTCAAGACTGCACAGGGATCAACAGAAAATAGGCACGTTTATTCCCTGTCATTTCTTCCAGCCAATTTAAGTTTTTCTTAAGCTGGAGAGTGCTGACACCAACAGTCACACAGCTTATTGAGTTTTATGTGCAAGGCAGTGTGCTTGTCCTTCATATGTGCAACCTGATTTGACCACATTTAAATAAATTCTAAACTTAATAAAATGATTTAAAATGACTGTGGCTTACAAGTCACAAAATTCTATCCAGGAGAGAGTGAACAATTACATCTTTAGTTCTTCTATATAAACACTGTATCTTTTTTGTACAAGTTGGTTCATTTACAGATAGGCTTGACAAATTTTGGGTGTTCCTAGCTTATAATGGAACAAAATTCTGTCCAGTCCTGCATCATCCTCATGAATGGTCATGGATTGGATCATTATGATTTATTGGCTTTTCATTGGCTGATTTTTGGCAGTCAATTGCCAGGCCTTTCTTCCTAATCTTAGTCTGGAAGCTCCACTGAAACCTGTTCAACAACATAGCACCATGCAAGCCTCTCCCCCTCCCATTGTAATGGTTTAACAGAGCAATATGGGGTACACACATTGGAATCATATTCCCTGGGTTCAAGTCCAACTCTATAACTTGAGCAAGTTATTCAATATCTTCTTTATCTGCAAAATAGATATAATCCAGTCAACCTTGTAGAGTAAGATTTGCTTAAAATATTGCATGGAAAGCACTTAGAGTAGTTCCTGATGAATACAGGTAGGCTCTGACTTATGATGTATTGGAGTTACAGAGAATTACACGTATGACCATCAGATGTTCTCTTGTGGTTTGCCTTATATAACTTGTGTATAACTGGAAAAGCAAGAAGTACTGATGTGAAGCTGTCCATTTATAGCTAATGTTTCCAACTCCCAAGAATCGGATTTATAAAGATACTGATAACAAAAGTCAATAACAATGAAAACTTTTTAAAAAAAAAAAAAAAAGATGTATCCAACTTACATCACAACTGACTTACAATAGAGTCTTTGGAATGGAACTCTGTTGTAAGTCATCGGCTACTTGTAGTAAGTGTTCACAAGGCAGGTGGAAAAAATCAAGCCTTAGCACAAAATGTCCATATCAGGGAGAGTATATGTCTGGGTAGACATTTGGCATAACTGCTTAGTTACGATTTTTTAAAAAAATTTGTTCAAAACTCTTAGCTGGCTTCAGTTCTGACTGTAGATGAATAAGAACAAATAAAAACCTCAATCTAATTCTGCTGTTTTCCCCTGTCTTATAAAGAGCGAGGAAGGGAAGATTTTAAAGTCTAGATATCTTCTAAAGACTTCATGCAGCAGAGTGGATCTCACCAAGAGGAGAAAAGCAAGAGTGAAACAGATAAGCTTATATCCAGTAACTTGCCCCCACAAAACCCCTTAAACAAAGGCCCTATTATGTTTTAGGTAACAGGTGGTAGCTGGGGTGTTAAGCTTTTCTGGGCAGGATTTCAGATTTCCATTTTTCAGTCCCTCAGGCAGTACACTTCTATCACAAAGCAAGTGATCAATAATAATTAGATGTCTGGAATGAAATACAGTTCATCATTGTGCTGTGTGCATCTGGAAGGAGAAACTCACTGAACTACCTCTAAATTGATGAATTTTCTCTTTATTCCTGGGGGGAGTGTTAGAGGCAGCTGAGAATATGGCAGAATTGTGAATTGTGGCTCTGAGCACAATTACAGAAAAATTAGATGTTATGGCACTTTCCTACAAGTAATAGGAGCAAGCCCCAAAGCATTGAACCTTTATTTCTAACATAAACACTTTCATCACATTGCATTCTCTGTTGCTCTTATAGGGGCACCTGTTTCACATTTAATGAAAAAGTCTATCATAATAGGTGATATACAGATGAAAGGCCAAAGTGAAGATTGTAGATGAGATTTAAGGTAAATTATTTTTCAGATCTTAGTTTTATCAAATTATGTTGCACCATGTTCCTTTAACAGGAGGCCAATAAATGGAGAAGGAATTATTTCTTTTGTGTCTTGTAGATCTCAGAAGAAAAAGCTGATCCTTGTTTCCTGTGCAGATTGAGGTAGAAAGATGGAAACTGGAATCTGCAAATTATAACATAAACATTGCTCAGAGCACTCCCCATAGTGTCAAGGCCAGATCCTTGCAAAATTGTTTTCTCTAAGTTGCATCTTACTTGTCACTTTAAAGATGAACTCCAAGAATCTCCATCTATCTTCGTTATCTAGTGCTGCTATAAGAGAAATACCACAGGTGGATGGCTTTAACAAACAGAAATCTATTTTCTCACAATTGGGAGACTAGAAGTCCAAATTCAGGATGCCAGCTCTAGGGAATGGCTTTCTCTCTCTGTCAGCCCTGGAAGAAGGTCCTTGTCTCTTGAGTTTCTGCCCTGAGTGATCTTCATGTGGATTGGCATCTCTCTTCTCCCATCTCTCCTTCTTTGCTGGCTTTTTAATCTCTTTTATATGTCAAAAGAGATTGATTTATGGCACATCTTACACTAATCCAAAAAAAATAAACCAAACTCATTGCCATTGAGTTGATTCCAATTCATAGCAACCCCCATTGGGTTTCTGAGGCCATAAATCTTTACAGAAGTACATCACCCCATCTTCCTCCCACAGAGCAGCTGGTGGTTTTGAACTGCCAACCTTCTGGTTAGCAGCCAAATGCCTTACCCACTACACCACCAGAGCTCCTTACACCTTATGCTAATGTTGTCTTATTAACATAACAAAGAAAATCCATTCCTAAATGGGATTTTAATCACAGGTATGTTGTTGTTGTTGTTGTTAAGGTGCCACCGGCAAGTTGGTTCCAGCCCATAGTAACCCAGTGTACAACCACAGGTGTGGAGGTTAGGATTTATAACACATATTTTTAGGGGACACAATTCAATCCATCACACCATCCTATTTTCAAAATTCACCAACCTTATTTCTGCAGTATTGTTGTTGGTGTTGTTAGCTGCCATTGAGTCAGCCCCTGACTCATGATGACCCCATGATAACAGAACAACGTGCTGCCTGATCCTGTGCCATCCCCAAGATTGATTGGGATCCATAGAGTTTTCAATAGTAGATCACCAAGCCTTCCTTTCTAGTCCCTCTTAGTCTATAAGCTCTGTGGAAACCAGTTTAGAATCATACAACATGTAACATCATAGCAACATGCAAGCGTCCAATGACAGCCAGGTGTGGCTGTGCATGAGGTGCATTGGCTGGGAATCGAACCCGGGTTTCCCACATAGGAGTAAGGAATTCTACCACTGAGCCACCATTGCCTTCCTAAAACTTTCTGCCAATTTTGTCCCTTAAAAGCTTCAAGTGTCTATCTTGCTCTCTGTAGACTTGCAAAGAGACTTCAGCAAGTGTTGAGAACAGCTTCTCTACACCCTGCCTGACCTACTTGAGGAAATGACCAGGAAAACACTTGGTACAGCATTTATTGTCTTTTCTTTCATTAACAAGAGTTAGCCTCCTGGACAACTGCATGATTGCATTTTATAGAGATTGAGATTTTAATTCCCCTTAAGAGACTATTGCAACAGTGCAAAGCGAAGCAGCGTTAGTTAGAAGGTGCATTTAATGTCTTTATTTTGGGAAATAAAATACATTGAGAATATGCATTAAACTTCCAGGTACGTTTTGACATATAGTTATAAATTAATACCATGTAACCACTGCCCAAGTTAAAAAATAAGATATTTCCTGCACCTGGAAGGCCCATAATGTACTTTTGTGGTTGTATTTCCCTCCCCACTGGAACTAACTGCTGTCCTGGATTTTATTATAATAATATTATAGTATTATAAAATATCTTTGCTTTTTTCTTGTAGTTTCAAAGTTTAGAAGTATGTATCCCTAAGCCAAATTTTATTATTGGCATTTTTTAAATTCTATACAAATGGAATCATGGTGTGTGTGTTCTTTTGTCAGCATTTCTCATAAGATATATTCATTTTGTGTTTTCTTTTTAATTTGAAAAATTTCAAACAGGAGAGTAGAGAGAAATGTATATTATATAACTGTATATGTAATTGTATCATTATAGATAAAAATATATAATTATACAGCCATTATCTAACAGTTACTAAGATTTAGCTGTTTTTATTCCTCTTTTTTCTGAAAAATTTTTAAGTAAATCACACACATCTGTAATCATGCATCTCTAAGAAATAAGGATAATTTTCACTATAACCCCAAGACTATACATAGCAAAACTAACAATAATTCCCAAATGTCATCTAATAACCAGTGAATGTTCACAATTCCCTAATTGATCACCAAATCCTTTTATAACTGGTTTATTCAACCAGGATCCAATCAAGATCCATGAAGAATTCACTTTTGACAGCACAGCTTATAGTTTATATGAGTCTGTGTCCTTTCCTTTTTCACGTATACATACTTGATTGATAAGGAGCTCTGGTGATGTAGTGTCTAAGGCATTTGACCGTTAACCAGAAGGTCGGCAGTTCAAACTCACCAGCCACTCCGTGGAAGGAAAACTGGGCAATCTACTTCCGTAAAGATTTACCATTTCGGAAACCCAATAGGGGTCTCTGTGAGTCGGAATTGGCTCTATGGCAGTGAGTTTTTTTTTTTTTTTTTGGGGGGGGTGGTTAGTGGGTTGTTAGTGCTCTCTTTTGACGTGGCTGCAGGCCCTCCTCCCATAGGAAAGAGGAATACAAGTTACCTCCTCCGTGATAATGTTGTGGTCCTGCTTTGATCTCTGTTACTCCAGAAAAAATTATACTGTCTCGATTGCTATCAGAAGAAGTACCTAATGTCAATTATGTCAAGACCAAAATGCTATTTTGGGCAGACCCTATGCAGTAGTGAGTTTCTTGAGGTTAAACAAATCTTTACCTTTAGTTTTTGAGTGTTGCTTGTGGGGGCTGACTCATCAGGAGAGCCTGCTGGAATGCAAATCTGTGCAGACCAAAGGTTCTACTTGTACCTGTACTGATAGCTAGATGGTTGATCACTTTTTTTTTCTTAAGATCTGCCAGGTCTGAGTTATGCTTTTGTTGCTTAAGATTGCAGACCATAGGGTTTTCACTTGGGCTTAATTCAATCATTTACCCAAAAGTGTTCTCTGAAGAAATTTTGCTAACTGTATCCCTTGTGAGGGGGTTTGATCTCCCTCGTTCCTTTTTGTAACAGAACGCTAGATTTGTTCTCTGCAACCTGATATTTAGATCAGGGTTTCCCAGATGATTTTCCTCAA
This sequence comes from Orycteropus afer afer, assembly GCF_000298275.1. NCBI lineage: Eukaryota > Metazoa > Chordata > Mammalia > Tubulidentata > Orycteropodidae > Orycteropus > Orycteropus afer. The sequence continues at coordinate 7,143,535 of NW_006921599.1, forward strand.
AGCCCGACCTCCATGGTATTCAGCAAGAGGGTAGTATTGTCACATGAATTTAGGAGAAAAACTGAGTTAAACTGGTTTCTTTGTGTGCTCATGAGCTCTGTGATATTCCAGTGGTATGTGGCACTTCTCAGAATTACTTGTGCTCAGAACTCTTTCCTCAGAACATCTCTAAGCATCTCTATTCTGCAGAACAGACTTTAGAAAGTGCTGATCTAGAAGACTTGGATGTAATCTCAAACAACATAAATAAACAGTCTCATCTCCTACCTTAGGAGCCACGAAGAGTTTATCTAAGCCAACTACTTCCAAACCAAAGCCAAACTCACTGCCATGGAATTGGATCCAACTCATAGCGACCCCTCCTTGGGTTTCCAAGGCAGTATCACTACAGAAGTGGATTGCCCAACCTTCCTTCCGAGGAGTGGCTGGTGGGTTTGAACCGCCAGACTTCTGGTTAGCAGTCAAATGCCTTAGGCACTACGCTACCAGAGCTCCCAAGACAGCTACTTAGTATTACACAAATGCAATAGTTGGTTGCCATGTTGGAGATGAAGAATTTTGTCATGTGCCACCTCTGCTTAGCCATTTGCTGAAGTTATTATTGTAACAGCTTGAGGGGAGGGGAGGGCTGTTATACCAGCTCTGACATAGACAAGAGATCCAAAGCCATACTAATCCAGGTGCCTTTGAGTCAATCAACACTAACCATGACGACTCCATATATGTCAGAGTGGAACTGTGCTCCATCAAGTTTTCAGTGTCTGATTTTTTGGAAGTACATTGCTAGGCCTTTTCTTCTGAGGCACCTCTGGGTAGGTACAAACTGCTACCTTTTTGGTTAGCAGCCAAGCACATGAGCCAGTTGATCACCCCAGGACTCCAGAACTTATACTAGCAGCTCCTTATCATGTGATGAGGTGACATGCATCTAAAATTCTGTATTTTAGATGAATTTCCACATAGTTTGGATTTTCAGAGGAAGAAAGTTTCTAAACTGGTCAGCCTCTCACTTGGCCTTAATTGTCAAATGTAAAAACTTACTTTTATTTTGAATTAGTAATCAGTAAGCTTTTGAATTGTGGTGTTGGCGAAGAATATTGAATATACCGTGGACTGCCAGAACAACAAACAAATCCGTCTTGGAAGATGTACAGCCAGAATGTTCCTTAGGAACAAGCGTGGCCAGATGCATCTCTCATATTAGGGCATGTCATCAGGAGGGACCAGTCTCTGGAGAAAGATATCATGGTTGGTAAAGTAGAGGGTCAGTAGAAAAGGAGAAGACCCTCAATGAGGTGGACTGACACAGTGGCTATAACAGTGGGTTCAAGCATGGCAACAATTGTGAGGATGGTGCAGTACTAGGCAGTGTTTCGTTCTTTTGTACATAGGGTTGCTGTGAGTCAGAACTGACTCAAGGGCACCTAACAATAACAAAGATTTCCTTGAATAATCATACAATTGAAAATCTTCTTACCCTAGTTACTCCACATTTGGCAACATGTTTAGCATTCTCGAATATCTTCTGAGTTGGAGAAAGACATACTGTTTGGTGCTCAGACAAAGTGCCTTTAGATTAACATGACTTTTTCTTGAATGCATTTATTATACCACCTTAGGCATTCACAGTTGCATTCTTGTTGTTTCTCCTTTTGACTTTCCCTTACTTTTTTTTTCCAACATAGCAGTTAGATTGACAACTGTGTTGCTTTTCTCATTAATTTTCTTGTTTCATCAAAGATCAGCTGGCATTTACCATTTGGTGTTTCAAAATGGAAGACCAATGGATTTTTCCCACTCCTCTAAATTCTTGCTCCCTTTTTTCCTCTTTTATATATTATATGTATAAATTTAATTTTGAAATTATTCTATTCATGTTAAGAAAATCTAAATATAAAAGCATTTCCTTGAGAGATAATGTGAATGTGGATTGATTGTTTCATTCTGGGTCCTTCTTGGCTATAGTAGTTGCATCATATATATATTAATAATCCTTATTATTCATGGGACCTGATGGGAAATGGAGACATGTTCTAGGTTCTGGAGACTCATCCATTTATCATTTGTAGATTTCTAGCCTGAAAATTGCCTTTCCCTGGAGTTGTAAAATGTAAACAGGATGAAAGCTACAGATTTTACTTTCAAGTTGACTATTTTCAGGACTGAAGGTATAAGACTTTGCTGTAAGCTATTTCAAATTTCATTATTTCTCAATTGTTTCTTCCCCCTTCCAACTTCTATCTCCTACAGAATGTAATTTAAAAGCAGTTGAGCAGGGAATTCAACAGAGATAGATTATCCTAGAGAAAAATATGCAAACAAATCTCTGTGCTCTGGTACTCTGAACAGGACCAAATGACTTGCTCCAGCATCAATACTGCTTTTTCTTCACTTTCTCAATTTTCTTTTTAATTAGGAGGGGGAAAAAAAAAAAAAAAACAGCTTAACTGTAATAGGGAGCTCTGGTAGCGTAGTGCCTAAGGCATTTGCTTGCTAACCACAAGGCTGGCGGTTCAAACACACCAGCCACTCTGCGGAAGGAAGGTTGGGCAATCTACTTCCGTAGTGATACCTCGTTGGAAACCCAAGGAGGGGTAGCTATGAGTCAAAATGGACTTGATGGCAGTGAGTTTGGTTTTGGTTTAGTAATTGTAATAGCACACAATTTCTTTTTCCTCCATTGGGAATTGGGAATACACAGCACGCAAAAAATGTCCTACCCAGAAATTATATATCTACCTATATATATTCTAAAATAATTCTTACCCATGTTCACATGGTTACCCGAACAAATATGTTTCAGTGTACTTGTACAAGCTGAATAGTAGCAATGTTTGTATGATGACAATTTGAAAACAATTTAAATTTCCTTCAGTTGCAGATGGTGAAGTAATTTTGGTACACATGCCATGAAACAGTATGCAGTACTGAAAAGAATGAGGTGTTCTTGTATGTGCCTGTGGGAAGAGCTCTAAAACCTATTGTTAAATGAGGAAATAAAAAGACTTGTAGAATACTATGAGCAAAATGATTCCATTTATGTTTTGCAATAGGGATTTTTATGTAGGTGAGAGGAAGATTATGGATGAATAAATGCATGGAGAAAGACTGGAAGGAATATGTCATTCTCCATACTTTTAAGAGGGCAATAGGGTTTGGTGAGTTTAATAGCGAGAGAGAGGGACAATGAAAGAAGGCTTTTTGTTTTCTCTATAGTTTGAATATTTTGCAGTTAAAATGTTTCATGTATTAGTTTCATAAATTCATTAAAAGTGTCAATAAAAAAGTACACAAAGCAAAAAACTAATGTTCTATTTATGTTTAACAAATTCTTCCAGTGTAGGCATTCACTAAAAAGAACAGGCAAGACCCTCATTTTAAATTCATTAATGTCAAAGAAGCATAGGATTCATTGGCTTAACACAAACTCATGTGGATATAAACTACCACCATCAAGTTGATTCTGACTCATAGTGATCCCCATTGGGTTTCCTAGTAGGTAAATCTTTATGTAAGTAGATTGTATCATCTTCCTTCCACGGAGTATCTGGTGGGTTTGAACCACCAAACTTCTGGGTAGGATCATGTGGATATACCAAAAACCAAACTCACTGCCGTCAAGTCATATCCAATTCATAATGACCCCTCCTTGGGTTTCTGAGGCGGTATCACTACGGAAGTAGATTACCCAATCTTCCTTCCAAGGAGTGGCTGGTGGGTTTGAACTGCCAGCCTTCTGGTTAGCAGTCAAATGCCTTAGGCACTATGCCACCAGAGCTCTTCATGTGGATATAGATATGGAAAAATAATGTTGATGGGGAGTTGGCTTTTGGTAAATATGGCATAGACAGCAACGTTTGAGCAAAAGATAGTGATTAAATTAGAAACTGCTGTCACTCCACTATTAAAGTTACTGCTGGGGCTTTGGTGCAATTGATTGCTCTCCATTTCTAAACCATATTCACCAACTTTAGAACATTGGGAGTCCCTTGGTGGTGCAGTTAACTCGCTTAAGCTGCTAACTCAAAAAGTGGAGATCCGAGTCCACCAACAGGTCCCTCAGAAGAAAAGGTTGGTGATCTACTTCCAAAAGATCAGCCGTCTGAATACCTGATAGACCGCAGTTCTACTCTGACAAACACGGGGTTGCCGTGAGTTGGGATTGACTCCATGGCAACTGGTTTGGTCAAAATTTTAGAATGGATCACCAAGACATGTCTTTTAGTTTGTCTTTTGTCTACAAACCAATGCCCTACATTACATGGGTCAGTGGGAAAGGTGCAAAAGTATCAGTAGGAAAAGATACAAGATTTCCTGCATGTTTTATTATTATTATTATTATTAAGGAACTCTGATGGCATAGTGGATAAGGCACTTGGTTGTTAACCAGAATGAGGAAGATGCAAGAATAACAGTGCAATAATATGATTGCAGTAAAAATGCAATAATATGTCTTTCAAGATTTCCTGCATGTTTTATTATTATTATTATTATTATTATTATTAAGGCAAAATTTCATAGCAAGCATAGACATCCCAACCTTTAGATGTTAGTTAGAATGCATCACCATTTTGAGTCATTCATATTTCAGGCAAGAGGAATATGTGAAGCTTCTTTTGGTGGGCTTGTGTCTACTCAGCTAATTTTTTGTTGGTCTCCAGAAGCAAATCTTTATTCTCCCCTTTCCCACTTAAGGCAATTTTATATACTAGTTGAGAATTTCAGATCTGATGTCCTGGAGAATAGTCTTTGAATGTTTTCTGGCTTGTGTGTTTTTGTTTTGTTGTTCTCTCAGGTGCCACAGGACCATCTCTAAAGTCTAGTATACTCACTGCCGTCAAGTCAGATCCAACTCATAGCGACCCCTCCTTGGGTTTTGAGGTGATATCTCTACGGAAGTAGATTGCCCAACCTTCCTTTGAGGAGTGGCTTGTGAATTTGAACCATCAGCCTTCTGGTTAGCAGTCAAATGCCTTAGGCACTATACCACCAGAGCTCCCAAAGTCTACTATAGTATTGTCTGTTTTCTGCAGCCTGGAAATTTGGTTGTTTTCTAAAGATTCTTGGGATTGCATTGCATCTGCTATCATATGGCCACTACCTGAGCTGCGTGCCTGTGTGTTGAGGAATTGGATTTCTGCTCTTTTTGTTTTGGCTCTGATTAAATAGGTTTTAGAGGTTTAAAAAAATATTTTCAGACATTGGCATAATTTCTGTATTTCTAATCTTTTCCATTCTGATGTTATCCTCTCAGCTTCTTGAGGCCAAAAGTTTAATTTCTTCATTGTAATCTTAGATTTACTTTTTTTTTTTTATTTTTTAATTGATGCTTTTGTCTGTAACAGGTATTTTCCTTTAATAAAAAAAGAAAAAAACTCACTGCCATCAAGTCAATTCAACTCATAGCGAGTTTCTGAGGTGGTATCACTACAGAAGTAGATTGCCCAATATTCCTTCTGAGGAGTGGCTGGTGGGTTTGAACTGCCAGCCTTCTGGTTAGCAGTCAAATGCCTTAGGCATTATGCCATCAAAGCTCCTTTTCCTTCAATGGCCACTAATATCTTTTCATTTTTAACAGCTTTATTGATGTGAAATCTACATACCATAAGATGAACCCACTATAAGTGTTTTTTTTGTTTTGTTTTGAGGAGCTCTAGTGGCGCAGTGATTAAGCACTTGACTGCTCACTGAACGATTGGCAGTTCGAACACACGGGCCACTCCACAGGAGAAAGATATGGTAGTCCGCTTCTATAAAGATTACAGCCTTGGAAACGCCATGGGCAGTTCTACCCTATCCTACAGGATCACTATGAGTCAGAATCAACTCAGTGGCAAAGAGTTAAGAGTTTTTAGTAAATTTAAGGATTTGTACAATCCTTGTCACAGTCAAACTTTAGAACATACAGACCACCCCCAAAAATCCTTTTGTGCTCATTAACATTTTATATTACTCTGTGATTTAAGGTTTAGCATGTTTTCACTGAATGACATTAGAGTGGGTCTTAGTTTTCGTTTTCATTTTTAAAATTGGGACATAATTTATACTATAAAATTCACCCTTTTTTATTATTATTATTTTATTGTGATTTGGGTGAAAGTTTACAGAGCAAATTCACTTTCCATGCAGCAGCTCACATACACTTTGTCTCGTGACATTGACTGCAATTTCCCACAATGCAACAGCTCCCCTACCTCCCCGTAGTTACTTCTTCCCTGTGTCCTTCCCTCCCATGCTCTCCTGCCCCTTGAGCTATCTCCCTGTGCATACACAGCCCTTCTATTCTCTCATGATTGATCTCTCCAAGGAGTGAATCCACAGAACGTAAATGTTCAGCTCATAAAAGTTCACCCATTTTAAAGTATACATTTCAGTGGGTTTTAATATATTCACAAGGTTGTGCAATCATCACCACTATCTAATTTCAGAGTATTTTCATCACCCCAAAAAGAAAACCGCATATGAATTAGGAGTCACTCCCTATTCTCCTATCTCCTTAGCCACTGACAACCACTGATCTACTTTCTGTCTCTATAAATTTGCCTACTCTGGACATTTAATATGAATGGAATCAGACAATATGTGACCTTTTGTGCTCTTTTTGCTTTATTTTGTTTTCACTTAACATGATGTTTTCAAGGTTCTTCCATGGTTGTAGCATGCATCAATATTTCATTCCTTTTCATGGGTGAATGATGTTCTCTTGTGTGGATATACCACATTTTTTTACCCATTTATCAGTTACATTTGGGTTGTTTCCACTTTTTGGCTATAGTGTATAGTGTCACTGTTAACATTTGTGTACAGGATTTTGTGTGAGCTATGTTTTCACTGCTGGGTTTTATGTTTTAAAATAGATTTTTTTTTTAAAAGTCAATACTTATTGATCTTTTTTGTTTTATATAAAAATGCTACCTATTCACATACATGGGAGCGCTGGTGGTGTAGTGCCTAAGGCATTAGACTGCTAACCAGAAGGCTGGCAGTTTAAACCCACCAGCCAGTCTCTCCTCAGAAGGAAGATTGGGCAATCTACTTCCATAGAGATAATGCCTCGGAAACCAAAGAAGCAGTCACTATGAGTCAGATTCAACTCAATGGCAGTGATTTCGCGTTTTTTGTTTTATTCACATGCTTATTGCCACAAGCCTGACCATACAGATGTTTGATCTTTTTTTTTTTTTTAAAGAAATGGACTTTTTCCTATTAGCTTTCATGTCCTACCTCCCAAAGACCACACCCTCCCCAGTTACTCAGCTTACCCCCTCCCCTCGTCTTCATTATTCATTTCTCTGATTTATTTCTTTTATCCTTCCTTGGAGCAGATGCATAAGGTACACATTGCACCTTTTCTCTTCTCCTATGCATTGCTGATCTTTTTCTGGCTACCGCTATTTTTTCTTCTTTATTTTACCCAAAGCCAAAATTATGGGGGGATGAATGTGGGCCTAGCCTTGCTTGGTGAGAAGGAAACTATTGTACTGTCTTCTTCCCACATTAAATCCACTTGCTCTTGCCTTTTAAGCCCAAGAGTAGACTTGAGTCAAAAGACTTGTGTTGTCCTTCTGCATCAGAATGTCCACTTTACTTCACTTCCCAGGACATTGGTGAGCTTGTCTTTGAACCCTAACTCTAACTTTGGAAGAGTTTGGAAGAGCTGCTGAAAGCACAATTAGGAGAGCGGCATTGTGCATGCCTTTTAAAAAGAGATGAGGGAAAAGCACCTTAGAAGGAAGAAGCTTCGGAGAAGAGTAATTACCACACTTTCACATGGATGTTCAGCCCCACATAAACTAATAATAAAAATCCCTTCTATTTTCACTCTAGACTTCCTGGAGCCATGAAGGTTGGATGAGCCTCTGAAACTATTGTTCTGAGATAATCTTTAAACCTTAAACCAAAAATGTCCTCTAAAATCTCCTTAAAACCAAACAATAGTTTGGCATAACTAGTAAAAAAAAAAAAAAGAAGAAGAAATCTGCCTTGAGCAATATAAGGAGCTTTGGTGGCACAGTACCTAAGGCATTTGACTGCTAACAGAAAGCTGGCAGTTCAAATCCACCAGCTGCTCTGCAGAAGGGAGATGGGGTGGCTGAGAGTCAGAATCGACTCGATGGCAGTCTGGGCAGTGTTCAGTGTTTTTGTTGTTGTTGTTGACCATTATACTCTTTTAAGGAACTGCCTATATGGGATCTAATTTATAACGGTGACTCAAGAGTAGACAAGAGCCTTCTGGGGCAATGAGCTTATGTTAATGAGGGGGGAACAACTAAGAAAATGAGGGTGAGAATGGTTGCACAACTCGAATATAATCAATGTCACTAAATGATACATATAGAAGAAACTGTTGAATTGGTGTATGTTTTGCTGTGTATATTCTTAACAAGAACAAATAAATAAATTTTTTTAAAATGCCTTCCATTTCTATAGCCTTATTGTTTTCCATATATATTTTAATGACCCTCATAACAAAATGGTATCATGGAAAAAAATGAGTTTCTCTTCTCCATTCATTTCCCAAGCCCTCTTCTGCTTTGAGGATATCCTTCTACCCTATTTCCACCATATCATGTCATTTGCTATGGGTCATAAATTTCCTTCATCCATGTATTGGTTTCCTAGGCCTGCTGTTAACAAAATACTATGTAACAAAACTATGTGGCTTATAAGAACAGAAATTTATGGTCTCACAGTTCTGCGGGCTGGGCGTCTGAGATAAGAGTGTCAGTCCTATTGATTCTTTCTGAGGCTCTGAGGGAGAACCTGCTCCATTCCTTTCTCCAAGTTCTGCTAGCTCCAGGCATGCCTTGGCTTGCAGCTGTAGTGTCATAGGTATCCTTTCTGTCTCTGTGTTTCTTCTCCTCTTCTATAGGATAGCACATAGATTAGATTAACCTAACTGGTAACATCTTCAAAGACTCCAGTCTCAAACAAGGTTCTGTTCATAGGTACTAAAGGTTAGGACTTAAGTCTTTTGGGGGCCAAAATTAAATCCATAACAGTCCGCTCAAAAAAAATCCAATTTCTTCTAAGCCCATGTTTAACTTTCACCTTCCCATATAATCTTCCTACTCTCAAGTTTGTGGGTATATATTTATACATATTTTATTATTACTATTTTGTCAGTAAGTTTTTCTGCCTCATAACCAGTTTATTGTAATTAAAAGAGGGAGTTAGAATATTTATAAAAGAATTACACAGTAAATTCCAAAGTATATAACAACTCATTTGCAACTCCTTGGTCTATTAAATCAGAATGGCTGGAGCCCAGCTATCACTGTTTTCTCAGACTGGCAAAGTGGGTAGTAGAGTTAGAATCACAGTCCAGGATTCCTTGCCTTCTATCTAGTTCTTATTGGTGTGCATTGTTTGGATTTTTTTTTTTTTTAATTGTGATTTGGGTGAAAGTTTACAGAGCAAATTCATCTTCCATACAGCAGTTCACCTACACTTTGTCTCATGACATTGACTGCAATCTCCCACAATGCAACAGCTCCCCTCACTTCCTCCCCATAGTTACCTTTTCCCTGTGTCCTTCCTTCCCATGCACTCCTGCCCCATGAGCTGTCTCCCTGTGCATACACAGCCCTATTCTCCCATGCTTGATCTCTCCGAGGAATGTATATGTCTAAGGTAAATTTTTACCTCATATGCCTGTGTTTTGTTTGGCTGGAAGGCAAAACAAAAAGGAGTGGGTTCAGTTCCAGAACTGAATGGCAGCTAGAGGCCATAGTCTCAGAGGTGTTTGGATGCAATTTTGTTGGGCTGTAGGAGCTCTGGTGAAGTAGTGTCTAAGGCATTGACTGCTAACCAGAAGGTTAGTGGTTCAAACCCACCAGCCACTCCACAGAAGGAAGATTGGGCAATCTGTTTCTGTAAAGATTTATTGCCTCAGAAACCCATTGGGGGTCACTATGAGTCAGAATTGACCCGATGGCAGTAGTTTGGTTTTATTGTGTGTGTGTGTGTGTGTGTGTAATTAAATCTGTATTTGAATTTGTATAAAATAGTTTCCTTATTTTAAAACTGACCTTCCCTCCCTTCCCCCATGACTATGTTTCCAAAGGATGCAGAGAGTCTCAGCTGACCAAAGCAAGCGAAATACCCTCTCACCTCCTCCACGCAGTGTTGACACAGAGGCTGAGATGCCAACTCAGGCAATGGCATTCTTTATTCCACAGGCTTTGCTGTTTCCCTCATTTCAGTCCTGCCCCACCTGGCACCCCAAGCCTGCCCTTTTGTGTTGTTCCTCACTTCTCCACCCAGGCTTTATTTCCACTTGACTTCCCACCTTCATGCCCACTGTTCCGAGAGGAAACACTCCTCCCGCCTCCAGGCCCCTCCTTCCTACGCACTGGGCTCAGGTGCAGGCGAGGCCTGGCAGAGGCACCTCTGGTAATGGAACAGTTCCTCTTTGCTTGGCTGCACCAACTGGGAGCCCAGAAGTGCAGGGCAGTGGGCAGTCTTCCCACAGAGGCCAACCCTGGTTCATCAAAACCCACAGACCTGTACAACACAAAGAGTGAAGTAAACCATGGACGTCAGTTAATGATAACATATCAATGTTGATTCATCACTTGTAACAAATGTACACAGGAATTGGAGGTGTTGATAATATAGAAACTGTGATGTGTATGTGTGTGGGGGGCTGTCTACAGGAACTCTGCACTTCCTGCACAATGTTTCTGTAAACCTAAAATGCTCTGAAAAATAAAGTGTACTAAACATTTTGTAAAAAAGAAAGAAATTGTTGCCTACTCACAACTTCTCTGTCTTTTGCTTGTAGCCCTGGAAAGGAAAATATCAATGAGGCAAAGCAGAGAGGAGCTGATAAAGCGAGGAGTCTTGAAGGAAATTTATGACAAAGGTAAGAAAGACTGGTCTACCCTCCAAGGGCCAGAAGCAGTGTCATGAAATCTGGATGCATATTTCTTAGTGTGGGATTCAGTTTTTTGTGTCACTCTATCAGTATTTAAAACTCCAGATGCATCTAGAGAGAAAAAGAACATGGGAGCTTATACAGATGGTGCTAAAACTCTCAGTATCTGATTAAAACCAATTGCCATTTAGTCAATTTCGACTTGTGGTGACCCTGTGTGTGTCAGAGTACAACTGTGCCCCATAAAACCCAAACCCACTTCTGTGAGTCACTTCCTAGTGACCCTATCAGACAGAGTAGAACTGCCCCAGAGGGTTTCCAAGGCTGTAAATCTTTATGAAGCAGACTGCCTCATCTTTCTTCTGTGGAGTGGCTGGTGGGTTTGAACCACCAGCCTTTCAGTTGGCAACCCAGTGTTTTAACCACACTGCCACCAGAGCTCCTAGTGGTCCATAGCCTCCACAATTATAGAAGGTTGCTTGAAATAGTACACCTCTGCCCCCTCCCTCTGCTATGCCTTGCCATTAGGCCAGGGTAAGAGCTGTGCTACTTCCTACATCCATCTCAGGTAGACAATTTGTGCTAAGAGAAAAGACTTCAAAAATCTGAATGGCACTGGGAAGCCCCATGACAGGAAGGGACAAGGTGAAAGGTATCAGAGGAATGAAAATTAGTGAAAACTATGGGACCAAAGAGAAGCACGGGAGTGAGAAACACAGCTTGCTTTCTATATCAGAGCACAAACTGAACAGGCTGGAGACTGGCAAAAACATGGTAGACAGACAAGGATTACATTGATAATCAAGGATGGATCTTTAAGTGAAATATTTAATTTAATAATCTGGCCCACCAGATAACACCAGCCCCAAACAATAAGAAGACCTGAAACGAGCAATTGGTGTTGATGACCATAAAAAGCTACAGTCTGTTATTTCCCTTAAAACACTAACAGGGAGTGTAGTCCTCGGAGGAAGGGGAGAGAGCAAGCAAGCATGAGCTCAGTTCAAAACAGCAAAGCTCTTAGGAAAGAGAAGAATACTTAACATCATGTATAAAACACTGCATACATGCATATTTAAAGATAGTAATTCAATAAACAAAACACACAATATTTGCTGGCAGACAGTTATGGACACATTTGCAGAGTATTTGAATTACTGTAAATATTATCATTTAAAATATCTTATGTGTGTAGTTGTATCTTATAATTTTCTCCACTTCAGTTTCTTCTACTGTGGGGAGACAGACTGGGAAAAAAAAAAAAATCTGAGAAGGAAATTCTCCATGAGGGTGGATTTTGTAACATTTGTTTCTGGGAATTCCAAGTGCCTGAAAGTGTCTGAGCAATTCACTTCATCCCAGCAGTGTGTGTTCGAACATCAACAGACTCACAGCCATACCTACATTATTCCTAGAGTCACATCATTTTTCATAGTATCATGTGGTTGATTCCAATGCTGAGGAAAAGGGAGCTTTATTGCCTTTCTCTATTAGGACACCGGGGAGTCCCTGGGTGATGTCAGTGCTTAATGCACTCAGCTGCTAGCCAAAAGGTTGGAGGTTGAAAGTGTACCCAGAGGAACTTCAGAAGAAAGGACTGAAGATCTGTTTCCCAAAAATCAGCCATTGAAAACCCTCTGGAGCACAGTTCTACTCTGACACACGTAGTGTCACCAGGAGTCAGAGTCAACTCTCAGGTAGCTGCTTTGTAACACTAGGACTCTTGACTTCCATGCAGGAAACACAGATTCAATTCTTGGCCAGTTCACCTCATGCACAGCCACCACCTGTCTGTCACTGGTGGCTTGTGTGTTGCTATGTTGCTGAACAGGATTCATCGGAGCTTCCAGACTAAGACAGACTAGGAAGAAAGGCCTGACAATGCATTTCCGAAAAAGTGAGCAAGGAAAATGGTCCATTCCTGTTGGGCATGGGGTGCTATGATTCAAGGGCCTACTTGATAGTAAGCTAACAATAGCATAATTATGAGAGATTTCTGGGGTCAAGGAATTTTTTTAATGAGCTGCTTTATCCTTCTGCATTTGGGTAAGACCATGCCAGAATACAACTTAGTTGGCTGATTAAGTAAAATGAACCCCTAATTCTGTCGCTTTCCTCCAGGGTCTTGCTTTTTCTATAATCTCCCAACCCTCCCTGGTATCAAACTGAAATCCTTATGCTCCATCATAAATTCTTCCTCCATAGAATACCTCCCAGTAGAGAAAGAAGGTTGTTAACTACAGTTATAGTATTATATAACAAGCATCCAAATATTGAAATATATATTATAGTCATAGCTGAGCTAACCAAAAGGCTGGCAGTTCAAACCCACCAGCCACTTCTCGGAAGGAAGATTGGGCTATCTACTTCCATAGTGATACCACCTCAGAAACCCAAGGAGGGGTTGCTATGAGTCAGATCTGACTCGATGGCAGTGAGTTTGGTGTTTTTTTTGTTCATTTGTTTTTTTGTTTTGTAAAGCCTGTTCAGATCCAGTTAAGTAATACCTTTCCCTCCTTCCTTTTTTCTTGCTATCTTTATTCCTCTCACTGTAAAACTTCAGTAACACTTTAAAGTATAGAATGGATTTTACTGTAACTGCCATTGAATCGATTCAGATTCTTGACAGTCCCACGTGTCAAAGGAAAACTGTGCTTCATAGGATTTCTATGACTGAATTTTTTGGAAGTAGATTGCCAGGCCTTTCTTCCAAAGTGTCTTTGCGTGGCCTTGAATCTCCAACACTTCAGTTAACAGTCAAGCATATTAAACTGTTTCTACCACCCACAGACTCCATTACATATAACAACTGTGTTAAGCTAAATAATGCCTTAGTGATGGTAGGACTTAATAAAAGAAATCATAGACTCCTTGGGCAAGAGCCTCATTTTATAGGGAAAGAAATGGAAGACCTTTGTGACTTGTGTTTGCCAGGGCCTTGCATGCAGATAGGAATTCCCTATGAGCAAGGCTGGGCCTGGTTAACAGTGTTTCTTTGGCAGCGAGCACAATGCCTAACCCAGACCATGCACTCAGTCGGTGGTGGTGGAGAGAAGGATCAGCCTGGCCCCCCACTTGTCACTTGTCACCACAATGTCCTACTGTATTTTTGTCTTTGTGCCTGCCCTTCTCTATTTGTTTGCTGACTGACTTTCCTCACTAGTTTGTAAGCTCTGGGAGAATAGGGACCTCACAGGCTTCCTGCTAGATCCCCCAAGCCTAGAACGGTGCTTATATAGATTTTGTTATTAGTTGCTATCAAGTCAGCTCTGACTCATGACCACCTCATGTATAAGAGAACAACACCTTGTCTGCTCCAGTAGCCACAGTTATGACCTTTGGTATGCTCCAGGTCATTCTTGCACCCACCATGTATGTTGAGTGCCTTCCAACCTGGTGGGCTCATCTTCTAGCATTATATTGGATAATATTCTTTGTGATACATAGGGTTTTCATTGGTTGATTGCCAGGCCTTTCTTCCTACTCTTGTCTTAGTCTGGAAGCTCTGCTAAAACCTGTCCACTATAGGCGGCCGTGCTGGTATTTGAAATTCTGGTAACATTGTTTCAGGCATCACAGCAACACACAAACCAGCACAGTTGAACAAACTGATAGATGGGAGAGGTGATGCAGGTTAGGCTGTCAAAAATATGTATTGTTTGCACAATGGGAAGATGAAAGAAAGACCAAACACCCAAACCATACCTACTGCCATCGAGTCAATTCTGACTCATGCAATCCTATAGGACACAGTAGAACTGTCCCATAGAGTTGCCAAAGGTAGAAATTTTTATGGACACAGACTGCCTCATCTTTCTCCTACAGAGCAGCTACTGGGTTCGAAATGCCAGCCTTTTAGTTAGCAGTGGAGTGCTTTAACCACTTCATCATCAGAGCTCCCTATGAGAGGAAGAATCAGCCTGAAGTTAGAAATCTAGTGCAAATAGTAGGTGTATAGGTCTGTGGTTACTATGAGTTTATCCAGTTTGTATCAGAGTGGATATTAATCAGTACATTGCATTGTAATGCATTACATTACATTAGCAGTTAACAGGGATACTGACATGAGATTACCTGGATTCTAGTTTCACTAACTAGCTATGTGGCCTAGCTCAAATTGCTTGACTTCTCTGCGTCTGTATTTCTTTAGCTGAAAATGAGGATAAGGTAGCTAAACCATTTGCTATCAAGTTGACTCTGATTCATCATGACCCATATGTTACAGAGTAGCACTGCCCCATAGGGTTTTTCAATGACTAATCTTATGGCAGCACATTGCCAGGCTTTTCTTCCACAGCTCTTCTGGCTGTATTTGAACTGCCAACCTTTTGTTTAGTAGCTGAGTGCAAACCAAAATAGTGGCTTGTTTTTGTCATTAGGTGCTGCTGAGTGATAGCAACCCTGGGCACAACAGAATGAAATGCTACCCAGTCCCTTGCCACCTTCACAATTGTTGCTATCTGTGAACCCATTGTTGCATCTGCTTTTTCACTGACCCTCTACTTTACCAAGAATAATGTCTTTCTCCAAGGACTGGTCCCTCTTGATAACGTGTCCAAAGTAGGTGAGACGAATTCTTGCCATCCTCACTTCTAAGGAGTATTCTGGTTGTACTTCTTCCAAGACAGATCTGTTCTTTCTTCTGGAAGTCAATAGAATTTTCAGTATTCTTCACCAACACCATAATTCAAAGGCATCAACTCTTCTTTGGTCTTCCTTGTTCTTTGTCCAGCTTTCACATGTATATGAAGCTATTGAAAATACCATGGGTTGGGTCAGATGCATCTTCATCCTCAAGGTGGTATCTTCTCATTTTAACACTTAGAAGACATCTTTTGCAGCAGATTTGTCCAATACAGTACATCATTTGATTTCTTGACTGCTGCTTCCATGGGCATTGATTGTGGATCCAAGTTAAATGAAATCCTTGACAACTTCAATATTTTCTCTGTTTATCATGATACTATGTATTGGTCCAGTTGTGAGAATTTTTGTTTTATGTTGAGATGTAGTCCATACTGAAGGCTGTAGTCAGTAAGTGCTTCAAGTCCTCTTTGCTTTCAGTAAACAAGGTTGTGTCATATCCTTATCACAAGCTGTTAAGGACTCTTCATCCAATCCTGATGCTTATTTTTCTTCATTTAGTCTAGCTTCTCAGATTATTTGCTCAGCATACAGATTGAATAAGTATAGTGAAAGGCTATACAACTCTGATGCACACCTTTTCTGATTTTAAATCACACAGCATACTCTTGTTTTCTTCACACAACAACCTCTTGATCTATGTACCAAATCAAACAAAACTCACTGCCGTTGAGTGCCGTCGAGTCAGATCCAACTCATAGTGACCCCTCCTTGGATTTCCAAGGCAGTATCACTACTGAAGTAGATTGCCCAATCTTCCTTCCGAGGAGTGGCAGGGGATTTGAACCACCAGACTTCTGGTTCGCAGTCAAATGCTTTAGGCACTATGCCACCAGACCTCCCTGATCTATGTACAGGCTCAGCATAAATACAGTTAGTATTCTGGAATTCCCATTCTTTGCACTATTATCCATAATTTGTCATGATCCACACAATCAAATGCCTTTGCATAGTCAATAAAACGCAGGTAAACATCTTTCTAGCATTATCTGCTTTCAGACAGATCCATCTGACATCAGCAATGATACCCCCCATTCCAAGTCCTCTCCTGAATCTGGCTAGAATTTCCAGCAATTCCCTGTTCATGTACTGTTGCAACCATTTTTAAATTACCTTCAGCAAAATTTTTCTTGCGTGTGATATTAATGATATAGTATGACAATTTCGGCATTCTGTTGGATCACCTTTCTTTAGAATGGGCACAAATATGGATCTCTTCCCGTCCTTTAGTCTGGTAGCTCTTTATATTTCTTGGCATAGACAAGTGAGCACTTCCAGCATTGTATTTTGTTGAAGCATCTCAACTGGTATTCCATTAACACTTGGAGTCTTATTTTTTGCGAATGCATTCAGTGCAACTTGGATTTCTTCCTTCAGTATGATTGTTTCTTGATGTTCTGCTACTTCCTGAAATGAATGAACATCAACCATTTCTTTTTGGTATAGTGATTCTGTGTATTCCTTCCATCTTCTCTTGATGCTTCCTGTGTTGTTCAATATTTTGCCCCCAAAATTATTTCAGTATTGCACTTTGAGGCTTGATTTTTTTGTCTAGTTCCTTCAGCATGAGAAATGTCAAGCATGTTCTTCCCTTTGAGTTTTCTAACTCCAGATCTTTGCACATTTCATTATACTTTACTTTGTCTTCTAGAGCTGCCTTTTGAAATCTTATGTTTAGCTTTTACTTCATCATTTCTTCCATTCACTTTAGTTACTTCAAAAGCAAGTATCAGAGTCTTCTGACATCTATTTTGGTCTTCTTTTTTCCTGTTTTTTTTTTTTTGATGACTTTTTGCTTTCTTCATGTATCATTTGAGGTCATCCCATAACTTATCTGGCCCTTGGTCATTAGTGTTTAGTGCATCAAATCTATTCTTGACATGGTCTCTAAATTCAGGTGGGATACGTTCAAGGTCATATTTTGACTCTTTTGGACTTGTTTTGATTTTCTTCACCTTCAAGTTCAATTTGCATATGAACAATTGATCTGTTCCACAGTCAGCCTCTGGCCTCATTTTAACTGATGATATTGAGCTTGTCCATCATCTCTTTCCACAGATGTAGTTGATTTGATTCCTGTGTATTCCATCTGGTGAGGTCCATGAGTATAGACGCCATTTATGTTGTAGGGGAAAAAAAAATCACTGAATAAGGTTGGTCTTGCAAAATTCTGTTATGCAATGTCCTGCATTGTTTCTATCACCACGACCATATTTCCCAACTGCTGATCCTTCTTTATTTCCAACTTGTGCATTCCAATCATTAGTATTTATCAGTGCATACTGATTACATGTTTGATCAATTTCAGGCTGTAGAAGTTGGTAAAAATCTTCAAGTTTTTCACCATTGGCATCAGTGGTTGGTGTGTAAATTTGGATAATACGACTATTAACTGATCTTCCTTGTAGGAGTATGGCTATTATCCTATCACTGACAGCACTGCACTTCAGGATAGATCTTAAAATGTTCTTTTTGATAATGAATGTGATGCTTTTCCTCTTCAATTTGTCATTATAAGCATAATGCATCATATGATTTTGTGATTCAAAATGGCAACACCAGTCCATTTCAATTCATTAATCCTTGGCATATGTATCTTCAAGCATTCATTTCATTTCTAACAACTTCCAATTTTCCTAGATTCATTCTTTGTACATTCCACATTTCAATTATTAATGGATGTTTAAAGTTGTTTCTTCTCCTTTTGAATAGTGGCTAGTTGTAGGGCAGTGAATTATTTGGTATGGCTCTTAAAGCCATGGTCTTTGTGACTCCCACCAGATGACTATATAAATGTGAGGTGTTGTGGGCCACCAAAAGGATTGGATAGCTTATTAATAATAAAAATAAGGTACATAATACCCTTGTGGGGGTGGGACCATAGAAGCAAGGTGTATGGAAGCCTAACATGGGGATTGGTGAGTTTTGCCATCTTGCTAGGCTTAAAGTGAGCTATTGCAGAGGGGAAAAGGGGGGATTGTCACTACTATCAAGAAAGAGGAGCCACGAGTGGAGCACACCATTAGACCCGAGATTCCTGTGCTGGGCCTCTTGATAATGAAATGGTGACAGCAGAGGCAATGGGACCAAGAGACAGAGTGGAACGGCTACTTCCTGGCCCATGGAGTGAGATAACTGAATGCCTTCGGGCAGGAGACTTGCTGGGAGAGTGGGGAGGGAGTGCACGTATTGGCGGAGCTAAAAGAGCTTTGTAATACTTGTCAGAGCCGAACAGGGGCCAGGCCAAGAGTCTGAGGGTCAAAGAGAGGGGAGGGTGTTCTGATCAAAGAATTGTATCCTGAGCATTCCTGAATCTGAATTTTATCCTGTTGCTTTACTAATATACCCTATGATTGTGAGTATTTTCCTTGAGTTTTGTGTGGCCATTGCAAGTAATATCTAATCCATCAGAGCAGTAGAGAGCACCATGGAAGAGATGGTTGGTGTCAGAATTGGTAAAAAGTTTGAAGAAGGATGGAGGCATGCCCAACTTCTGCCTCATAGGAATCAGCCTTGGGCTGCTGATGGTGATTTCCTCTCCCCCATGTAAAGCTAGAGAGAGGTCAGATGACATCCCCACTCCCTTTTTGCACTGTTGTTGTTGTTATGTGCCATCGAGTTGGACCCAACTCATAGCGACCCCTCTTTGGGTTTCTGAGACAGTATCACTACAGAAGTAGACTGCCCAACCTTCCTTTATCACTACAGAAGTAGACTTCCCAACCTTCCTTCCAATGAGTGGCTGGTGGGTTTGAACCTCCAGCCTTCTGGTTAGCAGTCAAGTGCCTTAGGCACTATGCTACCAGAGATCCTCCTTTTTGCACTAGTATTCTATAAATTCTCAACAATTTAAGATACTATAAATATTCTTTGTCTCATTGCCATCATAATCAAGCTTTACACTTTTCCAAGCCCTTTCTGTGCCTCACCCTGAATGACCCTTTCAATCAGCTCAAGAGTTAATAAGAGGGGATGTCACTGTTCCCATTTGTCTCAAGATTAAAAAGATACAAAGATCTGCAACTTCCTCAAAATAAATTTTACCAATGTCTGTGCCAAAACAAGGACCAAGGCCTAATTCAATTCTCTTGTCACCCCTTCACCCTGTCTCCCTTGTAGCCCCTAGCTGGGTCATTTTTCCTGTTATTTGCCCTCTGCTTCTATGATGGCATTCACCTTGCTGTACCTGGGATTCTGCTGGGTGAAACAAACAAAATTTCATTTCCACAACCCATGTGAGGAGCATGTGGCAAAAAAAAAAATAGTTTTTCAAATTCTTAATTTTAAAGATTAATCTCATAGGTTTGGGAGAATCATTCCATATTGGCTGGTGGGTAATTCCTCATTTTGCCTCTTTGTGTTCGCACACATGACTCTAGTTACCTGGTAGCAAAAGAGTTGCACCCGAGATGTATAGTCCCTGACAGCAGCCACATTGATTTGTAATTACTGTCAGCACATCCCTGGCGCACAGCCCAAGGTCTGGGCCTCTGTTTACACTGCAGTTAAGTGTGCATGATAACATTGAAGGAAGCAGTGTACTGTTGTTAGTAGGTAAGATTTTCTCTTCCACTCTTTTGCACATTATTGATTATGCCTAATAATATCCCCCCAATTCACAGAAGGTGTAAAAATAAACTATAGTGATTTGAGATCTGTAACGATTTAGACAGGGTAAAAATCACAATTAATTAGGTTTTTATACTGATAGATATCCTCAAAAGTCTTGATTTTTTCTAAGTGGGTTCAAATCTCAAACTAGTCAATAAATTCACATCAGTGAAGATGAAACTTGAATAGAAGAGAGAAAATGATTTCCAACGTCTATATAAATGAGCACAGTAATCCTGTGTTTAACAGAGCATATTAGAAGTTAAGGAGTGTAGCTATTCAGTGAGTTGTATTTCTTTCATTGGTTTCGAGGTCTGGTAACCAATGAAGCAGTTGCCAGGAGCCAACTCTCATGGCGACCCCTTACCTGTCCAAGTAGAACTGTGCTCCATAGTTTTCAGTGGCTAAATTTTCACAAGTAAATGACCAAATCTTTCTTCCAAGGTGCCTCTGGGTAGACTTGAACCTCTAACCTTTCAGTTAGCAGTGGAGCATGTTAACTGTTAACACCATCCAGAGTCCAAATTTCCATATCAAGCCACATAAATTTAGAGTCAACAGGAACTTTAGGTAAAAGTTTAAAAACACGAGGAACATTTTTTACCTCTGGTTCAATCAGAGTCATGTAAAATGCAGCAAACTTTGAAGACAACATCCTTTTTTTTTTCTTTTTTAAAATTTTTTTGTTGCTATTTGTGTAAAAGTTTACAGAGCGAATTCACTTTCCATACAGCAGCTCACACACACTTTGTCTCATGACATTGACTGCAATTTCCCACAATGTAATAGCTGCCTTCCCACTTCCTCCCCATAGTTACCTCTTCCCTGTGTTCTACCTTCCCATGCATTCCTGCCCCATGAGCTGTCTCCTTGTGCATACGCTGCCCTTCTATTCTCCCATGATTGATCTCTCCAAGGAGTGTATCTACCTAATGTAAATATTCA
>NW_006921599.1:7164713-7182403 GCF_000298275.1 Orycteropus afer afer
TTTTTTTTTTTAATGATTTTGAGTTTTGTTTTGTTCCACATTGTTCTCCCACTCTATCCAGATCTCCTACATAGATCCCCCTCTGAGTGTTCCCTTGGAACATGAAAGCCTGTGGTCTCTTGGGTTGGCTGACCCTTTCTTTAGCTTCAGTAATCAAATCAGAGCAACCAGCTTTTCTGCCCAATGAACTTGAGAAGTGCTCATCATTCATTCATTCATTTGTACAGCAAATTTGTATGAAGTCCTTCCTTTATGCCAGGTATTCTTCTAGATGATACTACAGTCATAACCCCATCTTCTCAGAGTTTACATTGTATTGAAGGAAAAGTAGAAATCATTAAACAAATAAGTAAGCAATACAGAGTCTGGGAGAAATGAGCACCATGAAGGAAAACAAGGAATCAGAGAAAGGAATTAATCAGAGAGAGTTTTGATTTTTAGTAAATATAATCATGGATAATCTCCTGGAGAAGGTGATATTTAAGAAGAGACCTATATGAAGTGATTGGGGAGCTGAAACAGAGGCATGGGTACCCAAATTCTAAAATTGGGTTCTGCTACTACTTTAAAACAACATAGTGACCTAATTCATGAGCCTTTAGGTTCTTTGGTGGTGTCACTGTTAAGGCATTTGGCTGCTAACCAAAAGGTTGGTGATTTGAACCCACCAGCCACTCCATGGAAGAAAGATGAGGCAGTCTGCTTCCATAAAGATTTCGTCTTGAAAACCCAGTGGAGGTCAAAATGAGTCGGAATAGACTTGCTGACAGTGAGTTTGGGGTGTGTGTGTGTGTGTGTGTGTGTGTGTGTTTATGTTAACTTGACTGAGTACATTTTTTTCAAATTAAGGCCTCTATATTTCATTTTAAGGAGCCTTGGTGGCACAGTGGCTAAGGGCTCAACCAAAGGTTGGCAGTTCAAACCCACCAGCAGCTCTGCAGGAGAAAGATATGACAGTTGGCTTCTGTAAACAGAATTAGAAACCCAATGGGGCAGTTCTACTCTGTAGTTCTACTCCTATCAAGTCACTATGAGTCAGAATTGACTCAACAGCAATGGGATTATGTTGCATTTGCGTCTCACAGCTCTCTGTAAATTAGATCACATTGCCTCTCTGTTCATAGCCTACAGTGGCTCTCCAATTTAATCAGAGAAAATTCCAAGTTCCTATGACCGCTTCAGTGCTCTGTGGGATCTACCTTCCAACCCCTTATGTTTGTTTTAACTTTCTAACCTTATTGTTAGCTGCCATCAAGTCAGCGACACCATGAACAACAGAATGAAACACTGCCCAGTGCTGTGAAATCACCTTGATAGGTTGTGGATGAGACTGCTGTGAGCCATAGAGTTTTCATTGGCTAATTCCCAGGAGTAGATTACCAGGCCTTTCTTCCTAGTCCATCTTAGTCTGAAAGCTCTTCTGAAACCTAGTCAGCATCATAACAACATGTACGCTTCCACTGACAGACAAGTAGTGTCTGTGCATAAGGTGCATTGTCTGGGAATCAAACCTGGGTCTCCTGCATAGAAGGTGAAAATTCTAGCGCTGAGCCACCAACACCCCCTTCTCTGCCTTCATTTCCTACTAATTTTCTCTCCACTACAGCATACTTTTGGGAGCTCTGGTGGCATAGTGCCTAAGGCATTTGACAACTAACCAGAAGGCTGGTGGTTCAAACCCACAGCCACTCCTCAGAAGCAAGGTTGGGCAATCTACTTTCATAGTGATACCATCTCGGAAACCCAAGGAGGGGTCGCTATGAGTTGGATCTGACTTCACAGCAGTGTGTTGCATTTTATAGCATACTTTTAGCCCTGATGTTTGCATTGGCTGTTCGCTCTTCCCCTAGTACCTACATGGTTAACTCCTCCTTCCTGTCTTTTGTCAGATCTCACCTTCTCAATGAAGCGTACCTCACCCTGTGACCACCCACTTAAAATTGCCATTGCCTTATGTAAATTCTTAGTAGCCTTACCCTGCTCTACTGCTTTATTTTTTCTATTGCTTACCATTTGAAACATGCTCTATAAATTATGGATTTATTACATTGATTTTTTTCTTATCTCTTTCTCCTCACTGAAATGTAAGCTCCTCCAGAGCAAGGATATTCATCTGGCTTGTTCACTGATGTAGTCTTAGTGCTTAGAACAGTGCCAGGACATAATTGATGCTCATGAAATGTTTATTGAAAGAACAACAAATGTGAGCATTATTTTGGTTACCTAGTGCTAGTCTGACAGAAATATACCACAAATAGGATGGCCTTAACAAACAGGAGTTTATTCTCTTACAGTTTGGAGGCTTTAAGTCTGAGTTCAAAGTACCAGGCTCTAGGGGCTGAATGAAAGCCTCTCAACCTTGAGCTTTAGCTCTGCCTTCTGCTCCCAGCCCACTGAAGCTAGAGGCTTTACTTCACTCAAACAGTTGCTGGCTGCTGAGACTGACAAGCCCAAGGTTGACAAGTAAAAAGGCACAGTCCTGATGTTGCCAAACCATACTGCAGGCCATTAATTCAACTCCATTGAAAGTCACAGGATCAGAAGAGCATGGCAGGCTGCTGAACAACAACACAGCTACATGCAGGGTTCAAGCATGCCATAAGCTAGAAACCGTTCCCAAAGCTGTTTCTTATATATGGGAAGCAGACGACATACCCAAAGCAGCTACTCAGCTGCTCCAATAGATTCCACCATGGAGTTAATTACCAATCTCACCATGGGGAATAATTACATTCAGCTGCCCAGCCAGTCAACCAAGCCCAGCCAAGTTGACACACAAATTTAACCACCACAAGCATGGAGCTATTTCTGCATATCACACGACTTGATTTGTTCCCTTGTATTGGCAAAATCTAGAACACTAGGAACACTGATCCTCTTATTTATTCAGTTTTATGGTTCAGGAAACATTATTGCTATTTATTTAAATAGGTAATATTATATTATTATATATTTATGTATACAGGTGTCAAATAGCCTACTTTCCAGTAGTGGCTTTAATTGTTATAGGGAGCAGTACACTGAAAAAGAGAACACTTGGTCATTAGTGAAATAGTGATGATATATTTCTCACACTCAGCAAAGATCTCAATAAATTGCCTGGCCTCACTGCTGTTATAATTCCCACGTAGACATGAAGCAGCTGAAACACAGAGATATCATTAACTTGCCCTAGTGCCTAAGACACTTGACTGCTAACCAGAAGGCTGGTGGTTCAAACCCACCAGCCACTCCTCAGAAGGAAGATTGGGCAATCTACTTCTGTAGTGATACTGCCTCAGAAACTCAAGGAGGGGTCTCTATGAGTCGGGGCCGACTCAACGACACATAACAACAACAACAACAAGGGCACATAGCCAGCGAGTGTTCAGTCTTAAACCTCTGCTAAAACCACATGTCCTTTATTTGGAATTTATAGAACACAGAAAAAGTTTGTAATGTGTTGCATGTTGGTAATCAGAGGATATTATTAAATATTGGTATTTGTGATGATTGCCAAGAATCTCTATAAATGCACTTCATGTTGTAATTATAGAATATTTGGAATGACAGCCACCACTCTTCTGTGAGTTTGTTGTACTTTGGTGGCTTGTGTGCTGCTATGATGCTGGAAGTTAGGCCATGGGTATTTCAAATACCAGCAAGATCACCCACAGTGGACAGCTTTCAGTGGAGCTTCCAGATTAAGATAGACTTGGTGATCTACTTTTGGAAAAATTGGCCAGGGAAACTTTATGGATAGCAGTGGAACATTGTCTGATATAGTGACAGAAGATCAGACCCTCAGGTTGGAAGGCACTCAAAATACAACTGGGAAGAGTGCCCCTCCTCCCCCGCAAAGTAGAGTCAACCTTAATGACAAAGATGGAGTAAGAATTTTAGGACCTTTATTTGCTGAGTTAAAATGCTGACATCCATTGGTAATCAGAAAGGGGAATGTATGAATTATGAATCAAAGAAAAGTAGAAGTCATAAAAATGAAATTAAATGCACAGATATCTTAGACATTAGTGAGCTGAAACTGACTGGTTGTGGCAATCTTAGATTGGAAAAATCATATGCTCTATGCCCAGAATGATAAATTAAAGAGGAATGGTATCACATCAATTCATCATCACAAAGAGCATTTCAAAATCTTGAAGTACAACACTGTTAGTGATAGGATAATATCCAAATGCCTACAAAGACCAGTTAACACAACTATTATTCAGCTATATGCACTAATGCCAAAGATGGGGAAATTGAAGATTTTTATCAACTTCTGCAACCTGAAATTGATCAAGCATGCAATCAGGATGCATTAATAATTACTAGTGATTGGAATGTGCAAGTTGGAAATGAAGAAGGATATGATCGTGGTGATCATAGTGATAGAAACAATGCAAGAGGTAACATGATAGAATTTCCAAAATCAACAACCCATACATTAGAAATACCTTTTCTTCAACATCATTAATGGTGACTGTACACATGGACCTCACCAGGTGAAATACACAGGAATCAAATTGATTACATCTATGGATAGAGAAAATGGAGAAACTCAATATCATTAGTCAGAACAAGGCCAAGGGACAGATGTGGAACAAGTCATCAATTGCCCATATTCAAGTTGAACCTGAAGAAAATTTTAAAAACTAGCAAAAGCCAAAGTACAACCTTGAGTATATCCCATCTGAATTTAGAGACCTTCTCAAGAACAGATTTGATGCATTGAACAGTATTGATTAGAGACTAGATGAGTTGTGAGATGATATCAAAGACATCATACATTAAGAAAGCAAAATGTCATTAAAAAGATAGGAAAGAAAGAAAAGACCAAAATGGATGTCAGAAGAGACTCTGAAACTTGTTCTTGAAAGAAGAGTAGCTAGAGTGAATGGAAGAAATAATGAAGTAAAAGAGCTGAACATTTCAGAGGGTGGCTCAAGAAGGCAGAGTGAAGTATTATAATTAAATGTGCAAAGACTTGGAATTAGAAAACCAAAAGGGAAGAACATGCTTGGCATTTCTCAGGCTGAAAGAACTGAAGAAAATAATTCAAGACCCACAATGCAACTTGATGTAGTTTTGGGAGCAAAATAATGAACAATACAGGAAGCATCAAAAGAAAATGGAAAAAATACACAGAGTCACTGTACCAAAAAGAATTGGTCAACAGTCAGTCATTTTAGAAAGTAGCATATGGTCAAGAACCAATGGTACTGAAGGAAGAAATACAAGCTGAACTGAAGGCATTGGTGGAAAAACAACGCTCCTGGAATTGACAGAATACAAATCGAAACATTTCAACAAATAGAAGCAACACTGGAAGTGCTCACTCATCTATGCCAAGAAATTTGGAAGACAGCTGCTTGGCCAACTGACTGGAAGAGATCCATATCTATACCCATTCCAAAAAAAGGTAATGCAACATAATGTGAAAATTGTGTAAGTATTGTTAACACCACATGCAAGGAAAATCATGCTAAAGTTAACTGAAAAAGGATTGCAGCAGTACATGGACTGGAAACTGCTGGAAATTCATGCTGAATTCAAAAGAGGACTTGGAACAAGGGATATCATTGCTAATGTCAGATATATATTGGCTGAAAGATATTTACTTGTGTCCTATTGACTATGCAAAGGCATTTGACTATGTGGATCATAACACATTATGAATAAAATTGCAAAAAATGGGAATTTTAGAACACTTAATTGTGCTCATAGGGAACCTGTACATCGACCAAGGGACAGTTGTTCAAACAAAACAAGAGGATACTGTGTTTAAAGTTGGTAAAGATGTGCATCAAGGTTGTATCTTTTCACTGTGTTTATTCAGTCTGTATACTGAGCAAATAATCGAAGAAGCTGGACTATATGAAAAAGAACACAGCATCAGGATTGGAGGAAGACTCATTAACAACCTGTGATATGCAGATGACACAACTTTGCTTGGTGAAAGTGAAGAGGACTTGAAGCATTTACTGATGAAAATCAAAGACTTCAATATGGATTACATCTCACCAAAAAGAAAACAGAAGTCCTCACAACTGGACCAATAAGCAACATCATGATAATCAATCAACCAACCCACTGCCATTGAGTCGATTCCTAGTCATAGCAACCCCTGTTGGGTTTCCAAGGCTGTAAATCTTTATGGAAGTAGATTGTCTCATCTTCCCCCCATAGTGCAGCTGGTGGGTTTGAACTGCTGACCTTCTGGTTAGCAGCCAAATGCCTTACCCACTGAGCCATCAAAGCTCCTTAATATCATGATAAATGGTGAAAATATTGACGCTGTCAGGGACTTCATTTTACTTCAATTCACAATCAATGCACATGGAAGAAGCAGTGAACAAATCAAAGAACATATTGCATTGGGAAAATCTGGTGCAAAAGACCTCTTCAAAGTGTTAAAATGCAAAGATATTACTTTGAAGAGTAAGGTGTGTCTGACCCAAGCCATGGTATTTTCAGTCACCTCACATGCATGAAAAAGCTGAATGATGAATAAGAAAGACTGAAGAAGAATTGAATTATGGTTTGGCAAAGAACATTGAATATACTCTGCACTTTAGAAGAACGAACAAATCTGTTTTGATAGAAATACTGCCAGAATTCTCCTTAGAAGTGAGAGTAGTGAGACTTCATCTTACATACTTTGGACATGTTATCAGGAGAGACCAATCTCTGAAGAAGGACATCATGCTACGTTAAAAAAAAAAAAAAAAAATCAAACCAAACCAAACCCACTGCCACTGAGTCCATTTCGACTCATAGAAACCCTCTTTGGGTTTCCGAGGTGGTAAATCCTTATGGAAGTAAATTGCCCAGTCTTCCTTCTGTGGATTTGGGTTTAAACCACCAACCTTCGGGTTAGCAGTCAAATGCCTTAGGCACTATGCCAGGAACACCCTCAGCAAGATGAATTGACACAGTGGGTGCCACAGTGGACTCAAGCATATCAGTGATTGTGAAGATAATGCAGGACTAGACTGTTCTTTTCTGCATGGAGTCACTGTAAGTCAGACACCTCAATGGCACCTAATAACAAATACGATAATAATAAGGATAACAATGGTGGTGGTGCTATACTTTCATCACTAGATTGCTCAAAGAAGCATCAATTCCATTCCAGTGTCACTGGTATCATATAGTATGCATGTGTTTAATTCACATGAATTAAACACATCAGGGGGAAGTGAGGAAAAGGAAGACCATTTCCCCTCCCATCGAATGCAGTGACATTGCCCCTGTGTGCTACACAATTTCACACCCTCAATGGAGCATGAAGCTGTAATATGCCATGGATCACAGTGATGGTTGATTCTTGTTATTAACAATGTAACAATATCATTAATATCACATGCAAGTAGAATTATAAAGTCATTGTGAACATGGAATTAGTGAACACTGAACCATTACCCCTAGAGGAAACACAGACTTGGGTTTCTGTGAGCCTCTGGTCACAAAATTTTTATCAACAGATATACATAATCCTGTTTCATATGTTTTTTCTGTTTTAAAACACCTTATTTAATATATATTGTTGATTCATTAACATTGAATTTATAGCCAACAGCACTATAACTCATGCCTGAACCAAGCCTTTCCAAAACACACATATGTTCTCTGTAAGGCACATCCCAGCCTTCTTGTACTTAGGAGCACTAGATAGCATTTTAGCATTACACGTGGGGATCATTTTAAATAGCAGAATCACCAAAAAAAAAAAGTGCAGAATATGAAAAAAAAAATGACATTAAGTACAACATAATATGGACACTTGTTTATAATATGAGAGCTGAAA
This sequence comes from Orycteropus afer afer, assembly GCF_000298275.1. Taxonomy (NCBI): domain Eukaryota; kingdom Metazoa; phylum Chordata; class Mammalia; order Tubulidentata; family Orycteropodidae; genus Orycteropus; species Orycteropus afer. Next base: position 7,172,503 of record NW_006921599.1, read on the forward strand.
CAATAAGATAAAGTGTCATCTTGTTCAATCTCAGCTGGAAACATGTGCATTGAGCAACTCAAATTTTTTACCACTCTGCTGATGCCTGTAAATGAGCATGAAAATGACATGAGAATTGACTTAGGGTTCTAAATAAATTTTAGCAAGTAGACATATTCACTAATAAAGAATTCACAAACAATGAGAACCAATGGCAGTTGAGAAAGCTGCAGCTCACCTAGACCTGGTGGCAGAGATAACACCCTAGGAAAGAATGAAGATGAGGACACATAACCCTGCAAGAAGGAATAGAACTGCATGGCAGTGAGCAGGTGCACTTCTTATTGTGAGCTGGGAGTTGCAGATAAAATTTCACAGCAAATAAAAAGGTACATTGAGAAAGTCTTTTTCCTTAATCAGGTTAGAGCCATGTTTTGGAAGGCATTATTTTAAATCATCAACATAAATAGACATTCCCAGAAATAAACATCTGTTTTATGCAGAGGTTGCATTTTCCATCCTCTGGCATTCAAGACAGGGAAAAAAAAAAAAGCCTGATACTTAAATTAAAAGTCATCATCTTTTAAAAATAAAAATTCTCCTACTACATGATGGAGGAGCTCTGGTGGCATAGTGCCTAAAGCATTTGGCTGCTAACCAGAAATCTGGAGGTTCAAACCCACCAGCCACTCCTAGGAAGGAAGATTGGGCAATCTACTTCCATAGAGATACTGCCTCAAAAACCCAAGAAGGAGTCACTATGAGTCAAATCAACTCAACGGCAGTGAGTTGGTTGGTTGGTTGGTTGGTTAGTTATATGGCAGGGTAATGGGCTTGAGCCTTCTTGCATCCCATTGTTTATCTGGTATCACAGGTGCATAGACTTCATGGAAGTTTGTGGGAAGTGCTTTTCACAACCTTTACTAGGCATTGTTATTAGTTCTTTCTGATGTCTCAACTATAAATGACATCTTCTGAAAGCTGTGATTTGGAGTAACTGTGTGAAAATGAAAAGAATGTTTACTTTCAGCATTAAAGCATATAATCATTTGCATAGCACCTAACCACCTGAAACATTGAATCACCCTGGTTGTGTAGATTGAAGGTGGCTTAAACAATAAAAGGAATAAAGAGAAATTGTGATGAAAATTGTCTTAGCAACACTTTTCTGAGAAAAGCACTATCCCAACCCAGAAAAATCAATGACATTTTATTATTATAGCAATGAAAGATATTCCCCAGTTAATTCACTAATGTGCTGTTTGTTTTTTGAGCACCTGTTATGTTACAGAAGGTCCCTGGGTGGCTCAGATGGTTCACACTTCACTGCTAACCTAAAAGTTGGTGATTCAAACCCACCCAGTGGTACCATGGAAGCCTTGGTGATCTGCTTCCATTAATATCCACTCCCCCCCCCCAAAAAAAAAAAAAAAACTGTATGGAGAAGTCCTACACTGTAGCTCATGGGGTTGCCATGAGTCAGAATTGACTTGATGACAACTAACAACAAACTGTGTTGCAGGCATCATTCTAAGCTCTAGGAACACTAGGGAAGACAGGACAATCATTCCTTGGCTCACAGAACTTCCAGTCTCTATTATGGGTCCTGGTAGATGGGCAGTTACAATAGGGAAAGTATAGAATGTTCTGGGGCACATGGGGGCATCCTTCACCTAGACTGGGGACTAAGAAAGGTATTTTGGAAGAAGTGGTCTTAGAGGAAACCTAAAGGATGAGTAAGAATTATCCTGAAGAAGATGGAATGGGAAGGAGGGGTGTTCCAAGCTGAAGAACTCACCTAGATGGAGGCAACAGGTCAGAAGGAAGTGAAGGAGAGAGACAGTGTGTCTGGTAGATAAGAGAGAGTTAGAGCACATCAGGCAATGAAAACTACATGCAGTTGTTTATTCTTCATCCTGAGAGCAGTGAGCAGCTTCAGAAGAGTGTTGTTATACATGGTCACATTTGCAGCCTCATCACTCTGACTACAGGGGAGAATGAATTGCAGGAGGGACAAGACGTGAGTCAGGAAGCCTAGTTAGTAGACTGTGGCTGGGATTCAGATAATATGATGGAGGGTGGGTGGTGAGAAGGTGGATAATAGTTGTGGGGACTAGAGAAAGAGGACAGATTGGAGAGTTATAGGAGAGGAGGTCAATAGTACTTTGTAGCTGATTAGATTTGGGGTGTGAAGGAGAGGGAGTAGGCATGGCTGGTACTTAGTATTCTGGTTTGGGTAACTGGGTAGGCAGATGCAAATGTCATTCATGGAGCTGGGAACCAAAAGAAGTGAGTTTAGGAGACAAAATATTGTAATGATTTATCCATGTTCAGATAGAGCTATCCAATGTCTAAGTCAAAAGCTAAATATACCAGTGTCAAACTTGAGAGAGAGATGTGGGCTGGAGGTGCAGGTTTCACGTCATCCAGTAGTATGAATTTATGTAGCATGATGATATTTTCTCAAAAAGAACAATTATAGAGTGAGAAAATACGTGGCCCTGATAGAAAACCCTATGGAGACCTAAGATTTAATGATCTGGGAGTTTAAAAACCCTCAATTGGCCCAAGAACTAGGAAATAAATCAGAAATGTGCAGCATTATGCAGGCCAAGGTAAGAGCCAGTGTTTCAGTGTGAGGAGTGAGGCTGGAGGATAGATAGATCCACAATGACAAATCCAGGGGTGTCGATTAAGGTAAGGACTGAGAAGTTTCTTTTTAATTATTTTTATGCTACTTAGTTGTAGGACCTTAAGTTACCTATGATACCAATATACAATCAGTAGGGCATAAGCTTTTTCTGGTTGCAAGTAACAAAATATTTAACCTAAAAAGGCTGAAATAATAAGCAACTGTGAAATGTCCACAAGGCCAATGATCTTTGTGTTTGTCCTCTAATATATCCCAGATGCCTTGAGCAGTGCTTGACATTTATTTGTGTTCAATAATATTTATTGAATGGATAAATGAATTTCCCATGATAAAGTTCAGTGGTAGGGCAGTTCCAGGATCAGCTGATTCATGAGGTCAGTAGCATTGCTATGGGGTGCTGTCTTTAGGCTATAACACTTCATGGTAAGAAGACAGCTGCAGTAGTTCAACATCACATTACTGACCCTTAAAGCAGTATCCATAGGGAACAAGAGAAGATGATCTTCATGATATCTCATTCTTTTGTTTTCTTGGTATCTTTCTGTTGTTGTTGTTAGCTGCCATCAAGTCAATTCCAAATCAAAGCAGTATTGTGTACAACAGAATGAAAAACTGCCCAGTACTTTGCCATCCTCACAATCATTGCTGTATTTGAGTCCATTGCTGCAGCCACTCTGTCAATCCATCTCTTTTTCACTAATGCTTTACTTTTCCCAAGCATGATTGGTCTCTCCTGATAACATGGCCAAAGTACATAAGATGAAATCTTAACCATCCTCACTTTTAAGGAGCATTCCAGCTGTACTTTTTCCAAGATAGATTTGTGTATTCTTCTGGCAGTCTGTGGTATATTCAGTATTCTTTGCCAACACCATAATTCAAAGGCATCAATTCTTCTTCACTCTTCCATATTCATTGTCCAGCTTTCACATGCATATGAAGCAATTGAAAATACCATGGCTTACGTCAGGCACACCTTAATCCTCAAAGTGATAATTTTGCTTTTAACACTTTCAAGAAGAGGTCTTTTGCAGCAGATTTGTCCAGTGCAATATGTTCTTTGATTTCTTAACTGTTGCTCCCATGGGTGTTGATTGTAGATCCAAGTAAAATGAAATTCTTGACAGCTTCAATATTTTCTCCATTTATCATGATGTTACTTAATAATTCAGTTGTGAGGATTTTTGTTTTCTTTATGTTGAGGTGTAATCCATACTGAAAGCTATAGTTTTTTTTATCTTTATCAGTGTCTCAAGGCCTCTTCACTTTGAGCAAGCAAGCTTGTGTCATTTCTATATCACAGGCTATTAGTCTTCCTCCAGTCCTGTTGCTGTGTTCTTCTTCATATAGTACAGCTTTTCAGATTATTTGCTCAGCATACAGATTGAACAAGAATGATGAAAAAGTGCAACCTTTCCCAAAAAGCCTTTCTAGAATATTACGTATTTGTCTCATTAGCCAGAATTTTTGGAGATAACCACTACAATAGGTTTTGTTCCCCAGTTCTGACAGATGTTTCCATCAATATAGGTTTCTCAAGTGTAAGTTAACTACTTGCGTAAGATATCCTTGCGAAACCTACCACAATACTACCTTTTTGAACTGCTAACCTGTGCCATTCCTGTTAAATCCAGGCAGGGTGAGATGACTTGGATAAGGTGGGCATCACTGACCATGCCCACGCAGCCCCATCCTTCTAATGGGTGCCCCCTCCACAACCACTGGCCTGCACTGGTGTTTTCAAACAGGAAGACAAGGCAAACATTGGAAGTTTAGTAGCTAGAGAAAGGAGGACCAGATAAATCAAACCAAACCCACTCACATCGAGTCAGTTCCAACTCATCTTGACCCTATAGAACAAAGGAGAACTGCCTATAAGGATTCCAAGGCTGTAAATCTTTATGGAAGCAGACTTCCTCATCTTTTTTACCCATGGAGGAGCTAGTAGATTTGAACCGCAAACCTTTCCGTTAGTGGCCCAGTTCTTTAACGACTGCACCACCAGACCTCCTTCAGAAGACTGGATAAATCCTGGAGAAACATTCCTGACTCCAAATTTTTGCCTAAGACACAGGTAGATTTAGTAAGTCAATGAAACAATGAACTGCAACCACCACTTTAAAAATCTATAAAACAACAGCATTCTTTAGGAGTCCTAAGCCAAGAGTTTCGGTTCACACTCTCCCATTCTTTGTTTATAGGAGGTACAGGACATCTTTGTATCTCTGTGGACTCAGCTGGTTCAATGTAACCCCAGGATCCTAGTTTGGGCCAGCCAGAAAGGCCATGTTTTCCTTTAATTCTCCTTCACTATCCTTGGCCCCCAGCCCGCTTAGTTAGAGGCAGTTTGTTACCAACAAGAGGGTCCTCCTAGTGTCTCCCACAGTGGGAATACGGTAGAATGATATACCACTCAACTCCACTCTGACCCATGCCTGTCCTCTTATAGGGCTGTTAGAGAATTAAAGGACAAATACAATATGGACTCTTAGCTCTCTACCTGGGCTACTAAAAACAAAACCAAACTCACTGCCATCAAATCAATTCCAACTCATAGTGAACCCCATTGGGAAGTAGATTGCCGAGTCTACCTTCTATGGAATGGCTGGTGGGTTTGAACTGCCAGCCACCTGGTTAGCAGTGAAATGCCTTAGGTACTACACACCAGAGCTCCTTCTGCCGGCTAAGTGCTGCTCTTCTGCTCTCCTTCGATGCCTGCCTTCCTCCAGCCTGCTGCCCCTTCCCAGTTCCCCTTCACTGAGCCCTGACCCTCCCTATCTTTACCCAGGGAGAGCTGAGCACCACTGTAAGACTTCAGCATTTCTCCGAAGGCCGTAGCATTCTGAGGCAACTGTGACTCAGAGCACAGTCTCCAGTGCTCCCAAGACCCACACTGTCTACCATCACACCCTAGAGCACTTCTCTCCCAGGGCTCCAGGCCTTAGCTACTCCCATTTCTCTAATGGAAGTACAATCCACTGTGTCAAACACTCAATGTGATGTGGACGGTTTAGCAACACTTTTTTTTTTTTTTAAATACACTTTATTTTTTAAAGCAGTTTTAGGTTGACAGGAAAATTGCATGGAAAGTACAGAACATGCTCCTTCCCCCATATACATTTTCCTTTATTATTAACATCTTGTATTCCTTATATTTGTGTGGTATATTTGTTATAATCATTGAACCAGTATTAATATGCTATTATTAACTAAAGGAGCTCTGGCAGTGTAGTGGGTAAGACATTTTATTGCTTAACCAGAAGGTTAGTGGTTCTAAACCCACCAGCTGCTCCAAGGAAGGAAGATGAGACCATTTACTTCCATAAAGGTTTACAGCCTTGGAAATCCAATGGGGGTCGCTGTGAGTCAGAATGACTCAATGGCAGTGGGTTAGTTTTTTTTCCCCCATTACTATTAACTGAAGTCCATAGTGAACATTAGGGTCTACTCTGTGCTGTACAGTCTTATGGGTTATGACAAATGCTTAGTGCCCTGTGCTTCAACTATTCATCCCTTCCCCACTCCTCTGAGCCACTCATCTTTTTACTGTCAGTATAGTATTAACAACATCATTTTAACCTCTCAGTTCCAGCAATGTATTTACTTGTACATACACTTAAGGCTCATATTATACCTTCTACCTTTTCACTCCTGCAGAGGTGGTGGTTCAAACCCATTCAGTGGCTCCAGGAGAGAAAGACCTGGTGATCTGTTCCTATAAAGATCACAGCCTAGAAAACCCTGTAGAACAGTCCTACTGTGTCAGATGGTATCTCTGTGAGTCAAAATCTAGTGACATCTAACAACCACCTCTAACCACACTGTACAGTAGAACCTCTGGCAATAAACTGTGCTGTACAGTAGAGTGGCCACTACCCACATGTGGTTGGTGAACACTTAAAATGTGGCTAACATGACGAAGAACTGTGTTTTTAATTTTATTTAATTTTAATTCATTTTAAATTTAAATAGCCATTTATAAGGCAGGTAGCTACCCTATTGGGGAGCAAGCTAGAAAAACACCAAAACCAAACCAAACTCACTGTTATCAAATTGATTCCAACTCATAGTGACCCCCATTGGGTTTTCAAGGCTACAAACCTTTGCAGAAACACACTGGCTCATCTTTTTTCCACAGACTGGCTTGGGGGTTCAAACCACTGATCTTTTGGTTAGCAGCCACAAGCCTTAGCCATGACACCACCAGAGCTCCTTAAACTAAGAAAATGTTGTTGTTGTTGTTGTTAGGTGCCATCGAGTCAGCTCCAACTCATAGCAATCCTATGTGTGGCCCTTATCACTTCCAAGAGCATTCCAGCTGCACTTCTTCCAACACAGATCTGTTAGTTCTTCTGGAAGCCTATCATACTTTAAGTATTCTTCACCAACACCACAAGTCAAAAGCATCAACTTTTCTTCAGTTTTCCTTATTCATTGTCCAGTTCTCACATACATAGGAGGCGAATGAAAATACCATGGCTTGGGTTAGGTGCACCTTAGTCTTCAAGGAGATATCTTTGCTCTTAAGCGCTTTGAAGGAGTCTTTTGCAGAAGATTTCCCAGAGCAATACATTATATGATATTTTGACTGCTGCTTCCATTGGTGTTGATTGTGGAACCAAGTAATATGAAATACTCAACAACTTCAGTCTTTTCTCCATTCATCATGATGCTGCTTATTGGTCCAGTTGTAAGCATTTTCATTTTCTTTATGTTAAAGTGTAATCCATATTTCAGACTGTAGTCTTTAATCTTCATCAGTAAGTGCTTCAAGTCATCTTCATTTTCAGCAAGCAAAGTTGTGTCATATGCATATCACAGATTGTTAATGAGTCTTCCTCCAATCCTGATGCCACCTGCTTCTTCATATAGTCCATATTCTTGGATTATTTGCTCAGAATACAGATTGAGTAAGTATGGTGAAAGGGTACAATCCTGAACGCATTGCCTTCCTGATTTAAAACTATGCAGCATCCCCTTGTTGTGTTCAAATGACAGCCTCATGATCTATGTACAGGTTTCTCATGAGCACAATTAAGTGTTCTGGAATTCCCGTTCTTCTCAATGTTATCCATAATTTGTTATGATCCACACAGTCTAATGCTTTTGCATAGTCAATAAAACACAAGTAAACATCTTTCTGTTTTTTTTTTTTTTTTTTTGCTTCTATCATCACATCTCTTTCCCTGACCCTCTTATTCTGCCTCTTTGACTTTTAAGGACCCTTGTGTTTACATTGGGGCCACCTGGGTAATCTAGAGTAATCTTCCTATATTAAGGTTAGCTGATTAGCAAACTTAAAAGTTTCTATCTGTAGCCTTCATTCCCCTCTGCCATTTAATCTAACATATTCATATTGTTATGGATTGAATTGTGTCCCCCAAAGAGATACATTGAATGCCACCCCTATACCTGTGAATATGACCTTGTTAAGAGAAATCTACTTCCATAGTGATACTGCCTCGGAAACCCAAGGAGGGGTCGCTATGAGTCAGGTCCGACTCGATGGCACATAACAACAACAACAACAAGAGAAATAGAGTTTTTCCTTGAAGGTATAATCAGTTAAATTAATGAAGCCATACCAGAGTAGAGTGGGCCCTGCTCCTAATGCCTTCTGAGTTGCATCTTATAAAGAGAAGTACAGACACAGGAACAGAGTGATACATGAAGGCAAGACAACATGTGAGGCTCCATAGACAAACTAAGGAGTGCCAAAATTGCCTGGGGTTGTCAGAAGCTGAAAGAGACAAGAAGGGATCTTTCCCCAGAGCCAACACAGACAGCATAGCCCTGCTGGTACCTGAATTTTTACTTCTAGCCTCCAGAATTGTGATAAACTAAGTTTCTATTCTTTAAAGCCACCTCTTTTGTGGTATTTTATTATGGAAGCCCTAGGAAAATAAGACCACATAGGGATTAGGATGTGGACATTTTTTGGGGAAGAGTACCATTATTCTCCTTCCACAATGCCTATTGCCACTACCCAAGTCTAAATCACCATTATCCCTGACCTGGGTTACTGCAGATAGGTGGCTCTGGAGTCAGACTGCCTGTATTCAAATTCTGACTGTGCCACTTACTGGTTGTACAATGGATATCAGCAAGACTCATGAGCTCTCTCAGGCTCTCTCAGTCCCCTATCTGTAAAATGGTGACACTAATATTATCTACCTCATAGGACTGTTGTGAAGATCAAGCACATACTTGGCACATACAGTTACCATGAGTCAGAATCGACTCAATGACAATGGGTTGGGTTGGGTTTGATTTTGGCACATACCAAACAGTGAAGGTTGGCTCCTGTTATTATTACTAAAGGAGCTCTGGTGGTGCAGTGCCTAAGGCTGCTAACAGAAGGTTGGTGGTTCAAATCCACCAGCCACTGCATGGAAGGAAGATGAGGCAATTTACTTCCATCAGGATATACTGCTTTAGAAAACCAATGGGGTTTGCTGTGAGTCAGAGTTGACTCGATGGCAGTGGGTTTGGGTTGTTTTGGTTATTATTACTACTATTATTACTGTATTATTGTTATTATTACTATTATTAGTAGTATTAACTCATCTCTTCCTCTATGCTCAACCCTCTGTACTCTGACCTCCATACTAAAGTCAGAGTGATCTTTCTTCTTCAGTCTTTTTTGTGTGTGTGTGTGTGTGATTTGGGTGAAGATTTACAGAGCAAATTCACTTTCCATATAGCAGTTTACATATACTTTGTCTCATAACATTGACCACAGTTTACCACAGTGCAACAGCTCCCCTCCCACTTCCTCCACATAGTTACCTCTTCCCAGTGTCCATCCCTCTATGGACTCCTGCCCTCTAAGCTGTCTCTCTGTGCATAGGCAGCCCTTCTTTCTCAATGATTGTTCTCTCCAAGGAGTGTATCTATCTCAGGTAAATGTTCAACTCATATGCCTGTCTTCTGTTTGGCTGGAAACCACAGGTGTGGGTTCAATTCCAGACCTGAAGGGCAGCTAGGGGCCATAGTCTCAGTGGTTCCAGCAGGCTCTATCAGACCAGAAAACCTGGTCCCCTCCCTTTTTTTCCTCCAAATGATTTTGAGTTTTGTTCCACATTGTTTTCCCTCTCTATCAAGGGTCTGCTACACAGATCCCCTTCCAAGTGGATGACAGTGGTAGCCTGCCACCATCTAGTTCTTCTGTTCTCATAGTCATATAGGCTACAGATCAGATGGTGTACCAGTTGCTAGGACTAATAATTTCCATGAATTTTGGTTTTCTTCATTCTTCTTTGCTCTGGA
>NW_006921599.1:7184019-7208452 GCF_000298275.1 Orycteropus afer afer
TCATGGCATTGTTGTATTTAGATCTCTGTTAACTGTTTGTGAAGAGCAGCCAAGGGTGATTCAGGCTCTTCTTGGTGGTTTTTTATCATTGGCCCATTGGTGGAGAAGGTGGTAGTGGCTGTCACTCAGTAAGTGAAGTTGCAGGAGGTGTGGGTGTAGTTGTGTCTTATGGGGGCTGTTGTTGTCTCCCACTCAATCAGACACAAATTACAATTGAATAACCTTCAAAAAAAACTTGTCAGTCTTGCAGGTCCCGAGTGTTCTTGGTGTTGCTGGAAAGCAGAACGTGTTCTTAAGCCCCAGGAATCTGCAAGAGCACTCTCTCTTTAAATATCCAAAATAGTCAAGCTGCTTTTTAAACCTTCAGAATGGCGGCACCCTCTGGACTGGCAAAAGTCCACAGCTCAGCCCACCTTTCTCTTCACCTTCTCCATTTGTTCCCCAGCCATTGTGCACAGTCCTCCGTGCAGTCCCTGGCTAGCAGGGTGATTTTTAGGTTAATTCTTAAGTCCTACCACCCCAGGAATCTGCAAGAGTGCTGTCTCTTTAAACATCCAAAATAGTCGAGCCGCTTTTTAAACCTACAAAATGGCGGCATCCTCCAGATGGGCAAAAGTCCACAGCTCAGCCCACCTTTCTCTTCACCTTCTGTTTGTTCCCCAGCCACCATGCACAGTCCTCCATGCAGTGCCTGGCTAGCAGGGTGATTTTTAGGTTAATTCTTAAGTCCTACCACCACTCGGGAATTTCCAAACTGTGCCGTCAGGATCGCTCACGGCCGCTACCAGACCACAGCTCCGTATGTCTCCTTTTTTGGTCTTTTCACGCAAATTCTTCTGCTATTTGGGGTTTAGTCCACTTCTATATCCTTCCCTTCAAGCCTCAGGGGTCCAGGATTATCTCTTCTGTGTCTGTGTTAATTGGTTTCCCTTTTCTTTGTTGAAGACGGTCTGTGCAGTCTTTCTGCCTAATCCACCATCTTGTCCTGATCTTTCTTAAACAAAAGCTCTCTTTCTGGTATTCTTGCTTTCAGCCAAGATCTATCTGACATCAGCAATGATGTCCCACGTTTCACGTTCTCTTCTGAATTCAGTTTGGATTTCTGGAAGTTCTCTGTCAATATACTGCTGCAGCCATTTTTTAATTACCTTCAGTAAGATTTTACTTGTGTGTGATATTAATGATATTGTTTGATAATTTCCACATTCTGAGGGATCACCTTTCTTTGGAAAGGGTACAAATATGGATCTCTTACAGTCAGTTGGTCAGATAGCTGTCTTCCAAATTTCTTGGCATAGATAAGTAAGTGCTTCCAGCATGGCATCTGTTTGTTGAAACATTTCAATGGGTATTCCATCAGTTCCTGGAGCCTTCTTTTTCACCAATTCTTTCAGTACAATTTTGACTTCTTCCTTCAATACCATTGGTTCTTGATCATATGCCATTTCCTGAAATAGATGAAGATCGACCAGTTCTTTTTGGTACAGTGCCTCTGTGTCCTTCCATCTTCTTTTGATGCTTCTTGCATCATTCAATATTTTGCACATAGAATCTTTCAATACTGCAACTCGAGGCTTGAATTTTTTCTTCAGTTCTTTCAGATTGAGAAATGGCAAGCGTGTTCTTCCCTTTTGGTTTTCTAACTTCAGGTCTTTTCACATTTCATTATAATAATTGACTTTGTCTTCTCCAGCTGCTCTTTGAAATCTTCTGTTCAGCTCTTTTATCTTGTCATCTCTTCCATTTGCTTCAGCTACTCTTCATTCGAGAGCAAGTTTTAGAGTGTCTTCTGATATCCATTTTGGTCTTTTCTTCCTTTCCTGTCTTTTTAATGCCCTTTTGCCTTCTTCATGGATGATGTTCTTGATGTCATCCTCTGGTTTTCTGTCATTGGTGTTCAATGTGTCAAATCTATTCTTCAGATGGTTTCTAAATTCAGGAGAGATATAATCAAGGTCATATTTTGGCTCTTGTGAACTTATTTTAATTGTCTTCAGCTTCAACTTGAACTTGCATATGAGAAGTTGATGGTCTATTCCACAGTCATCTCCTGGCCTTATTTTGGCTGAAGATATTAAGCTTCTCCATCACCTGTTTCCACAGATGATGTCAATCTAATTCCTGTGTACTTCATCTGGTGAAGTCCACATGTATAGTCATTGTTTATGTTGTTGAACAAAGGTATATGCAACAAATAAGTCATTGGTCTTGCAAAATTGTGTCACACAATCTCCAGCATCATTTCTATCACCAAGGCCATGTTTTCCAACACTGGTATTTCTTCTTTGTTTCCAACTTTTGCATTCCAATTACTAGTAATAATCAATACATCTCAATTGCATATTTGATCAATTTCAGACTGCAGAACTTGGTAAAAATCTTCTATTGCCTCATCTTTAGCTTTGGTGATTGGTGCATAAACTTTAATAATAGTAGTATAACTGGTCTTCTTTGTAGGCATATGGATATTGTCCCATCACTGACAGCACTGTACTTCAGGATAGATATTGAAACCTTCTTTGTGACGATGAATGTCAAACCATTCCTTTTCAATTTGTCATTCCCAACAGAATAGATCATATGGTTATCTGATTCAAAATGGCCAAAACCAGTCCATTTTAGCTCATGAATGCCTAGGATATCAATCTCTATGTGTTCCATTTCATTTTTGACAACTTCAAATTTTATTGGATTCATACTTTGTAACTCCATGTTCCAATTATTAATGGATATCTGCAGCTGTTTATTCCCATTTTGAGTCATGCCCCATCAGCAAGTGGAGGTCCTGAAAGCTTCACTCCATCCACATCATTAAGGCTGACTCTACTCTGAAGAGGCAGCTCTTACCCAGTCATATTTTGAGTGCCTTTCAACATGAGGGGCTCATCTTCTGGCACTATATTAAACAATATTTCAGGGCTATTCATAAAGTTTTCTAGTAACATATCAGATGTGCACTGCTATTCATAAGGTTTTCACTGGCCAGTTCTTTGAGAAGTGGATGGCCCCTTTCTTCTTACTAGTCTTAGTCTGGAAGCTCTGCTGAAACCTGTCCGCCATAGGTGACCCTGCTGGTATTTGAAATACTGGTAGCATGGCCTCCAGCCTCACAGCAAAACACAAGCCACCATAGTACAACAAACTGACATACGAGTGGTGGAAAATAAATGAATAAATAAATAGGAGTACTTAAATCTTTGAAATGGCCAGCTCTATTACTTCTCCCCACAACTCTAAAAACCCCACTACCATTCAGTCAATTCCCACTTTCCAGTGTCAACTGAACTACCCTGTTAAAATTAGAAATGGGCAGTGGTGATGGGTGCCCAACAGAATGACCATAATTAATGTCACTGAATTATACATGTGAAAACTGGTTGAAATGAAAAATGTTTTGCTACATATATTTTGCCACATTGAAAAAGAAAAACTGTTAAAGGAATAGAAGGGGGCAGGGAGTGCTCATTGCACACCTGTATGTGGTCCTGTGAGATTCAGACTATCACATTGCATATGAGAGAAATGGTGACATACTGTTCTTTTTCTATTCAGTGTCTTCCCTAGTTGTATTTTGTAGCAAGATGGTAAAGCTTCTTTGAGTTACCAACCTTGGAGCTACAGTCATTACTTTAAAATAGTAGTCAAAGCCTTCACAATTCATCTGGATGGATAACATAAGAACCAATGCACTTGGTGTGAATATTGCTGAAGAGGCATAACCACACCAAAGGCAGATAAAAGAAACACATCTGGGAGACAGGACGGCACAATGCAATGCCATGAAGTATTTGGGTCCTGCAGCTCACAGCTAGAGAAGCACAAACTCAACACCTGCAGCATTTTGTTGACCATGAGGTCCATTAAAAGGTAGCAAACACTGATCGGTCCATCAGGAAACAGCTACAGGAAAGTGCTTCTGAAACAAATGACCCAAGGTGAAGTGTCTTCACCACTTTTGCGATAGGAAATCACTGCAACTCAGATATTTAACATTTTAGACAAAAGGCATCTGAACAAGAAGGAAAATACTATTAGGTTAACCCTAGAACAACAGCTATAATAAAAAAGCAAGGTGATTCTCCCAGCACAAAAATATATATGTACCATTCCATTTCATATACAAAATCATCCAACCAGAGTATTACTGAGTCAATTAGATTCTGGGATTGAAATACCTTTTGCACCAGATTATCAAATGATTTTTGGATTAGCTAGTTCAAAAGGATTTTGTGCGTTGCAAAGATGCCCAGGTCAGACAACAAGGACCCTCATGGCTTTTACAAAATTATTCTTGCATATATGCTGGTCAGAGTCATCCAAAGACTTTGGGCTATAGAAAGATAAAAGGTAACCTGGAAGATTTTCTAATTTGTGGATTCTGGAAATACAGATTTTCTGATTCTACAGACTCCTGCAGTGTCTGTCATAAATCCTCCTGGTACACAGATACTTTTAAACGTGAGTGTGCATACACACACACACATACTCACAACCAAAATGACTTTTCTTACTGATAAAGAAAAAACATGCTGCACAGAGAGACAAAGAGAATGGAACTATGTAGTCTTGTAGCAAATAAACCAGTTGCTGTCAAGGTGACCTCGACTCATAGTAACACCTTGTGTGTCAGAATACAGCTGTGCTCCGTAGGGTTTTCTTTTCATTGGCTGATTTTTTTGGAATTAGATTGCCAGGCCTTTTTTTTTCCCAAGGTGCCTCTTGGTGGACTTGAACCCCCAGCTTTTTGGTTAGCTCTCAAGCAAGTTAATGGTCTGTACCACCGAGAGACTCCATTTTAAAAAATAAGACCTTCAATTCAACTCTTTTAAATACTCAGGAATCAAATGATAATGAGATTAATTAGTAAGTAGACAAAGTTGAGTGGGCATGTATTGCTTTCTATATTCTATGTCTCTTTAAAAGTGTACAGAATGATTTCTATAGCACTATTAGTTCTGGTGGGAGCTCTGGTGGCATAGCTTTTAAGGCATCTGACTGCTAACCAGAGGGCTGGTGGTTCAACCCACCAGCCACTCCTCAGAAGGAAGATTGGGCAATCTACTTCTGTAGAGATGGCACCTCAGAAACCCAACAAGGGATTGCTATGAGTCGAGTTGACTCAACAGCAGTGATTTTGGGGTTTTTTTTTTTTTTTTAGTTTATTAGTTCTGGTGTGCAGTGCCTAAGCCATTTGACTGCTAACCAGAAGGTTGGTGGTTCAAAACCACGAGTTGCTTCATGGAAGGAAGATAGAGCAGTCTACTTCCATAAAGATTTACTGCCTTGGAAACCCAGTGGGGATCACTGTGAATTGGAATCAACTCAATGGCAGTGGGTTTGGCTTATGATTAGTATCATTTAGTCTAATGACATCAACTCTCAAAACTCAGGCAAACTGAAGAAAATATCTCCAGTGAAAGGTGACAAATGCCAGGGAGCTAGTTCCAGCTTTTTATATTTAAAGATTTTAATACATTAATGAAATCCTTAGATAAATTATTTCTCAGCTAACTGTTTTACTGAGATTAGCAGAAGCTCTTTTACAGCTTTGCATATTGTTGCTCAAATGTCATCTCTGTGGGTTACAAAATGTCACTATACCTCCTTAGTGGGTGAGTTTTTCCTGCTTTAGTGGGAAAAGTATATGAAGGTCAAAAAATAAAGTCCATTGGGTGAAATCTTCATTTCACAGCTCACTGATATTGAGACCGCCACCACCTAGGGTGACACTCACATGGAAAACATCTTTGGCTCTGTGGGGTGACACGTCCACCACTCTGTGAAGATGCCCTTCCGGTCAAACAATATATCTGGGGAGCTAAAATGAGGCTGAGAACAAGCTGAACAAGAGCTCTTACTCCAGATGGAAAAATCAATTAGCAAGACTTGCATGAGGTTCCCTTTACATGTCTAGTCACAGAGATCATTATTTGCTTTATCCTGGGTGACTTCACTGTTTTGTTTTGCTTTAATTGTAGCCATTGGTGGTCAACAATAAATGAAAACGTGTTTGAATTTTCACAAGTGTGCATGTGTAACTTCTACACAGCTAATTACCAACAAAGATGCAGTTTACAAACACTTCCAAATGTCTTCAGTCTAAAATTTTCCCATGATGCTTCATTTACTTGAATATTTTCCTTTACAATGAATGTAAATAGAGCATGATTTCAGACTGTTGCTTATTATCCTTCTCCACTTCAAGTACTAACAGTACAGAATTTGAATTCGAGTTTTCATCAACTCTGACTCATGGCGACCCCATGTGTGTCAGAGTAGAACTGTTCTTTGTAAGGTTTTCAGTGGCTGAGTTTTCAGGAGGAAATCAACAAGCCTTTCTTCCATGGTACCTCTGAATGGATGGACTCAAACTGCCAATCTTTGGGTTAGCAACCAAGTGCCTTAACCGTTTGCACCTCTCAGGAACTCTATGAAAGATTTGAAGGGCCCAATAATAGCACTCTTCTTCCTTCTCTGACTTTTGTAACTGTTTGAGAACTAAGTAAAAGATTAAGACAAATGAGAGATCAGAGTAGGGCATCACCTTTACTGCTTGGAGGACGTTATCAACAGGCCTGATAATTCTCTACTCATGCCCTCCCCCAAGCTTAGACCACAGTCACCCCAGCGAGAGGGAACGTCTGAGTCCTGAGCCATCACTGGTCCTCCTGGAGACCGAAGGATCTAAATATACACCCTGCAGGCCCAATTTGAATAAATTAATTCCTCCTTGGGTGGCACAGTGGTTAAGTACTCAACCACTAGCCAAAAAGTTGGCAGTTCGAACCCCTCAGAGGCACCTCAGAAGACAGGCCTGACAGTCAGCTTCTGAAAGGTCACAGCCTTGAAAACCCTGTGGAGCGCAGTTCTACTCTGGACACACAGGGTTGCCATGAGTTAGAATCAACTCCACAGCAGCAAACAGCAATGGATCCTCCCCATGGAGAAACTTGGGCCATGGTTATATCCTAGCAGTCAAACTGTGGAGAGGGGTAAAGAAGTTGGGCAAAACTCAGGAGTGCTTAGGGAAAATTCTTCCTCACAGAAACCAGAGGAGTAATGAAGAGTTTTCCCCTTTAATACAAATTGTTTTTCATGTAATTTAACCAGACAGTATGCAGTTTTTTGAGGAGAGGTATTATTTTTCATAAACATAGCATGTTTACAGAAAAAAAAAATTAATGGTCATTAAACACTATTGATAGCATGACAAATTTACTTCAAAACTTTGCCAACCTGCATACATATTTCATTTCAGTGACACTATAATCAACCTGTACATACTGTTCTCCATTTCTGTTTTTGTACTTGACATTGTTGCACAGACACCTTTCCATGTATCAGCATCAGCTGATATTGCATTTGCGTTGCCTTCATTCCCAGCAAGACTATGCATTTACAAGTGACACCTGGGATTTCATTTTTATTTATTTGTACAAATACTCTTTATACTTTGAATAGTTATTCTTTAATGAGATATATTTATCTCATTTTTTTTATTATGCTGTTTTTTGTCTTATGTTTGGGATACAACATTTCATCTTGTAAATTAAAAATTAAGAAGTTTTATGAGTAAGTCGAAACTATCCATCTGGCTTTTGTCTTACAAAGCCTGAATGAATATATGTATGTGCATATATAAGGAGCTCTGGTGGTGTAGTGGTTAAGACATTTGGCTGCTAACCAAAAATACCATCAGTTCAAACCCACCAGCCACTCTGTGGAAAAAAGATGAGGCAGTACACTTCTGTAAAGATTTATAGCCTTGGAAACCCAGTGGGGGTCACTATAGGTCAGAATCAACTCAGTGGCAGGGAATGGTTTGGTTTGGGATACCTATATATACAGGCACATATCACAGATACTGCATGTTCAGTTCCAAACCACCACAATAAAGAAAATACTGCAATAAAGTGAGTAGCACAAATATTTTGGTTTCTCAGTGCATGTAGAAGTTATGTTTATACTGTACTGTAATCTATTAAGTGTGCAGTACCATTATGAAAACTTTTACAATATTGTAAGAATTACCAGCATGTGACACAGAGACATGAAGTGCGCACATGCTGTTGGAAAAATGGCACCTATAGACTAGCTTAATGCAGGGTTGCCACAAACCTTCAATTTGTAAACATGCAATATCTGTGAAGCATAATAAAGCAAAGTGCAATAAAATGAAGCATGCCTGCATGTGTGGGGGATGTATGTGTGTATGATCCCTGGGTGATGTAAATGGTTAAGCACTCAACTACTGGCCAAAAAATGGTGGTTCAAACCCACCCACCCAGAGGTACCTCGGTTGTCAGCTCTGGCTAAGTATTTCTGAAAGGTCCAAAGCAAACCAAAACCAAACTCCCTTCTGTCAAGTCTATTTGGACTCATAGTGACCCCTCCTTGGGTTTCCTAGGCAGTATCTCTATGGAAGTCGATTGCCCAGTCTTCCTTCCGAGGAGTGGCTGGTGGGTTTGAACCACCAGCCTTTTGGTTAGCAGTCAAATGCCGTAGGCACTGCACCACCAGAGCTTGATATATTTATTTATTCCAGTTTTAAATTTGGCACTGTACCACCAGGGCTTGAGATATATATATAAAAATAAAATTTAAAACTAGAATATATATATATTTATGTATATTCTAGTTTTAAATTTTATTTATATATGTATATATTGTAGTTTTAAATTTTATTTTTACTTTTTGTGATCCATGTGAAATGTATTGCAGTAATAGCTTATTAATACATTGATGTAAAGCAATTCTTCATAGTCATGTTCAACTATTATTTATTAAATATAGATTTATTCTCCCACTAGAAGTACAGTTTTAAACATAGTTTTTTATATAAACCATAATTCATATTCTAGAAACTTAGGTTCACTATTGAGCTTAAACCTATTAAGGGATTTTTATTTTTAAGAATTGGAATTGACACCTTTTTTCATTTTAAACTTCAAAGGGCCTTGAACTCTAAGCCTGCTCAGGAGAATAAAATGTCCATCTATTTGTACAATTTTTTAAAAGTAGAAACAGTTGTATAAATATTCATGAAAATGTGAAAGAATTTCTATGGCATATTCTCCATGGTGAAATTCATCTGTGAAAAACAACTTCAGTCTTAGGAGGCAACTTCAAGCTTTCAGAAAATTTAATTGCTCGGATGTTGATATTGATCACAGTCAAACCAGGCAGTATCCCTAAAGCAAAATACAACAATAACAAAAGAATATACAATAAAAAACAAACAAAAAACTTAGACTACAGTGACAAAAGTGATATGCAGTATAACCAATTGCTGTCGAGTCAGCTCTGACTCATGGCAACCCATGTGTGTCACAGAACTGCGCTTGCTAGAGTTTTCAGTAGCTAATTTTTCAGAAATAAATCACCAGGCCTTTCTTCCACGTGCCCTCTAGGTGAGACTCAAACCTCTAGCCTTTCCATTATTGCTGTTGTTAGCTGCCATTGGGTCAGTTCCGACTCATGGCGACCCTCTGTGTGCAGTGTAGGTCTGTTCCATAAGGTTTCAAGGCTGTGACCTTCTGAGTAGATCGCCAGGCCTTACTTTCTAGGTGCCTCTAGGTCATTTTGAACCACCAACCTTTTGATTAGTAGTCAGCACTTAACCTTTAGTGCCACCTGGGAGTTCTTCTTTCCAATAAAACTCCATTGCCCTTGAATTGACACCAACTCATCGCAGCCCTGTAAGAGAGAGTAGAACTACCACGTACAGTTTCCAAGACAGGCAGACTGCCATATCTTTTTTCTGCAGAGTAGCTGGTGAGTTTTAACTCCCAAATTTTCAATTAGCAGCCGAGTGCTTTAACCACTACACCACCAGGGGTCCTCTTTTCCTTATATGTATATGCAATTCTGAAAAAAAAAAAAAAAACAAACCTGTTTCTCTTTTGAGACAGTCTTTTGAAGAAAACTTTTGCATGAATAGTACTTTTAGGACATTAAAACAGTTTTATGCTGTACAAGATCTTCCTCTAATATGTGGTCTCCATCTACTCTGAACAGATCTGTTCATTCTTCCCTCACCCCTTTTTTATCTTTCATTGATTTCTCAACTCTTAACTTCTCACCTTAGCTTCGTTTCCCAGCTCTCACACCAGCTATTGTTTTTGTGTGCAGTTGAGTTAGTTCCAGCTCTGGTGCTGTGAACTGCTTGTATGGCCCCTTTAGCCAGTCTTTGTAACAGCCACCGATGATTGCATGTTGTTGTTGTTGTGTTATCAGGTGCTGTCGAGTGATCTCCAACCTATACTGAACTTATGTACAACAGAACGAAGCACTGCCCAGTCCTGTGCCAGCCTCATGATCCTTGCCGTACCTGAGGCCATCATTGCAGCCACTGTGTCAATCCTTCTTGAGGGCCTTCCCCTTTGTCCTTGAGCCTCAACTTTACCAAACATATCCTTCTGTAGGGAATGGTCTCTTCTGACAACATGACCAAAGTAGGTGACATAAAGTCTGGCCAAGGAGCATTCCGGCTGCACTTCTTCCAGGACAGATTTGTTAGATCTTTTAGTGGTTCATGTTCCTTTCAGTAATCTTTGTCAACACCACAAGTCAAAAACATCAACTCTTCTTCGGTCTTCCTTATTCATTGTCCAGCTCTCACGTGCATATGAGGCAATTGAAAATACCATAGCTTGGGTTAGGCGCACGTTAGTCTTCAAGGAGACATCTTTGCGCTTTAGCACTTGAAAGAGGTCTTTTGCAGCACATTTACCCAGTGCAATACATTGTCTGATTTCTTGCCTGCTGCATCCATTGGTGTTGATTGTAGAACCAAGTAATATGAAATCTTCAACAACTTCAATCTTTTCTCCATTTATCATGATGCTGCCTATTCATCCAGTTGTTAGGGTTTTTGTTTTCTTTATTACTTGTACAGTAATCCATACTGTAAACTGTAGTCTTCAATTTTCATCAGTAAGTGCTTCAAGTCATCCTCACTTTCAGCAAAGTTGTGTCTGTCATCTGCGTATCGCAAGTTGTTAATGAGTCTTCCACCAATCTTGATGCCACAGTCTTCTTCATATAATCCAGCTTCTTGGATTATTTGCTCAGCATACAGATTGAATAAATATGGTGAAAGAATACAACCCTGACACACTCCCTTCCTGATTTAAAACCATGCAGTGTCCTCTTGGTCTGTTCTGGTCTATATACAGGTTCCTCATGAGCACAATAAGCGTTCTGTGTCAATATACTGCTGCAACCATTTTTGAATTAACTTCAGTAAGATTTTATTTGCATATGATACTAATGGTATTGTTCAATAATTTCCACATTCTGTGGGATCACCTTTCTTTGGAATGGGTACAAATATGAATCTTTTCCAGTCATTTGGCCAGGTAGCGGTATTATAAATCTCTTGGCATAGCCAAGTGAGTGCCTCCAGTGCAGTATCTGTTTATTGAAACATCTCAGTGAGTATTCCGTCAATTATTGGAGGCTTTTTTTTTTTTTTTTTTGCCATTTCCTTCAGTGCAGCTTCAACTTCTTCCTTCAATACCATTGGTTCTTGATCATATCAACCAGTTCTTCTTGGTATAGTGACTCTGTGTATTCCTTCCATCTTCTTTTGATGTTTCCTGCATCATTAATATTTTGCCCATAGGATCTTTTAATATTGCAACTTGAGGCTTAAATTTTTTCTTCAGTTCTTTCAGCTTGAGAAATGCCAAGTGTGTTCTTCCCTTTTGATTTTGAATGACTGCATAGAACTATGCAGATGTGAGGTGCTTTTGGCCCACCAAGGGGATTGAATAGCTTGCTAATAATGTAAATAAGGTGCATGGCACCCTTGTGGGAGTGGAACTATGCAAATGAGGTATACAGAACCCCTAATGTGGGGATTGGTCAGTGTTGCCATCCTGCTAGGCTTAAAATGGACCATCCCAGAGGTGGAAAGAAGGGATCTCTTAACATCAAGAAAGAATACCCAGTAGTAAAGCTCATCCTTTGGGCTTGAGATCCCTGTGCTGAACCTCCTCAATCCAGGATTCAGAGAGCTGTGATATCAGAGACAGAGAGAAGCAATGACAGGAAATGGCAGCAACAAGGTCAGCAGAACCAAGAGACTGGCACAAGACAGAGTGGTGTGCTTTGGCCCATAGGAGCAAGAAAACTGAGTGCCTTAGGGCAGGAGCTTTGCTGGCAGAGTGGAGTGACTCTAGGTATTTCTCTGTGGAGCTAGGCTTACTGATTCATGGAGCAAAAAAAGCTGAATGTCTTTGGGCAGGAGGCTTGCTGGAGTTGGGTGCCTCCAGGCACTTAGAGAAGCTAGGTTTGCTGACCCATGGAGCAACTTTGGGGCCAAGGCTTCCTGGCAGAGAGGGGTGCTTCTGAGCACTTATCAGCAGAGCTGAAAGAGCTTTGTAACACTTGTCTGAGCAGAGCAAGGCCAAGCAGTGGGCCTGAGAGAGGTATGCCTGTGGGCACTGCTGAGAAAAGGCTGTGCTGATCAAAGAACAGTATCTTGAGTCATTCCTGATCCTGAATTATAACCTCTGGTGGTGTAGTGCCTAAGGCATTTGACTGCTAACCAGAAGGCTGGTGGTTCAAGCCCACCAGCCACTCCTTGGAAAAAAGGTTGGGAAATCTACTTCTGTAGTGATACCTCCTCGGAAATCCAAGGAGGAGTTGCTATGAGTCGTATCCGACTCAATGGCAGTGAGTTTGGTTTGGTTTTTGGAAATCCCTAAAAGCTCCTTAATCATAAGTATTATCTGTGAGTACTGTTTGGCCATAGCAATGAATCACTGAACCCAGCACAGAAGTGGAGAGTGCTGTGGGAGGGACAGTTGGTGTCAGAATTGGTAAAAAGGTTGGAGGATGGAGTCATGTCTGACATCTGCCTCATAAGAATCAGGCTTGGGCTGTTGATCTTGATCCTCCTCCCCCCTTGTGAAGTTAGAAGAGGTCAGATGCCACCCCTGCCCCCACACCATTTTTATACCAACTCATAGGGGTCCCATATGCTGTGAGCTCTGAGCTCTAAACTCATGTGCTACAAACTAGCTCACACTACTTCCACTCTGTTTCTGCATTTCTTCATCTCCTCCTCTCCACTCTCTTCCTCTAGGGGATGTCTGTTTTCTCCTGAGCATTTGTCTCAATGACTGGCTTATTAAGGGAGGAGAGGCAGGATAGGTTAAAGCTCAGGATCTTTGGTAGCAGCAGACTAGGCAGGAGTTTCTACATGTATCACAAAGCACCTCTGCTTTCTGAGAAGATTATTATGAGAGTTGGTACTTTCTAGTAATGATGCATGTTGTTAATATTATGGCTTTCAAAAAGCAGTTGTCATCAAGTTGATTCCAACTAATGGTGACTTCATGTGTTTAAGGGTAGAACTATCTCCACAGAGTGGCTGATTTTTTAGAATTACATCACCAGATCTTCCTTCTGAAGCACCTCTGGGTAGTTTCCAACCTCCATCCTTTTGGTTAGCAGCTGAGAACCATCCAGAAACTTCCATGAGATATTGAATTAATTCATTCTCACTTCTCTCCCTGTCCTTGATGTTAACCTGACTCTATCATCATTTCTTATGCTTCACAGGAGGAAGAGGAGAATAAGGCTGGCACAATTTCTATGGCCAGTTCTATATCTCAGATCCACTGTTTTCTACTTCTCATCATTTAAATTCGTGGCATTGACTGCCACAGACTTCTGCATACTGTTCACTACCATTTCTGTGACCTGATTCTACTGTGTTACATGTGTCTGTATCTGTCACATTTTTCTCCTCTACTTCACTCTATTGATCTCTTAAGCCCTAAACTCTACTCATGATCTATGGTTAGACAATGCAAACTCCTGCTTTCTAGTCTGCTTTGATGCTAAGACCAACCACCTCTGTTCCACGGTAGCCACACGATTAGCGTTTCCTGCCCTAAACCTTATCAAGTAAAAGCACAGTCTTTTGCTATCCCAAGTGGTTATCCTGAACCCATTGGTTCTCAAAGTAAGAACTTAACCAGCAAAAGTAACTTCAGCATCACCCAAGAACTTGTCAGAAGTGCGTATTCTCAGGCCACACCACAGAATACTGAGTCTGGGGTCCAGTAGGGATGAGCCCAGTAATCTGTGTTTTTAACAAGCTTGGCAAGGGATTGTGATGTTTGTGAAAGCTTGAGAATCACTGTCTCAACATGCTTTCTCTTTTCCTGGTCCTCACACTTGAATAGTTTTTGTAGGAAACATCTTATGTTTGAAGGTCATTGTGGTAGTTAAGGTTATGTGTCAACTTACCTGGGCCATGGTTTTGAGTGGCTTGGCAGCAGGATATAGTTATTCCCCATGATGAGATTGCAATCACCTCCATGGTGCAATCTGCTGTGACTAGCTAAGTGGTAGAAGGGGAGTTACCTTCAGAGTGTGGCCTGCTACCATTATATATGGAGAAGCTTTGGGAAAGGTCTCAAGCTTTTGGGCACATTTGGATCTTACATTTGACAAAGTCTTCATCTCTATTTCCTGGACTTGAACTAGTGGCTTGCTTTGTTGCCTACTTATCTTGGGATTGTGCCATTTTACCTGCTGGTCTTGTGTTCATCAGCCTCAGCAGCCAGCACCTGCATGAATTAGGAATCATCTCCAGTCCAGTGGGCCTGGAACAAGAGGCAGAGCTGAAGCCCAAGGTCATGAATTTAGGCTTATAGCCTCCTAAACTGTAAAAGAATAAATTCCTGTTTCTTAAAGCCATCCATTTGTGGTATTTATGGTTATAGCAGCACTAGTGAACCAAGACAGTCATAATGTACCATTTTGAAAATGATTATTACAGATAATTTTAAAAGGCTAGGTCAAATATCAAAATGTCAATACTTGGTGAGTTTTTTCTTATTCATTATAACAAAAGATGGTGATGACCCAGATAAATGAAAGTACAATAAACCATAAGAATCATCTTAATCAGAAGGTTTAACATCTTCACTGGGAAAAAATAAAGTTTGTTTTTTTTTTAATTAAAAAGAACAAAAAAAACCAAACTCACTGCTGTTGAGTCGGTTCCGACTCACAGCAACCCTTCCTTGGGTTTCCGAGGCAGTATCTCTATGGAAGTAAATTGCCCAGTCTTCCTTCCAAGGAGAGGCTGATGGGTTTGAACCACCAACCCTCTGGGTATCAGTCAAATGCCTTAGGCACTGCACCACCAGAGCTCCTTAACTAATGTACTGTTGTTATATGCCGTCAAGTTGGACCCGACTCATAGCGACCCCTCCTTGGGTTTCCGAGGCGGTATTACTATGGAAGTAGATTGCCCAACCTTCCTTCCGAGGAGTGGCTGGGGGGTTTGAACCACCAGCCTTCTGGTTAGCAGTCAAGTGCCTTAGGCACTATGCTACCAGAGCTCCTAACTAATGGCCTAATACTTGGAAATTCCAATTTTGATTAATTTGAAGACTGTTTAGGCTATCCATATCTTTCTGCTTTTTACCTGCACTGCTCATCAGCATCTTTACCAGCATTTTAATATTACTATTATTTAAAGAGACAGAGAGAGAACGTTCTGGTAGCATAGTGCCTAAGGCACTTGGCTGCTAACCAGAAGGCTGGCAATTCAAACCCACCAGCCACTCCTCACAAGGAAGGTTGGGCAATCTACTTCCGTAATGATACTGCCTTGGAAACCCAAGGAAGGGTCACTATGAGTCGGGTCCAACTTGATGGCACATAACAATATTATTTAAAAAAGTAAAAAATGAGCGCTGGTGGTGCAGTGCCTAAGGCATTTTACTGCTAACCAGCAGGCTGGCAATTCACACCTATCAGCTACTCCTTGGAAGGAAGACTGGTCAATCTACTCCATAGAGATACTGCCTCAGAAACCCAAGGGGAGGGGTCGCTGTGAGTTGGAATCAACTCAACAGCAGTGAGTTTGGTTTTTTTAAATAAATTTGAAGACTGTTTAAGCTGTCCATATCTTTATACTATTTGCCTGCACTACTCATAGCGGGATGGCAGTGGGTTTGGCTTTTGGGGGGTCATATATTAGTTAAATCATGGTTGTATAGGTTCATTATATTATTGTTTCTACTTGTGTGTAAGTTTGGAAATCTTGTTTTAAAATAATAATTACTTACTAGTAGCAGCGTCATTCTATCCCCATGTTACATGGATCCAAATAAAATGGCTTTCACTCTTGTCACAACCCTCTTGTTCATAAATATTAGCAATGACTTTATTGTGCCTATTGAGTAGTTTTATTTTACTCTAAATGAATGGATGGGTGGATTAGATAGATAGGTAGGTAGATAGATAGAAAGAAAGAAAGAACATGGTCACCAAAGTTAGTGTTGAAGAAACGGCCAACAGCCAAGATATTTGTTTGATATGTATATTTCTGGTAATATTGTGTTGTTGTTGTTATGTGCCGTTGAGTCAGACCCAACTCATAGTGTCAACCCAACCCCTCCTTGGGTTTCTGAGGCGATATCACTATGGAAGTAGATTGCCCAACCTTCCTTCCAAGGAGTGGCTGGTGGGTTTGAACCGCCAGCCTTCTGGTTAGCAGTAAAGTGCCTTAGGCACTACGCTATAGGTAGTATAAATAGAAAAACTCTTTAGAAAGACAATTTCAGCAAATCCAGATATGCATCAAAAGACATCAAAATATTAATATACATAAACTTTATTGATTGGAACCTGTTCTAAAGGGATGAGCTCTGGTGGAGCAGTGGTTGAAGCATTTGGCTACTAACCAAAAAGTCAACAGTATGAACTCACCAGCCACTCCATGAGAGAAAATTGAGGCAGTCTGCTTCCATAAAGACTTACATCCTTGGAAACTCTATGGGGGCAGTTCTGCTCTGTCATATAGGGTTGCTGTGAGTTGGAATCGACTCAATGGCAGTGGGTTTGGATTTTTTTTTTTTTCCTGTATTCTAAAGGGAGAGAAATCCTAATTTCAGAAAAAGTTTTGTACAGGAAGGTGAGCATTATAATAATTTTTTCATAATAGCATGCAAAAACCCAACCATTGCCATGGAGTCAGATGCGAACCATAGCGACCCCCTCCTTGGGTTTCCGAGGCAATATCACTATGGAAGTAGATCGCCCAACCTTCCTTCCTGGGAGTGGCTGGTGGGTTTGAACTGCCAGCCTTCTGTTTAGCAGTCAAGTGCCTTAAGCACTATGCTACCAGAGCTCCCTCGTAATAGCATAAGACATTAGAAGTTAATTTTATGACCAACCATAGGGAAACAGCTAAGTTACCCATCTGTATATATTCATTCAGTATAATCATTAAGATGATAGTTAAAAAATTATATTGCTTAAAATGGAAAGTGAAAAAAGAAAGACACAAAATTAGATGTATAGTAGGATTAGAACTGTGCAAAAATAAGTGCAGTAAAAGAAACTGCTCCTGTTCAGGTAGTGATATGATCAGTGTTTTATTTCCTCTTGTTTCTCCCTTTTTTATTTTTTCAGTGGAAAATTCAGAGTTAGAAGTTATGACAGTGTAATTTCCAAGAATGTTTCCTTTCTGAGATAGTTTGGGCCTTTGTGATTTAGTAAGGGTACTTTTGATCCATAGGGAGCTAAATATTTTGAGATTCAAGAGGAGTGAGCACAACTCAAAGAATGTAATCAGTGTCACTGAATTGTACATGTAACTATTGAATTGCTGTATGTTTTGCTGTGTATATTCTCAACAAAAAAATTAATAAAATTAATAAAGGGGAGTGAGTAATACTGCTTCTCTGTTACTAGCAAAGCCTCTGGTGCTAACACTGAGATTCGTAAAGTCTAAAGTCATCCACTCCAATTGTGTCTTTCTTTTTTTTTTTTTTTTTTCCTCCAGTCTTGTTTCCATGGCACTTTAATAAAACATCTGGTAACCATTCAGTTGTATCTTTGCCCTAAAGAAGCAGAACTTGGCACTAGCACCAAAACCACCTCATCCTCTGGTTGTCTTATCCAGTACTTTTATTATATTTGGGCCATCAAGAATCCAAGTGGCTTCCTAGAGATGTACTGAACTGAATAGCAGCTGCATCATTATTCTACCAACTGGGAACTACCTCCCATGAAGTCAATGTGAACATGCTAAACTAAAATATGTTAAGAGGATGGGGGAACATCCATTATGGGATTTTTTTTTTTTTTTTTTTTTTTGTGATTTGGATGAAAGTTTACACAGCAAACTCACTTTTCATATAGCAGTTCACATACGTTGTCTCATGATATTGACTACAATTTGCCCCAGCTGTGTGATTTCCATAGCATTGGCCTTAGAGTCTGCTGTAGTCTTATTCTCTTATTAATAAGAAGTAACAATAATGTTATAGGAGAACTAGGTCCTCACCCCCCCATCACAAAGAGCCAATGATCACAACAGGTTGAAGAGGGAAAGTAAAAGGTTTATGGAGTATAGATGCCCAAGGAGACAGACAGAATAATTTCTCTAAAATCTCTGTCTCCTTGAGCAAAGGGGTAAACATGATAATATAGGGAAATGGGAAGGAGGTTGAAGAGCCCTTGGATTGCCAGGAGTGTCTTTGTTCTTCTCTTCCCTTGTTACTCCAGACTCAGTGTCCCTCTTCTCAGGATTGTCTTGCTTCATAGATTATGGCTGTCAGCCGAAGCCAGTCATGGGAGAGGGTTATGCTTAGAAGAATACATAATTGAAAATAACAAATCTAAAGAACTCAGTGCCTGTAAAGAGGTTGGCTATTCTGTTTACTTAAAAGAAAGCAAAACCAAAAACTTAAACTCACAAAAGAGAGGGGAAAATAGCAAGTTAGTCACTATGATGAATGTCTACCTTTAATCGTGCCTGGTAGTCTGTTAAAGTTCTGTAATTTTCAGTGAGGGGCCTATTTGGCCTTCCACTTCAGCCTTCCACAATATACACAGTAACACTAAGGAAAAGGAAGACACAGAGAGGTACATAAGAGGTACAGACAATAAAGATAAGATCTTTTACATATACAATACTGTGTTAACAGTGATAACAACTATTAATCTACAGGTAAGTAGATGGGTAGACAGGCTGAATGATCAGGTATGTCTAGGCAAAAGGGAATATACCCATGACCATATATAAGGCTGGCAGATGATATTTCTACATACGTATTTGCGTGCGCTGTAAGAACTGGAACTAACAGGGGGCAAAGGTATGATAACTTCTTAGTCACAGTCAACTACCCTGATGGAGCAAGGTGTTGGACCTGTGGGCTCAGGACCATGGTCTCAGGGGACATCAAGCTCAATTGTCGTAACATACTACACAAAAACATTGTTCTACATCCTATTTTGGTGAGTAGTGACTGGGGTCTTAAAAGCTTGCAAGTGGCCATCTAGATGCAATGATGGGTCTCTCTTTGTCCAGAGTGAAGAAAAATGAAGAAAACCAAAGATATATAGAAACAGCTAGTCCAAGAACTAGTGGACCATGCTAATCTCAACCTATATGACCATGAAAAAACAACAAAAAAACAAACTCACTGCCATTGAATCATTTCCAACTCATAGTGACCCCCACTGGGTTTCCGAGGCTGTAAATCCTTAAGGAAGTAGATCGTCCAACCTTCCTTCCATGGAGCAGCTGGTGGATTTGAACCACTAATCTTCTGGTTACCAATCAAGTGCCTTATCCACTATGCCACCAGAACTCCAAAGGAACTAGTTGGTACCCAGGCTACCACTGTCAACCATTTGGAAAGGGATCAGTGCAGGAGATCCTGGATAGAGTGGGAGAACAATGTGGAAAAAAACTCAAAATCATTTAAAAAAAAAGACCAGGTTTACTGGTCTGATATAGTCTGGTGAGACCCCTGAGACTATGACCCCTACTTATCTTCAGGTCCTGTGGCTTCTAGCCAAACAATAGACAGGCATATAGGATGAACATTTATATCAGGTAGATACACTCCTTAGAGCAATCAATCAATTGTGGAAGAACAGAAGGGCAGTATTTGTATATGGAGATAGCTCAGGGGGCAGGAATGCATAGGAAAGAAGGACACAGGGAAGAGGTAACTACAAGGAGGAAGTAGGAAGAGAGCTGTTACACTGTAGGGAATTGTAGTCAATGTCATGAAACTAAATGTGTATGAGCTACTGTTTGGAAAATGAATTTGCTCTGTAAAGTTTCACCTAAATTACAATAAAAATAAAAAAGAAGTAACAATAATATTATTCACCATGATAATAACTACTATTACTACTATTTTGGAGATACAAAAAGGCCAAATGGAAAGACGAGAACAATAAACTTCTCACATGCCAAAGCTTTATATTGTATGTTTCAGATGGTTTTACAGTATTTATTATATTCTTTCCATATTTAAGGATGATTCAGTTCAAATACCACATGTCCTTGAACCACATGCTATCTATAGCCTGTCAGTTTGTGACTTACTATGCTGAACCTCAGAATCCCTGAGGAGTGCAAACAGATAATGTGCTTGACTGCTAACTGAAAGGTTGGAAGTTTGAGTCTACTCACAGGTGCCTCAGAAGAAAGGCTAAGTGATCTACTTCTGAAATACCAGACACTGGAAACCTTGTGGAGCACAGTTCTACTCTGAGACATGTGAGGTTACCATGAGTTGGAATTGGCTCTACAGCAACTGATTAACTGGCTCTGTTTAACATAGATTTCATGAGTTCTAATGGGAAGGGTGGGAGTAGGGAGGAGGCAAAGGAACCCTTTGCCTCCACATATCATTAATATAAAAAATCAAAACCATGGGAGTGTAGAGTGAAAGTAAACAATTATCCAAGATTAACCTTGGACTCATTTCATTGTTTTATTTCTACAAGTAAATCATCTTTCTTCCAATTTTGAATAAGGCGATTGCTTTGCTGGCTTCTGAGGAGGCATAACTTTAAAGTCTTTCTTCTGGGTGTTTATTCATCTTATTGGAACAGCTTTCAATTCTCTTTAAAAATTAATTTGACTTTAATGTCTAGTTATTTAGGCCACCCCTGGGGTACGATTAAATTGCACTGGAGGAATTTTGATTTGACAAATGGCCATTGTATAGAAGCCTTTGATCCTCCACCATGGTGTTAACTAGCTATCTCTTGTTTTGTTGAGCTGTAAGCAAGATCAGAGTCTGTCTGCCCACACAGCGTGATTTGTGGTCAACACTGGGAGAATCCTTACTTCCAAGCCACCCTTGGGCTGCTGCAGCTCAGAGCTTAGAGGCTTCACTAATGCTTATCCACTGTCTCAGTTGTCTAATGCTGCTATAAAGAAATACCACAAGTGAACGGCTTTAACAAACAGAACTTTCTAATGCAGGGTGCCAGCCCTGGTAGAAGGTTATCTTTCTCTCCATCTGTCTTGGCATCAGTCTTCATCCTGAGTCTAGGAGGTTCACAGCACAGGAACCCTGAGTCCAAAGGACTTATATACTCTACTCCCGGCTCTTCTTTCCTAATAGTACTGAGGTCCCTCTCTCTGATCTCTTATCTCTGTTTTTGTCTCTTATAAGATAAAAGGTGATACAGGCCACACCCCAGGAAGATTCCCCTTACATTAGATCAGGGCTGTGACCTGAGGAAGGGTGTTGCATCACACCCTAATCCCCTTACAACTGACTGATCACATCAGATCATATCATGGGGGGTAATTAAATCATTACATAACTGCCAGTGAGAATCATGGCCTAATGAAGTTGACACATTTTTGGGGGGACACAGTTCAATCCACGACATCCACCTAGAGAAATTGGGCTCAGGTGGAAGTAAACAGAGGACTAAAAACCAAACCAGTTGTCATTGAATTGATTCTGACTTATGATGATTCCATGTGTGCCAGAGTAGAACTCTGCTCCTCTGGTTTTTTTCCTCTGGGTGAACTTGAACCTCCATTCTTTCAATTAGCAGCAAAGTGCATCACCATTTGCACCATAAACAGGACAAGATGAGTTTTTTTCATAGGCTTTTGGAGTTTTTCCTGGACATTTGGTGATGTTGAATGACATGAAGCCCTTTGCTTCCTCAAATAGGAATTCATAATCCTGGTTTTCCAATCTCTGAGACCTGCTCAGGTTTTCCAAAATTATCAAGAAAAACTAGCTTTAATTCATTTTCATTTTTAAAAAAAGCAAAAATGTCGTAGACTGTGTGTGGTTAAGGAGCTCTGGTGCCATAGTAGGTAAGACACCTGGTAGCTAACCAGGTCAGTGATTCAAACTCATCACTGCTCCCTGGGAGGAAGATGAGGCAATATCCTTCCATAAAGATTTACAGCCTTGGAACACCCATTGAGGTTGCTATGAGTCGGAATTAACTTGATGGCAGTGGGTTATGTATGGTTAGATGAGTAGAGAGAAAACAGGAAAATAGCTGAAAGTCATTGAAATTTTTTGCCGTGGTGGTTAGATGTACTGCCTTACATCTAGAGACAGAATAAAAATCATTAACACATTGTTGTTGTTGTTATATGCCATCGAGTCGGCCCCAACTCATAGCGACCCCTCCTTGGATTTCCGAGGCAGTATCACTACGGAAGCAGGATTGCCCAACCTTCCTTCCGAGGAGTGGCTGGTGGGTTTGAACCGCCAGCCTTCTGGTTAGCAGTCAAGTGCCTTAGGCACTATGCTACCAGAGCTCCCTCATTAACGCATAAGACCACATAAACATCTCAGATACTGACCTTGAAAAAGATTGCTCAGAAGCATATGCCCTTACTTAGGAGGCTTGAAGTGGGCACTTTTCCTGGTAGGTGGACATTGTCTAACTCTGCCATCTCCTTCTCCACCTGACAGATGGGGAACTCTCCATATCCAATGAAGATGACTCCCTGGAAAATGGGCAATCCCTGAGCTCCAGCCAGCTGTCTCTGCCTGCGCTGTCCGAAATGGAGCCTGTCCCGATGCCCAGGGATCCCTGCTCATATGAGGTGCTCCAACCTTCAGACATCATGGATGGGACAGGTAATGGCCCTGCAGGGTTGAGTGGATCCCCAGAATGTGGTATTAGGGACCTTCCACCTGCTGGACTTGGGGTTCTACTCTGGATCATCTTGACCATAAGGATCTGGAAGTTTGGAAGAAACTGACCAATTAGAACATACTGAGTATAAAAACATAAGGAGGATATGTGTATTTTTTACAGTAATTCTCTACAATCTCATTCTTATATTTTAGCTTCCATTTCCCCTCCTCATATTGGAGTATATTACATTTGTTGTTGTACAGTTTTGTTTTGTTTTTAATAACCTTGATCTCTTTAAAAAAGATGTGCCTTATTTATAATATTGATGATTTAAAATGCCATTGTTTTCTTTTGTAACACTCATTTGGGTTAAGATAGAACTAAATAATCTTGCACTTCTATGTGGTATCCATCTAATTCAGCCATTAGAAAGGCCCCAGACAGGCCTTTTAATCCTGGTCCCACTATGCCAAATTACTGAGTAAGTTGCATTCTGCCTACAGATGATTTTTTATGTCACCTGATTGGTCCAAAGTCATCTGAGCAGCCAATATACATTATCTCAGGTTTGCAGGGTGGTCCTGATTAGCCAGAAAATGGTCCCTCCCTGCTGCCAGTGAGGAATGGTAGTTGCTGTTAGGAAATTGGTCTGGAGAAAGGACGTCTTGGAATACCTGGTGTATGGGTAGAAAAGCCATGTCCTTTCCCCAACCGTGCACAGAGTCCATGTCAGCAGGAGCTCACATAGGAGGAAAGGGGAGATGGGTGTTTCACAAAGCTAATTTCAGTGCTTCACTTTGGGACCCAATGAGTCACTGCTCCATCAGTGTCTCAAACACTGAAAATAACAGTGCCCTTGAGATGTAGGAGAATTTAGTGCTCGTAAGGATTGTTTGCCAGGCTTTGATACTGCCAAGAGCCCTGCTTCCCAGATTAGAGAGGAAGAAGAGAGCAGAGGAAGGAGGGGTCATGGCATTCTTATTGTGACAGTGATAAAAGCAGGAGGGTGTGTAGCTGAGTTACATTTTTCTCCCCTGAGGAATTTTCTCCAGCTAGAGCAGTGAATTGTTTTGTTTGCTTGTTTTTATCCCATCTTCCTCATGACCTTATGACATGATAGATTTGACTGTTGTAGTAAAAACTGTCATCCCAGTGAAGTTACAAGGTTTCACTCTGTCATCAACCCAGGCTGGACCATAGTAGTAAGGTGTGTGCTGCCTCCCTATGGCATCTCTTACTGGAGCTAGCCAAGGGTGCCCTATGGGGAAAGAAAGAGTTGGGCTTGGTTCAGAGCAAAGAGAAATGGGGAGAATCAAGAAAACCACAATTCTGGGGAGTGAGAGGCAAGAGGACAGGGAATGATGAAAGGTATTTATTTGAAGCATCCTTTGCCTTTTCAAACCTTATAGGAGCTTTGAGGACCACAGTGACATCCTAAAACTGCAGATTACTGACTTAGAGGCTGCTCTGGTGGCATAATGCCTAAGACATTTGACTGCTAACCAGAAGGCTGGTGGTTCAA
>NW_006921599.1:7208742-7242420 GCF_000298275.1 Orycteropus afer afer
TTTTTTTTTTTTTTTTTTTTTTTGCTGAATGCTGAGCACTCTAGAACCAGGAGAAGAAGCCGCCCAAAGCACGTGGCATGCAGCTGTGAGTGTGAGCCTTCTAGGCAGTCATCATTTCCTGGTGTTCCAGAACTGCAGAGCAGACACACAGTGAGACCCAATGGGCAAATGCAACATCCCCAAATCCACCCCCTCTCCCCTCCCTAGCAAAGGCAGTTAGGCGCAAACGAAGATGGCTGGTACCTGGTTCTGATTCACTGTAAGAAAAGTGTCTTCATCCTTGATCTACTATGCTTGCATCCTGTTGATCATTGCTAGGGTCATGAGTCATGTTTTACAGCATCAAACAATGTGTATTACAAATGCTGAGCTTGACATTGTGAAGCTTTTGATGGTTTTGAGCCAATGTCCTCTTCCATCCTTTCTGTCTTGCTCCTTCCACCTCTCCCATCTCCTTCCTCTGCTACCCCATGTCCCTCCACCCCTTCTCCGTTTCTATTGGGTTATTGGTGTCCAATCTAACATTCTGCACGTCTTTGAGAGCTTAGAGTGGTAGTAGGTGCTGCCGATGTCCTGTGGTCCTGTCCTGGCCAGGCTGGCCGCCACACTGCTGTTTGTATAATGTCTCCTGTGTGTCATGTGGTTGTGCCCTCAGTGTCTGAAGAGAGTCCCTCTGCCGGTGAGTCTGGAGTCCTCCTGTCCCAAGATCCTTCAGCCAAACCAGTCCTGCTACTGCCCCCCAAAAAACCTGCTGCTTTCTCTGGAGACCATGAGGAGACCCCAGTGAAGCAGCTGTCCCTTCTCAAGCAACCCCCTGCCCTGCCTCCCAAACCCATTGCCAGGATTG
This sequence comes from Orycteropus afer afer, assembly GCF_000298275.1. Taxonomy (NCBI): domain Eukaryota; kingdom Metazoa; phylum Chordata; class Mammalia; order Tubulidentata; family Orycteropodidae; genus Orycteropus; species Orycteropus afer. Next base: position 7,209,590 of record NW_006921599.1, read on the forward strand.
CCAACCACTTAACAGGTGAGTCACAGATCTGAGGGTGTGGGGCCCCTCCTTCCCTTCAAGGGATGATGTTTGCTTTTTCTTCTTTGTATCTGAACAAACCTCTTTTGAGGTTGCTCTGTGGGAGATGGGGTGTTTCTGTGTGCGTCTTGGTACACACATTTGTGATCTGGGTTTGTGTGGTTTGTGTCATTCTAGAAGCATGTGCCATACACATAGTAGTCATATGCTAAGAGCCTTAAATCATGCATATCTGTAAATATGTACATTTGTATTTTTGTGACAAATTGAACATTGTTTGCCCATCAAGGGGAATTTGATTTATCTTCATAATCTTTGCAAAGATAAAGAATAGTGCCTTGTGTCCTTCAAAATGAGTTTGTCAGGGTTTTTTTTAAAAAATATATTTTTGCCTTTAAATTATTTAAAGCCAATGTATTTCTTCGATTGAAATTCATTTTGATGTTATTTGTTCTCTTAAAAAAAACCAAGAAGCAAAAATAGGTATCTGCAAAGTATTATGGGAAGTATTCTTTTTAAAGAATAAACCCAGAACATTGACCTAAAATGATTTTTAATTTATTTTGTAATAAAGTATTACTTAATGAATGGACCCACAATTATTAAATTGGGCTACTAGTAAAATTGCATTCAACTATATATCGGAGCTCTGGTAGCACAGTGCCTAAGGCACTTGACCACTAACCAGAAGGCTGGTGGTTCAAACCCACCAGCCACTCCTCAGAAGGAAGGTTGAGCAATCTACTTCCATAGTGATACCACCTAGGAAACCCAAGGAGGGGTCTGGTCTCTATGAGTCGAATCCAACTCGATGGCACATAACAACAACATATAGTAGCACAAGGAGCTCTGGTAAGGCAGTGCCTAAGGCATTTGACTACTAACCAGAAGGTTGGTGTTTCAAACCACCAGCCTCTCTGCAGAAGGAAGACAGGGCAATCTACTTCTGTAAAGATTTACTGCCTCAGAAACCCAATGGGGGTTGCTATGAGTTGGAGTCTACTTGATGACCGTAAATTTGGTTTGGTTTTGTTATTATCTTAGCACATGCATCAAATATCACTGTGTGATATAAGACTATGGTATAATTAGAGATTAAAAGATTTCTAAGGCTTATTTCTCCAACTTTAATAGTAATTCCACCTGACACTGATCAACTGTCTTTTTACACTGTGTTTGATATTTTTATAAACAGCATATAAGTATGTGTCCCTTAACATCCATTTAGGCAATGTCTGACCACATATACGTCTGTGGTCTCAAGGTTTTTTTGTTGTTGTTGTCGTTTTTAAGGTAAAGCAGCTCTCCTTTTGTTTTGTATTTCCTCCTAATGGTTTTAAAGACCCAAACCCCCAGAGTTAATGACCAGTGAGGCTCCAGTGTGCATCCTAATCCCCACAGCGCCTCCCCTTCCCCTCCTTCTGACTTCATTCACCCTCCCTACAATCTTTCACTCTTCTAAATCTGCCAAAGGCAATGGTGGTGCCTGCGGGCCCAGGGCACTCCTGGGCTCTCAGCTGATGGTGTGGCTGCCCATGAGCAGGAAGCAGCAGCATCCATGGTCTCCATGGCCACCTCCCTGTACCACCATCTCCGTGCTTACCTTTCCTGGGTGTAAGCTGCACCCAGATGGGAGCAAAATCGCAATCCATTTGCCAGTGCAGCCTCTTCCTGGCCCAGCCGCACACCTGACAAGGCCAGCCTCGTGTATCTAGTGGATACAACTCTCAGCTCTCGAGCTTTCTCCAGATGATCTCCCGTAAGGTTTTAACATAATAAGCTTTACAGGGATTTAACTATGGGTTGTACAGAGACTACCTGTATATAATAAGGTGTTCTCACAATGTCCAAAGTGCCTAATGTCCTGTTTCACAAAAAGTATCATGGACGTTAAGTGATGCCTACCTGTATAATTAATCTCTGTAACATTTTTGTAATGTGTAATGAGAGTAGAAGTAGGAAAGAATATTCACATATTATGGATAGAAAAACTGAGGTTCAGGAAAGATAAGTGTCTTTCCCAAGGCTGGCAGGAATTTTGCAGCAGAGCCAAGATAGACCCTGTGCTTCCCAACTGCTAGTTCAGTGACTATGGTTTCAATAATGCCAGAATGTCTGTCACTTGGGGCTGACTTTTATTAGAATCCTATTTAGGCATAGGGTAGTATCAAACTAATCATTTAATAAGTACATCCACCCGAGACAGACTTTGTGTTTTAAAAGAGCAAATTGCCATTTAAATGAACCATTCAACATATAACATTTTAGCTCAGTGCTCAAAATTTAAATTCATAGAAAACCACTAAGGGGAAAAAAGCCTATCTATCTATCCACCTACCTACCTATTCACTCACTCACACATCCACCCACCCACCTATCCATCCATCCACCCACCCATCCACTCACCCATCTATATGTATCTAATAAAAAATGAATATTGTTAACAGATACTATCTTTTCAAAAAACCAAAAATCAAACTCACTGCCATCAAGTCAGTTGTGACTCATAGCAACCCTCATTGGGTTTCCAAGGCAGTAAATCTTTGTGGAAGTAGATTGCCCCATCTTCCTTCCATGGAGCATCTGGTGGGTTAGAACTGCCAACCTTCTGGTTAGCAGTCAAATGCCTTAGGCACTGCATCACCAGAGCTCTTTACATACTAGCTTATCACCTGCTTTTTGCACTTAGTTATGTCTTGTGAACTAATTCTCGTGCCAGTAAGTATTTCAAAATATGATTTAATAGCTGCTTGGTATGTTGTTATGTTGTTGTTAAGTGCCATCGAGTCATTTCCGACTCATAGCGACCCCATGCACGGCAGAACGAAACACTGCCTGATCCCACGCCAGCCCCACAATCCCTGCTATACCTGAGCCCATCATTGCAGCCACCATGTCAATCCATCTCGTTGAAGGCCTCCCCCTCTTTCGTCGACCCTCCAGCCTACCTAGCATGACATCCTTCTCCAGGGAATGGTCCCTTCTGACAACATGACCAAAATAGGTGAGACGAAGTCTGGCCATTCTTGCTTCCAAGGAGCATTCTGGCTGCACTTCCTCCAGGACAGATCTGTTAGTTCTTTTAGCAGTCCATGGTACTTTCAGCATTCTTCGCCAGCACCACAACTCAAAAGCATCAACTCTTCTTCGGTCTTCCTTATTCATTGTCCAGCTCTCACATGCATACGAGGTGATTGGAAATATCATGGCTTGTGTGAGGCGCACCTTAGTCCTCAAGGAGCTATCCTTGCTCCTCAGCACTTGAAACAGTTCCTTCGCAGTTGACTTTCCCAATGCTACACGTTGTCTAATGTCCTGACTGCTGCTTCCGTTGGCATCGATTGTAGAACCAAGCAATGTGAATTCTTTGACAACTGCTTGGTATAGATCAAGATTAACCAGATTGATGCCTTAAGGTTTATTTATTTATTTTTTTCTATATTCTCTATGAGCTCTGGTAGCATAGTGGCTAAGGCACTTGACTGCGAACCAGAAGGCTGGCGGTTCAAACCCATCAGCCACTCCTCGGAAGGAAGATGGGGCAATCTACTTCCGTAGTGATACTGCCTCAGAAACCCAAGGAGGGGTCGCTATGAGTCGGGTCCGACTTGACAGCACATAACAACAACAACAACACAACATATTCTCTATTGTCAAAAAACACACAGCAAGCATCCATGTACAAATACCTTTATGAGGATCTCTAGTTTTTCCCTACTTTCTTCGTAAATCATTTCCCTAGTTTATTGAGTCAAAGGGTGTGTTCTTTTTAATGATTTGATGCCAGATTTCCTTGAGAAAGACTAAATATTGCAAAATATACCTCAACAAGTAATACACATTTATTCAGTACATCTATAGGCAGAAAGGAGCTCTGGTGGTGTACTGGATAAGGCACTTGACTGCTAACTGGAGGGTCAGCAGTTCAAGCCCACCAGCTGCTCTATGGAAGAAAGATGGGGCTATCTACTTCTGTAAAGATTTACAGCCTTGGAAACCCAATGGGGGTCACTATGAGTCGGAAACCACTTGATGGCAGTGAGCTTGAGTGAGATAGGCAAGAAGAGTGGCAGCAACAGTTAAGTACTTGACAATTAACCAACAGATTGGCAGTTTGCATTCACCCAGAGACACTTCAGAGTAAAGGCTTGGCAATCTACTTCCAAAAGTCACAACCTTGAAAACCCTATGGAGCAGTTCTACTTTGCACTCATGACTTTACAGTTGGAATTGACTCAATAGTACCTGGTTTGGTTTTTTGGTTTTGATAGGCTAAATACTGTGCTGGGTATCAAAGGGGACACAAATGTATAACATATTTATTTTAAAAAAATTATATAGATAATTGAATGCCAAGATAAATACTGTCCAGAATCATACTTGTAGTTCAGTACAGTCTGAAGAAGACTGAACTTGAGCTGCCTGTAAATCATGAAGGGAAATTCTAAAGAATGGCAGAAGGACATTCCAGGAAAAGATACCTGCACAAAGGCTTAGAAGGGACTATGAGGACAGCATGGTTTGGGTCAATTAGGAGGTGACTGAGCTGGGGTAGAGGGCTCATCTCCTGAGAGAGCAGGTTGACTAAGTCGGGCATATGAAGGTTTCGATTTTATTCCCTAGGCAGTGAAAAGCCTTTGAAAGTTTTTGAGCAGTGAAATCACATGATGAAATCTAGCCTTTAAAATCTTTCCTGTGTCACTATGTAGGATGAGGAAAAAGAGGAGAGGGTTAGAGGCCTATCAGGGCAACCACAAAGGCCAGCCCTATGCATTGTACTCCAGAATCCTTTGTTGAATTAAACTGAACTATTTGACAGTCTACTTAAGAGGCTATTCCAGTTGTTCAGATGACTTCACCAGCATCTGGACATAACAGCATCTTGCAAAAGAGAGTCTATACCACTAAATAAGACATTTTAAAAGAAGGATTGACAAAATTTATTAACTAACAGAACACTCTAATATATCTTCATTATCTAATTAATAGAGGCACACTTGAACCTCTGCTATGAACCTTGGAGCTTGGGTAGGTTGGTATCCACAGGACTTTTTTGATATATGCAGGGTCTGAAGATACCTAAATTGAACCAATCTCAATGGCTTCACTAGCTGTTTTCCAAGGAATGTGGGCCATTACCTGTGAACCTCATATACACATAGCCTGGGTCAATGGATAAAAATACATTAAGTCTAACATCTTTACCATAATGTACCTCTTAAATATGATAAAGACAAGACAGATAGAGATGTCTGTAGGCTACAAGTCTAGTATTATCATTTAGGGTTTAAACTTAATTAAAATGGCTTAATTTTTCTAAGGGAGTAATCACTGATCATGAATTAGCATCACCATGAGGCAGCTGCATTAACCCTGTTCAGTTACTAATTACTCCAGAGACATCTGGGCCATGTCAGAAACAATTAGAACTGGGGTTACCATGAGTCTGAGTCAACTTGATGGCGGCAAATGGAGTCCCTGGTTGGTGCAAACAGTTAATGTGCTTGGCTGCTAACCAAAAGTTCCAAAGGTGCTGAGGAAGAAAGTCCTGGCAATCTATGTCTGAAATCCCTATGAAGTGCAATTTTAATCTGACACAAATGGGGTCTGCATGAGTAAGAATCAACTCACTGGCAACTGCTTTTTAAAGTGAGACTTACACTTGCCATATGTTCTTAGTGTTTGTTTTTTTATTGACTTTTTTTGAAAAAACAAAACAAAACAAAAACAAATTCACTGCCATCGAGTCAGATCCGACTCATAAGGACCCCTCCTTGGGTTTCTGAGGTGGTATCACTATGGAAGTAGATTGCCCAATCTTCCTTCCAAGGAGTGGCTGGTGGGTTTGAACCACCAGCCTTCTGATTAGCAGTCAAATGCTTTAGGCACTACGCCATCAGAGCTCCTTTTGAAAGAAAGGCAGGACAAAAAGAAAGACACCACAGAGGGTTGGTAGAGAGTGGCAGTGGTGAATGCCTGGTAGAATTCCAGAGGAAACATGATCCTGAAGCAGGGCTTCTTCCATACATATGATCAGACAAAGAAATGCAGAAATATCTCTGCTATGGAACTTCCTTTCATTTTATCAGGAAAACCACAATGAACTTGAAGAACTATTTGTCTTATAAATTTTCTCTCTTCTTCAGTCAGGTAGAGGGAAGCTCTTGCTCTCCCAAATTGTCTTTCTCCTCCTTCTGTCATCCTCTCTAATCTCATCTTCCCCAACATGAGCATATCCAATGGTCAGTGGTGGCTGGATGTTGGATTCCCTTCCTTTCTGGAAGTACAGTGCCCAGTAGAGCTGGTTGCATAAGGAGTATTGTCTGAGGTAGATGGTCCTTAACGTACATCCTTCTTGGAATGATGCATGACTCCAGAACCAGGGGGATTTAGGCAAAACCACTATCTCCTACCTTTCTAAATCTTCGTGGGTTTTTTATTTATTTTCTTCCCCATCCATCATCTTTCCAGCATGCTGGTTGCAGAGATCAAATGTTAAAAATTGCATGACTGATGCATGCATAGACGGTACCTGAGAGAGGCACACCCACAAGGGCTTATGGGATGAAAGATAATTACCTTCCATGGGAGCTGGACTTCACAGTCTGATTTTCACACTTGGGGAATGACAATGGCAGCTGCTATTTCTTGGGAACTTTACAATCTACCTTAGTTCCATCTCTTATCTCCTTTTCCCGGAGAAGAAAATGAAATTTAGAGAAATAAAATGACTTGGTTATGGTTATACAGCTAGTAAGGGACAGATCTAGGCTTGAACTCATTTTGTTTTACCCCACACTCTTCATGGAGAGCCATTATTTTATACTGCCTTCAACAAAATACCTATTGCTAAAATCCAAGAAAACTTAATCATCATCTTTTTGTGGTGTCTTGCTTTGTATGTTTTAATCCACTTGAAAGATTAAAAAATCCAGCCCCTTAATTGTTATATCTCCAGGAAAAAATTTTATTCCATTTTTCACAAAGAACATTCTCCACTGAACCATATATAGGAAGATTATTGAAATGGCAAATGTTATGCTACTTATGTATTTACTACAATCAAAAAGAAGAGGGAGAAAGAAAGAGAAGAAGAAATTATAGTGCAAAGAGGAGGGCGTGAGATCAGTTGGGTTGGATTTGGAAGAACATGATGGAAGAACATGTTCTTATAGAACATACAGTTTAGTAAGAATCATGGGAAAGATTTGGCCACAATTAAACCAAAACCCATTGCCATCAAGTGGATTCCAACTCATAGTGACCCCCATAGGGTTTTCAAGTCCATATATCATTACAGAAGCATACTGCCTCTTTTTTTTTTTTTTTTTTTTTGTGAAGCAGCTGGTGGGTTCAAACTGCTGACCTTTTGGTTAGCAGCTGAATGCCTTACCACAGTGCCACAAGGGACCACAATTAGAGACTAACAATTCAGCAAAGAAAGGAAACTCCTGCTGATCCTTAAAAACTTGCCCTTCTGATATTGTGAGCCTGCCCAAGGCTTATTTGCACTATCTTTAGAACCCAAAATGCAAGGAAATTTAACTATACTATCAGAACTTGGTTGATTGCTAGTTTCAACATAACCAATGTATTTGCAAGTGCAAATTTACCTGACAAATAGCACCCGTAGCCCGGTATTTTTCAGCCCAGCACTTAATGCCTGTCTGATGAGGACTCTCCATCCAGGGCTTGTCAAAACAAGAGCAGTTTTTCTATTTGTGACTGTCCCTCTGGTTTTGTGGACATTGTCACTATTCCACGGTCACATTCGAATGTGTCATTTCATTAAGTTTTTGTGTGGCTCTCTCCCCTCACTTCCCCTCAATTCCCACTCCCACCCCTCAACCCCCTCATTCTTGTTTTCCTCTTTCATCCTTCCTTCCAACCCCCATAGACTCATCTAACTGCTTCTGCCTCTGCCTGTGCCTCCCCTCCCAGCATTCTTCTCTGCTGGTGCTTGAAAACTGAAGATTAGACCACTGTGACCTTGAGCTTCATCTGTGCCTTTAAGTGGAGAAAATGAATAGTAATTCAGAAGCCTCCAAAAGAGGCTTAAGGTTGACACTCTCTTGGTAACTGATACCCTGACGGAACAGGGCAGCTGCCTGAATTTATTTTTTATATCCATTTTCCTATATTTTTCCAGTCTTGATTTTCATTTGTCAAAATGCAGAAATTCTTTCCTCAGTGCATATGAGGACTATCTGTTGATTAATTAAAACTTATTTAAAAGGGGGCTCTCTGCTCTTACCTCTATGCTCAGGGTCAAGATAATAGCAAAATAACTTTTTTTGTTTGGTTTTGGTAACAGTCATGTTAGGTTGGAGATTTAATTTATTTAGCCCTTACATTTTGAGTATGTGCTATTTACAAGGTACCCTGATGTCACTTACAAACAGTGTTAAGGCCTTCAACCTATGAATTATGGATAGTTATAAGCTACCAAAAATGTATGAGGAGGTATAAACATGACTCTCAAGAAATTCAAATAGTAAATCCTCTTGAAGATATGAGGAAAGGTGTCATAAAGAAGAACATATTTAAGTCAAACCTTAAAGAATGAATAATATTTTGATCCACCACACATCTGTCAGTTTGTCTTACAGTAGTGCCTTGTGTATTACTGTAATGCTGGAAGTTATGTGCCCAGTATTTCAAATAACAGCAGCGTCAGCCATGGTGAACAGGTTTCAAACAAGCTTACAGACTAAGACAGATGAGGAAGAAAGGCCTGGTGATCTACTTCCAAAAATTAGCCAATGAAAACCTTATGGATCACAACATAACATTGTTTGCTTTGGACATGTCATCAGGAAGGATCTATCACTAGGACATCATGTTTGGTGAAGTGGCAGGCCAGCAGTGAGGGCAAGGGGGACCCTTAGTGAGATGAACTGACACAACAGCAGCAACAAAAGATTCAAACATGCTTGTGATCATAAGGATGATGTAGGACCCAGCAACATTTTGTTCTGTTATATATAAGGGTGTCATGAATTGGCGCCTACTCAGTGGCAGCTATCTATTTAAGATTTTGACAGGTAGAGATTGGAAGAGGAGGTTGTTCTGAAACAGAAAGGAGAATACACAAAAAGACATACACAAAAAGACCTACATGAGTAGGTCAAGGCCTATTATGTTCAAGAAATACAATAGGCCAGCTTAGCAAGAATGTAGGATTCTTGTAGGATACTGATGAAAGACCAGGCCTAAAAAGTATATTGAAGCAAAACTGTGGAGAGCCTCAAATGTCATGATGAGAGATTTAACTTTCTAGGAAGAAGTAGACATCTTTGTGTATTTTTTAGCAGTTATTGGTTAATTTCAGCCATCATGTCTTCTTGATGTTCTGGTGGAAGAGATGGGTAATAATGCTGGTGGGTAGATTTACAGCTGGATAAATAAATATACTTGAGGGATGTCTAGTATCAACCTGAAGCTGAGAAGGGCCGTACAGCAGTGGAATAGGCAGCCTTGTGGGGGAGAAAACCCCTTATTGCTGAAGGCATTTAAGGAGGAGTTGGAAAATCATTTGCCAATGAGTCCATAGCAGGGTATTTTCTTCTTTAAGGAAACTGAGCAAGATGGTCGCCATTCTGTGTTTTTAATTGTTTATGTTCCCTGTCACAAATGAAATCTGGTTCTCCCATGTTCTACAGTGTTCGAAGAAAACATGATAACCTCAGTGGAAAAGCAACCACTTAGAAGAGTAGGAGTAAGAAGATAACAGTCACTCATAGGTCATATTGGTGGTTCAGCAGTCTCAGGGAAAGCTCTAGGAATCTCAGGGGCACATGGGATGCCCTTACAGACATCAATTACAGCAGGTCACATTAGCCACACCACCATCACTCTAAATGCAAAAAATAGGAGTGTGTTCTCCAATAATTAACAGATACCATGCAGGTGGAACTGTGGCTAAGGCATTGGTCTGCTAACCAAAAGGTTGGTGGTTTAAACAAACCCAGCAACCACCCCATGGGAAAAAGACAAGACAGCCTGCTTCTATAAAGATTTACAGTGTAAGTAATATCACTGAATTGTGCACTTCCAAATGGTTAAAGTGGTGAATTTTTGTTACTTGTGTTTTACTACAATAAAGATTAAATTTAAGAAAGGATATCAGTAAGAAAATAAAAAGATTTACAGCCTTGGAAACCCTTTAGGGGTCACCGTAAGTTGCAATCAACTCAGTGGCAGTGTGGGGTGTTTTTGTTTTGTTTTGTTTTGTTTTGTTTTTTGGTGCATCTGATAGATGCTCGTTTCAAGGTGGGCTGTAGCCTTTCTGATTTTTCTTGATAGTGTATCTAGCTTGACCTTATTTACACTTCACAACGAATGCCCTACTTCTTAATAGTGAATTTTGTTTTGTTTTGTTTTGGTGCATCTGATAGATGCCTGTTTTAAGGTGGGCTGTAGCCTTCCTGATTTTTCTTGATAATGTTAATGGATCTAGCTTGACCTTATTTACACTTCATAATGAATGCCCTACCTCTTAATAGTGAATTTCATAGCTCTACGTAGCATTGTCTTTTATATGACTTAAATTTACTTCTTTCAGATTTCATAAATGTATCCCCTGATTCTAGTGTTCAGAGAGCAGATGAACATGTTTATACTCACCTTCACATTCTGATTTTGATTCACATATTTACAGGCCCCCCACACACATATACACACCATGGTCACTTTTGGGTCTCTGCTCCTTTCAGGTGTCCATCTTTGGACTTTTCCCCTTCCTTTATCCCTCTCCTGAACCATTTGCTGTCGAGTCAACTCCTACTCATGGCAGCCTCCATGTGTGTCAGAGCAGAGCTGTGCTCCACAGGGTTTTCAGTGGCTGATTTTTTGGAAGCAGATCACCAGACCTTTCTTCCAAAGTGCCTCGGGGTGGACTAGAACCTCCAACCTTTCAGCTGTATTAACCATTTACACCACCAAGTTGCTGTTGAGAAAACCAAACCATTTGCCACTGAGTCGGTCCCAACTCCCCGCGTGCTGAAGAAGGCTCAAGTTCAGCAGCACCTTTATCGACTGAATGGCCCTTTCTTCCCTCATTCTCCCTGAGAGGGACAGCACTGGTTTGATTCTCCCAAAATAAACAATGTGATATGTTTTTATGCAGGTGATTTATAAATGGTAACCAAAGAGTTACTGATCCTATCAATGAGTGTTTGTTCCATAAGTATAAAGACATCCACAGTGTTCACTCTTTTAGAGCAGTTCCCTGGTAGTGAATAATGTATCATTTTACACACACACACATACACACACACAATCTGTTTTAATTGCCACCCTGCAAGGATGACATGCCCAAGTAACTCAGGTTGTAAGTGACCTTCATCCACTGTTAGTGTCTCCATCTCAATAAGGTATTGTTCTCAGATGTTCTTGAAAGGAGTAAATGCAGGGGTGGGGAGTGGAGTGTTTTTTGTTTAAAAACAAACATTTTTTTAAAGCAGAAATATTTCCTTGTGTAAAGTGGCTCTAAGACAAAGTCAGCTGCCAATACAGGTGATGCGTGTGCTATCATGGCCCTCAATTTTAGGATTCTGGAATGTCACATAAGCAGAGGGTTGGCTGTGGCTTAACATGCTGGCCAGGAGCAGAGTAATGCAGCAGAAGCATGGGGGGCCCATAACCCAGAGGTCGATAGGTTGAAACCAGCCCCTGCTAATTTGATTTGTTTTAAGGCATGCTGGTGATGTAGTGGATAAGGCATCTGGCTGCTAACCAGAAGATCAGCAGTGCAAACCCACCAGCTGCTCTGCAGAAGGAAGATGGGGCAATCACTTCTGTAAAAATTTACAGCCACAGAAACCCAATGAGGGTCGCTATGAGTCAGAATCAACTCTATGGCAGTGAGTTTGGTTTTTTGTTTGGTTGTTTGCTTGGCCAGGCTTGGTCGAGTAACCAAGTTTGGGGCATTCAACACAAATAGCCTTGTTTCTTTTTTTATTGTGTCAACTATATATGTAGCAAAGCATTTTCCTTTTCAATATTCTTCATGTGTACTTTTCAGGAACGTTAATGTGTTCATCATGCTGTGGCACCATCTCTATGATCAGTTTCCAATTTTTCCATCACCCCTAACAAGGAGCTCTGCTGGTGCTGTGGTTAAGGCATTAGTTGGCTAATCAAAAAGATAGTGGTTCAAACCCACTAACCACTCTGCAGAAGAACGATGAGGCAGTCTGAGGCAGTCTGCTTCCATAAAGATTTATTTACAGCCTTAGAAACCTATGAGGAGTTATTATGGGTCAGAATCCATCCAATCGCAAGTTTAGGGTTTTTTTTCCCCAAACAGTAGCTCAGTGTCCCCTAAGCTATGAGCTCCTCTTCTTTTGTTATTCTTGTTTCTCTTCATACCATTCTTCTCACCAAAAAGGGTCAGGCAACACTTTTTGTCTCTGCAGGCATTTGACCAAGGAAAAATACCAGACGGCCATAGATTCCTAGGGGGTTCTAGTGTTCTGAAGGAATTGATGGCCCTCCTATGAGTTCCTATCTTGCAGTAGGGGGACTGACAAAGATTTTTTATTTAGATTCTAAGTCCACTTCTCATAGGCTCTTCATGTCTTTGGGTGGAAGGCCTATATCTATAAAGGGAGGTTGGAAACTCTAACCCACTAAAACCAGCTGGCACAGGGAGGGGCAGGGAAACCAGATGAATGGAAATGGAGAACCCAGTATGGAAATGGTGAGAGTGCTGACACATTGTAAGGATGGCAGCCAGTGTCACAGAACAATCTGTGTATGGATTATTGAATGGAAAACTAATTTCACCCAAAGCACAATAAAATGCATCCCCCCCCCGCGCCAAAAATTTTATATATATATATATATACACACATTGGGAGCTCTGGTGGCATAGTGCCTAAGGTATTTGACTGCTAACCAGAAGGCTGGTGATTCAAACCCACCAGCCACTCCTCGGAAGGAAGGTTGGGCAATCTACTTCCGTAGTGATATACCACCTCAGAAACCCAAGGAGGGGTTGCTATGAGTTGGATCTGATTTGATGGCAGTGAATGTGGGTTTGTTTTTTTTTTTTTTTTTTTAATATATATACATATATCAACTGGCAAATACTGAGAAATTCTTACACCTTTGCTCATTAAGGCACTAAATGTTACTGTCATTAACACAGATAAATCAGCAGTTATAAATCAACCAACCAGGTGTTAATAAACAGTTCATTAACTGTGGTGAGAAAAGTGCTAGAGCATTTAGCCCACACTCAGTCAGTATGTACGCTACAGTCCTACAGCCCAAGAATTGACTAGAGAAGTAATCTTGAGTTTTCATTTCCTTGTATGAAGTTAAAAGCCAGAGCTATGTCATGTTCTGGAAATACGGCCCTCTTGAATTTTATGGCTCTGTGACACTCACAGTTTGGGTTATTTTCCTTGCTCTCAGAACTGGTCATTTTACTTTTTCCACTACATCAGCATGGACATTTTTATGAATATACTGCATCTCATTCTGTGTGTCTGCAGAGGACTCATCCATTTCTAATAAGGTAGCAAGAGGAAGCTTTGTGTTTGCCCAATAGGACCAGCCACCATCACTGTAAATGCAAGAAGGAGAACATGTCTTCCAACAACTAGTAAACATTGTACATCAGATATATGCAAGGCATTGTATTCATTAAGATGTTATGAAAGTGAAAAACCAGAAACCAAAACCAAACCCACTGCCGATGATTCAATTCCAGCTCACAGAGACCCTATAGGACAAAGTAGAACTGCTCCACAAGGTTTCCAAGGCTGTAAATCTTTACGGAAGTAGACTGCCTCATCTTTCTTCCATGGAGCAGCTGGTGGGTTTGAACCACCAACATTTTGGTTAGCAGCCGCATGCCTTAACCACTGTGCCACCAGAGCTCGTTCATCAAGGTGAAGGGGTGTTTTTATCTCTGGATTTTTTGAGGTTGTATTAGTTTCCTGGGTATGCCATACCAAAGTACCACAAAGTTGGGATACAAACAATACAAATTTATTATCTTGCAGTTCTTGGGGCTAGTAGTCCAAATTCAAGGTGTCAGCAGGCCCATGCATTCTCTGAAAGCTTTAGTGAAAGATCCTTCCTTATCTCTCAAGGCTTCTTGTAGCCCCATGTGTTCCTTGACTTATCGCTCCTTTGTCACATGGCCATCTTCCTTTTGTTCCTCTCTGTGTCTCTTCTCATTTATAAGGACACCACTCAGATTGGAATAGGGCCAATCTTATTCCATTGTGCTTCATGTTAACAGGTAACTTCTTCAAAGACCCCATTTCCTCATCCTCAAGGATACTGGAAGTTAAGACCAAAAAACTTATCACCATCAAGTTAGCCCTGACTCATGCAAACCCACACATTACAGAGTACAACTGCTCCATTAGGTTTTCTTGGCTGTAATCTCTCATGACACCACTGGGTAGGTTTGAAACGCTAACCTCCCTGGAGGAAGGTTGGGCAATCTACTTCCTTAGTGATACTGCCTCGGAAACCCAAGGAGGAATCACTATGGGTCGGATCTAACTCCACGGCAATGGTTGCCTTTGCTTTGCACCAAACAGAAATAGGTATTGGGTATGTGTTTCTTCTACTGCTTAATAAATCCCTAAAGTGCACATAAGGCAAATCAGAATGCAACAATAAGCAGGCAAGGAGAATCTAATGCATCAAATCAAGTCTGTCTGAAAAGCTAAACATTCATTCATTATCTATTGCCTGAGCCAAAATGCTGAAGAAAGGCTTTTGAAGTAAACTTGTCTAAAAAGTCTTCAAGTGCTCTGAAGAAGATAAAATAGAAAAATCTACCCATGAGGATATAAGAGATCCCATCACTTAGAAAATGCTCCAAGTTGATAAATGATTTCTACAAATCTATCATTAAATTGGAAGTACCATTAGACAAATTGTTTTGTTTTTTAAATCCTTTAACTGTGAACTTTAGATCTAGGCAAGCCAGTCATGGGGTGAATAGATTTCAGGCAAATTGCTTTCATCAAGTTGGTTGCAGGCGAATCGATCTTTGACTTCTTATATGTTGGGGGCATATGACCATCTATAGCGAAAAAACCAGAAGGCAGATATTATTAGCTGCCGTCGAGCTGAATTCAACTCACGGCATCTCTGTAAACAACAGAAGGAAACATTGCCCAGTGCTGTGCTGTCTTCATGATTATTGGTGTGTTCAAGTCCATTGTTGCAGCCACTGTGTATTTTGAGTACCTTCCAACCTAAGAGGCTCATCTTCCAGCACCAAACCAGACAGTAATGTATTGTGATCCATAGGTTTTCAATGGGTAATTTTTAGAAGTAGATCTCCAGGTCTTTCTTCCTGGTCTTAGCCTGGAAGCTCCACTGAAACTTGTCTACCATGAATGACTATGGTGGTATTTTAAATACTGGTGGCATAGTTTCCAGCTTCACAGCAATATGCAAGCCACCACTGTATGACAAACTGACAGCCAGCTGGTAGGAAGGAAAGTGGGATGGAAAGTGCAGGTAGAAGGAGGAAAGGGGAAGGGGGACAGCATATCATGCCTGAAACAATAAATTCGCCATCTCTGCTAACTTTGCACATTTCATTATAGTAATTGGCTTTGTCTACTCGAGCTGCTCTTTGAATTCTTCTGTTCAGCTCTTTTACCTTTTCATTTCTTCCATTTGCTTTAGCTATTCTCCACTCAAGGGCAAGGTTCAGAGTCTCTTCTGTCATCCACTTTGGTCTTCTCTTCTTTTCTTATCTTTTTAGTGATCTCTTGCTTTCTTCATGGATAATGTTCTTGATATCTTCCCATAATTCATCTGGCTTTCGGTCATAATTCCGAAACATTTGCAGCAGT
This sequence comes from Orycteropus afer afer, assembly GCF_000298275.1. Taxonomy (NCBI): domain Eukaryota; kingdom Metazoa; phylum Chordata; class Mammalia; order Tubulidentata; family Orycteropodidae; genus Orycteropus; species Orycteropus afer. The sequence goes on from NW_006921599.1 coordinate 7,225,447, forward strand.
ATATTGACAGAGAACTTCCAGAGTTTCAAGCCGGATTCAGAAGAGGACGTGGAACAAGGGATATCATAGCTGTTGTCAGATGGATCTTGGCTCAAGGCAGAGAATACCAGAAAGATGTTTACTTGTGTTTTATTGACTCTGCAAAGGCATTTGATTGTGTGGATCATGACAAATTATGGATAACATTGAGAAGAATGGGAATTCCCAAGCACTTGATTGTACTCATGAGGAATCTGTACCAGAACAAGGGGACACTGTTGTTGTTGTTGTTGTTATGTGCCGTCGAGTCGACCCCGACTCATAGCGACCCCTCCTTGGGTTTCCGAGGCAGTATCACTACGGAAGTAGGATTGCCCAACCTTCCTTCCGAGGAGTGGCTGGTGGGTTTGAACCGCCAGCCGTCTGGTTAGCAGGCAAGTGTCTTAGCCACTATGCTACCAGAGCTCCTACATGGTTTAAAATCAAGAAGGGAGTGCATCAGGGTTGTATCCTTTCTCCACACTTATACAATCTATATGCTGAGCAAATTATCCGAGAAGCTGGACTATATGAAGAAAAATGTGGTATCAGTATTGGAGGAAGAATCATTAACAACCTGAGATATGCAGATGATACAACTTTGCTTGCTGAAAGTGAGGATGACTTAAGGCACCTACTGATGAAGGTTGAAGAACACAGTCTGCAGTATGGATTACGTCTCAATATAAAGAAAACAAAAATCCTCACAACTGGACCAATGAGCAGCATCACAATAAATGGAGAGAAGATTGAGGTTGTCAAAGAATTCACGTTGCTTGGTTCTACAATCGATGCCAACGGAAGCAGCAGTCAGGACATTAGACGACGTGTAGCATTGGGAAAGTCAACTGCGAAGGAACTGTTTCAAGTGCTGAGGAGCAAGGATATCTCCTTGAGGACTAAGGTGAGCCTCACACAAGCCATGATATTTCCAATCGCCTTGTATGCATGTGAGAGCTGGACAATGAATAAGGAAGACTGAAGAAGAGTTGATGCTTTTGAGTTGTGGTGCTGGCGAAGAATGCTGAAAGTACCGTGGACTGCTAAAAGAACTAACAGATCTGTCCTGGAGGAAGTGCAGCCAGAATGCTCCTTGGAAGCAAGAATGGCCAGACTTCGTCTCACCTATTTTGGTCATGTTGTAAGAAGGGACCATTCCCTGGAGAAGGATGTCATGCTTGGTAGGGTGGAGGGTCGACAAAAGAGGGGGAGGCCTTCAACGAGATGGATTGATATGGTGGCTGCGATGATGGGCTCAAGTATAGCAGGGATTGTGGGGCTGGCACAGGATCAGGCAGTGTTTCGTTCTGCTGTGCATGGGGTCGCTATGAGTCGGAAACAACTCGACGGCACTTAACAACAACAACAACAACAACAACTCTGCTAACTGGGTCCTGCTTCCTTGCCTGTGTGGATAACATTCTTGGGCCCATTTGGTCCATTTCCTAGTGATAGCAACAAGCAAGTTTTGCTTCAGGGGTAGTGACAAGAAATACCATGGTGGAGTATGGTTGGCAGTTATATCTTAACATGACAAGCAGAACCTGATATATTCTCAGTCCCTCCCTGAGGAGAGCATTCCCCTTGGCCCTCCTGGCCCTCCTTTCTACTTATCAAGCAAATGAGCACCTACCTGTCTGAGACAGAGAACGAGCACCTGCAGATGGAAGAAGTATGGACTAAGGGAGCCCTGGAGGAAAACCTTCATAATTTATGCACTTTACATTCCCTGGGATTGCACTGGGGTCCCTAGGTGGTACAAACAGTTAACGTGCTCACTGCTAACCTAAAGGTTGGAGGTTCAAATTCACCCAGAGGCTTCTCAGAAGAATATCTTGGTGACCTAATTCTGAAAATTTCTCCATTAGAAACCCCATAGAGCACAGGTCTACTCTGAGACACATGGGGTGCCATGAGTCACAGTCAACTCTGCTAGTGGTTTAGGTTTGCACTAAAGCTTCGAGCCTTGGGAACTGACACTTCATAACAAGCAATGGGCAAAGTTGGTGAGTTTTCACATCTTAGCCACTTTGGAATTAGCTACCACAGCCTGCAATGCTCCTAAGCATGCTTAGGTTATGCTGTGTGCATGGGGGCTTGTAATGATCAGGATGAGCCCCCAGGGATGAGTCCTAGAAAGCCTGCAGTTATGACTGCTTTGCATTTTGGTGTTAGGAGAGCAGTCATGTCAGGCATCTTGGAATTAGTAGATTTTTCTGTATCTGAGCCTTTGGATCAGCAATTTAATGTCCATACACCCATAGCTACAGGATCCTGAAATTGTAATCCATTTTTGCTCAAATCTCCCTCCCAAAGTGCCAGTTTCTGGGGGAAGGTGTGAATTCATCCAGCAACAGACTATTTCAGTAAGAATGTTTTAAGCCGCTTGCTATGAGCTGGGCAGTCTGCAAGATGCTAGGGATGTAATGAGAAATCACACTGGAGGCCCGCTCTCCAGGAGAGGAGACAGTTATGTAAACAGGAAATGCCATCCTATGTCTCCAGAATCAGTTTCATCATCTGTGAAATCGAGATAAAAATGGTGTCTAGGCTTGTTGTGAGAATTAAATTGGATAGTATATGAAAAGGTCACAGCACTTAGCACAATATCTGTCACTCAACAAGCATGATATAGGAGTTGGCAATAATTATTACTGTCATTATTACCTTTATGTCATTGTTAAGGAGCTCTGGTGGCTTAGTGGCTAAAGCATTTGGCTGCTAACCAAAAGGTCGGCAGTCTGAACCCACCAGCTGCTCCACAGGAGAAAGATGAGGCAGTTTGCTTCTGTCAAGATTTACAGCCTTGGAAAAGCTATGTCCTTGGAAAAGCTTCTACTCTGTCCTATAGAGTCTCTATGTGTCAGAATCGAATCAATGGCAGTGGGTTACTGTCATTGTGAACACTTTTTTTTTTTCCTTAATCGTGGTAACAAAACATTTGCCATTTCAACAGTCTTCACATATACAGACAGTTCAGTGGCATTAATTATGTTCATCATGTTGTTCAACCATCACCTTTATCAGTTCCCATACTTTTCCATCACCTTTAACAGAAGCTCAGTGCCCCCTAAGCATTGAGACCTCCCCTTGGTAACATTTTAACATTGCTAACAACCAGAAGACTTGTGGTTCAAACCCACCAGCCACTCCTCGGAAGGAAGATGGGGCAATCTATTTCCGTAGTGGTACTGCCTCGGAAACCCAAGGAGGAGGGGTCACTATGAGTCGGGTCCAACTCGACGGCACATAACAACAACAACATTGATGTAATGCATGCCACAGGCCAGGTAGGTGGGTATGGAATAGAAAGAATGATGTAGTGATCAAGGAGTGTTTCTCAGGAGAGGGCACTTTTTTTTTTTTTTAAGCTAGATTTGAAGGAAGAGTAGAAATTGGCCAAAATGGAGAAGAACATTCCAGGCAGAGGGAAAGACACTTACAAAGACCCAGGGAACATCGGGCAGTTTGGGGAACTCAAGCAGTGCAGGAGTGAGGGTGGATGCCTGTGGGTAATGGTGAGAAGCCTGAATCCAGTAGATGGTGGTAGGGGCAGGCCTTGAGTGACACCCGTGGTTTGGTTTCTCTGGGAAACAGGAAGAGTCCCTGAGTGGTGCCAACTGTTAACATGCTTAGCTGCTAACCAAAAGGTTGGCTGTTCAAGTCTACCCAGAGGTCCCTCAGAAGAAAAACCTGGTGATCTAACTGAAAAATCAGCTATTGAAAACTCTATGGAGGAGAGTTCTACTCTGATATACACAGGGTTCACGTGAGTTGGAATTACCACAACATCAACTGATTTGGTTTAGTTGGTTTTCATCTGCTGAGGGGGAGGAGGCTGAGGAGGCCAGGGCAGACTGGAACAGCTCTTGTGGACCATTTGAGGGATACCTGACCAAGCCACTTGGAAGCACTTTGCTGTGGATGGAGACTCTGCATTCTTGTGGCACTACATAAATAAAATCCATGGGAGAAAATTGATATGTGTCATAGAGTCAGGTGCTTTCCAGTACAATAGGAGACATAATTTTCACTGAGGGTAGCAGAACAGACCTCCTGAAAGTAAGGTGTAGACAGGAGTAGCTGAACTAAGCAGAACACAGGCCATGACAGCCTTGAATGATATATAGAGAAGCTGAACTTCACATATTTTAGTTGAGGTCCCAATTACTTTACACTGGGGACTGGCATGATCAGATTTGTCCTCTAGGAATGTCATTTTGGCAGGGCTGTGAAAGTTGAAAAGAGCTCTGGTGCTGCAATGCCTAAGGCATTTGACTGCTAACCAGAAGGTTAGCAGTTCAAACTCACCAGCTACTGCATGGAAAGAAGATGGGACAATCTACCTCTGTAAAGATTTACCACCTTGGAAACCCAATGAGAGTCACTGTGAATTGGAACCAACTCTATGGCAGTGGGTTTGGTTTGGTTTTGTAGGAATTAAATTGGAGGTAGGCCACACTCAAGACAGAGAGATAGTCTCCGAGGCAAGTGTGCACCCACAAAGCTCAAGCATGCCTGCCCCTGCTCCCTCAGGGCTAGATGATTTCTGGGAATGTGAGGTACACACAAAGAGTCCTGGTGGCACAGTGGTTAAACACTTGGCTGCTAACTAAAAGGTCAGTGGTTCAAACCCACCAACCACTCCACGGGAGAAAGATGTGGTAGTTTGCTTCCATAAAGATGTATGTCCTTGGAAACCCTATGAGAGCAGTTTTACTTTGGTGGCATGGGTTTTTTAAAGAGCCCTGTAGCACAGTGTTTAAGCACTCAGCTGCTAACCAAAGGTTGGAAATTCAAACCCACTAGCCACTCTCTAGTGGAAGATATGGAAGTCTGCTTCTGTAAAGATATACAGCCTGGGAAACCCAATGGGGCAGTTTTAGTCTGTCCTATAGGATCACTAGAAGTCTGAGCCAGGTTAATAGGACAGACAGAGGACTACATAGTCTTCCAAAAGACCCAGTGAGAGCTGGTCTAACCCTGAGCCCTCTTACATTTGGAGCATCTCTAGGAAACTTCAGTATCACTGAAATCAAACCAAGGAGTTGGTTCTAGGCAGTTTCCATCAGGCCTCCAGAGTGCTCTGTTGGAGCCCACCTTGGGTGCTGTGGTAGAGGGTCAGGCAGCCCTGCAATCACGGTAACACCTTGCCCCCGTGCAGTGCTTGGCAGTGCACAAAGCCTTCTACGGCAACTGTGTCAGGCACATAGACTAGATGCCCCCTCCCTTTTATAACTACTCCTCTCCAAAGCCAGCCTCCCAAGCTGACATGATCATCCCCGTCTTACAGATGAAAGAAGTAAGGTTGGGAACATTAATGTAATTTTCTGATTTTGTGAATGTAGCCGAAACTTGGGCTGCCTTCTAACTCCATGCCTCTCAGAAAGTGCCAGCTAAAAGGATATTTTAACATTATAATGGTAAAATTTTAGACATCATGGATACCTGGAGTTAACCAAACTGCAAGATTTGAGGGCACAGGCTTCCAGACTACCAAGTTTGCCCAAGACTTCTGATCCCAACCATAAAGAGTTATTAGGTTCTAATTACAAAGTTAGAGGGATTAGTCCATGTAAGACTACCCTCACTTATGACACCAGCTACAAGTTCAGAGGATTTCCAAAACCACACACAGGTTCAATAATTCACTAGAAAGACTCATAGAACTCTGTGAAAGCTATTAAACTCCTGGTTATGGTTTATTACAAGGAAACAACACAGATTAAAATCAACCAAAGGAAGAGATGCATAGGGTAAAGTCTGAGAGGGTTCCAAACACAAAGCTTCCGATGTCTTAAGGATATGTTACTCTCTAGCATTGATAGGTAATAATACATAATGGAGTATTGCCAACCAGGGAAACTCACTCCAGCTTCAGTGCTCACAGTTTTTATTGGGGCTTTATTATGTAGGCATGATTGATTGATTGCCCGTGTTATTGAACTCATTATCTATTGCCCCTCCAAGGTTGGACTAGTATCACATGGCCCATGGGGCCCACCATGAATACCAAAGACATCCAATTATCAGGATCCCAAGGGTTTAGAGGTTATCTTCCAGGAGCAGGGAAAAAGGCTAGATTTCTCTTTAGGCAAGACCAAATTCTTTTCTACACAATAGGACAGTAAAAGATCTCTTTCAAGACTCATGTGTATCCATGAGCAGAGGAGTTCCTTGCATTCCCATTTCCTACTGGCCCACCATCTGTGTTGCTGTCACCCTCAGTCTCACACATAGTGAGACAGATACTAACAGATAGGCCCATGGGGGCCCTTAGAGCCAGCATGCTTTGAGCAGGGAACAAGTGCTGGCAGGTAGCAAGTGCTTTCTTGAGTAGCACTCACCATGCTGGTATCTTCAGTTGATGCATTTTATACAAGGGATTCTCTTCAGTGGGCAGTCTCAACGTGGGCACATGGGACATGCTGGGTTCCTTCTGAAGCCCCAAACTCACATCTGTGTTTTGCTCTCCCTTCTGCCACAGATCCTGGCGCCCCTGTGAAATTGCCTTGTCTGCCAGTGAAACTGTCGCCTCCGCTACCTCCAAAGAAAGTCATGATCTGTATGCCTGTCGGGGGGCCAGAGCTCTCCTTGGCATCCTACGCTGCCCAGAAGAGTGGCCAACAGAGCATGGCTCAGCACCACCACACGGTCCTGCCATCCCAGATCCAGCACCAGCTGCAGTACGGCAGTCATGGCCAACACCTGCCCTCCTCCACCGGCTCCCTGCCCATGCACCCCTCCAGCTGCAGGATGATAGATGAGCTGAACAAGACGCTGGCCATGACCATGCAGAGGCTGGAGAGGTAACTTGGGAATAGGGGGGCAAGTCATACTGGGGATGAAGAAGGGGATTCCATGACAGGAAAGCATGAAGACCAAGGTGAGGGCTCATCCCCACTGAAAAAATTAGTTTAAAAGTGAAATCAGAGGGAAACATGGACATCTAGGACAGTATGGAAGAGAAAAACTGATGTTTCCAACTATAGAACAGTCACAGTGATCAAACAGGAAGAGAAACATATATATATATATATATATATATATATATATATACAAGCACACATATATGCACTAGCACATACCATGTTCCTATATCTATGTAGGATTAATAAGCATTAACATTTTTGAAAGGTTATACACATAGTCATTGAAAGATGGGGAGGAAATATTTCAATTTTTATATTTCATATCTTTCTGTCCTATATAATTACTTACTTTGTGCTCATTTCATTTATGACATAAAAAAATAATTTAAATGTAAAGCAAGAAAAGATGACAGCTGACAGGATGGTGATCAAAAACAAGAAGGATGGAAAAGGTAGAGGGTTATACCCTTGTTTTTGCTGCCGTGGGAAGCAGAGTATTATAGTCAGATTACACATGTGTGAGCTGCTAGTATTCTAGCAACAGCTACTACAGCCCGTTCTTTCACCAGAATTTGCCTCCAATCCCACTGCTAGGCGATTTGTAGAGAGGACCCCCCAAGGGTAGACCTGGCTGGAACAGCAACCCCAACTCCCCACAGTCCCATGACCAAGGGACAATCTCTCCTTTGAAGGAAATATACACACACACACATAGATACTCCCTTTCTGTGCCCAAGAGGTCATTGGGAAATCCATGGCTCCCATGGAAGTTACTTGGCACATACCCTGGTTTGACAAGGAGAGTAAGGGTTGTGATCTGGCATAAAGGATGGTTTCAGCTTGGAGCCTTACTGCCTTTCCCAAGGTGGTAACAGCTGTTTACCGGGTCCTGTGGATGAGAAGAATCAACTCATGGCAACTAGTGATGGTGAATGTGGATGGGAAATTGAAGCCTGGAGAGCCTAACTGACCACCTAAGCAGAGAGCCAGAGACAAATGGTACAGTCGAGAGCTATACATTGTTGTTTGTTGGTTCTCAGTTGCCTTCTCCATTGCTGCCTCTCAGCCAAGTATTCTATGTTTAGGAAATTAGTGACTCAAGTGGAAGCTGTTGTCTTTAGAAATTCTACCCTGAGTACTGAGTACCACATGCAATGCCTACCCTCATTGAAAAAGAAAAAAAAAAAAAAAATATTTGGTCCCTTGCCATTATTTTTAACTACAGGTTTCCCCCACTATCTGAAAGTAGAGGGTTTCTGTGAACACTTTTGTAAGCCAAAATGGTGTAAAATGAAGACACAATTAGCATTGATTTATATGGAAAAATTTTTTGAGTGTTTCCAGACCCAAAAAATAACCTACCAAATCATAAAATAACATAAAACCTAAAATAACACTAACATATAGTAAAATAAGGGGCTCTGGTGGTGCAGTGGACAAGGCATGAGGCTACTAACCAGGTCAACAGTTCAAACCCTCCAGCTGCTCTGCCAGGAGGAAGATGAGACAATCTACTTCCATAAAGATCTACAGCCTTGGAAACCCAATCGTGGTCACTGTGAGTCTGAATGGAGCTCTGGTGGCGTAGTGCCTAAGGCACTTGACTGCTAACCAGAAGGCTGGCGTTTCAAACCCACCAGCCACTCCTTAGAAGGAAGGTTGGGCGATCTACTTCCATAGTGATACTGCCTGGAGGCGTCGTTATGAGTTGGATCCAACTCGATGGCAGTGGATATGAGTCTGAATTGACTCGATGGCAGAGGTTTTGGTTATTTTTTTATACTAAAATATGTTATACTAACATATAGTAAAAAAAAAAAAACTAACATATAGTGAAAGCAGGAATGATGTGATAAGTACACAGCCCATGTAAAGCAGAAATAATGCATGTACAATGAAGTTTCCGGAGAAGCAGTTTGGCAGTGCTACTCTTGCTGCTCAGGAGCTCTGGTAGCATAGTGGCTAAAGCACTTGACTGCTAACCAGAAGGCTGGCGGTTCAAACCCACCAGCCACTCCTCGGAAGGAAGGTTGGGCAATCCTACTTCCATAGTGATACTGCCTCGGAAACCCAAGGAGGGGTCGCTATGAGTCGGGGCCGACTCAACGGCACATAACAACAACAACAACACTCTTGCTGCTCAGGATGCATGCTACCTCTTTCATTGCTCCATGCATAGCACTGAATGCTACTTTTCCCTTTTCACCTTTTTTAGGGGAGAGCAAAAATCCTCTCCAGATTTCCTTCATTTAGTGAAAACAGGTACTAATGTAGGGCTTTTGTAAAAATGAAGTGGCATAAAGGTCCCTGAGTGGCACAGATTGTCTGCATTTTACTAGTAACGCCAACATTGCTTGTTTGAACCCAACCAGAGGCATCTATCTGGTGACCTACTTCCAGTCATGGCGTTGAAAACCCTGTGGAGCAGTTCTATTCTGCATACATAGGGTTGCTGTGAGTTGGAATCGGCTCAACAGCAACTGATAGTAACAACTGATGACTAATGAGAACAAAATCATTTGAAATCCAGAAGGCACTACGTACTTTTATATGTATCATCTTACTTAATCCTCACACCACCTGGGGAACTGATTAAATGGAAAAGCTAAGGAACATTGTGTAGCTCCCCAAGGCCACTTTCCACACACCGTCTGTATCCTTCCTTAATGCAACCACAAAAGTAAAGAAATTGAGCAAGCTCTTAGAAACTTCCCTAGCAATTTGGCAGAATAATATTATGTCTGCTGATCTATTTGTAAAAAGGAGGTTTCTTTTTTTAATACTTATTTTTATATAGTTGACAAAAGCATCAGTTTGCGATTGATTGAAAATTAATAAGAGAATGGTTGCACAACTTGAAGAATGTAATCAATATCACTGACTGATACATGTAGAAACTTGAATTGGTGTCTGTTTTTGCCATATATCTTCCCAATAGCAATAATAATAGTAAAATATTTTCAAAGGAGAGAAAAATAAGATACATAAACACTAACAAAACAGGTTATTCACCATAGACATTTTGAAAAGCATTGCCCTAGGCAATAAGTAAGTGGAATCACTAGGTGGTGCAAAAGGTCAAGCATTCAGCTGCTAACCAAAAAGTTGGAAGTTCAAGTACACCCAGAGACACCTTGGAAGAGGGACATCATGATTTGCTTCCAAAAACTCAGCCACTAACACAATGGAATACTATGCAGCACTAAATAATAATGTAGAATCTGCATACCGTTGGGTTTTTGATGCTGTTGTTGTTCTAATAGGCCAGCCAGGATATAGGGAATTAATGCATTGGAGGAAATTATGCTGAGTGAAATAAGTTGGCCACAGAAGAACAAATACTGTATTAGTTCATTATTGTAAAAAGTCAAGGAAAGGTTTATATATGGAAGGAAATGTTCTTTATTGGTTGGCAGGGGTGGGAGAGGTGGGGAGGGACACTGCTAAAATAAAAAAATAACAACAACAAAAATCTGCCATTGAAAACTTCTTGAGCACAGAGAAAAAGAGGCCTTCTTTGCAAAGATTGGAGACCTTTTTGGGGCATCTGTATCACTTTCCAGGAGTCCTGGAAGAATCTGAGAGCAGAACAAGGTCACAGGCTCCTTTCAGTGTAATGAAAGTGTGGCTGTCTCAGGTGATGCTACCCTTCCATTAACTGTCTGAAAATTCTCCCTGGTGCTTGTCAACATTATTTCATCCTTGCTCTAACCAAGTTTAGAAGGAAAGTATCATTTCTCTATTCTCCTGGCAATTTCCATGACCCCAAAAAACACTAAAAGAAGGAAGAAACATGACTGAACACTTAGAAATTATGCCTCCTCAGATCCCTGGGCCTTCCCACTATTTGGATCATCACTGCCCCTGATATCTCATAGCACATCACTGTAGAGCATCAGCCCAGATCCTGTGGTCTGATCCTGATGAAAATGTAGTTCACGAGAAAATGAAATGAGGACTAAAGTAGTGAACAGTAATTCCTGACTGGACCATAAATTTGAATAACCTTCTTGTAGTTGGAAGGGGCTTTGGGAGACCATCTAGGCACCCACCCCCAATCAGTTGCAGAGTTCATGACAATTTGTCCTCTAGTCTTTGCTTCAGTAGGAACTTCATTAGTTTCCAAGATAAAAACCCACCCAAGCTCAGCTTCTGTGGTCTCTTACCTGCTTTGCTGCATGACCTCCTTACTGGTCTCCTGCCTCCATGTTTGCCCTCTTTTTGTCTATATATCTAACATAGCAGTTGAACTGATAATGTCAAAACAAAAATCAGATCCTGACACACTGTGCCCAGAATGCTCCAGCCTTCCAGCTCGCTAAGAGTAAAAAGCAAAGTCCTTCCCACAGCCCAGAAGCCACCACCACCTGGCCCTGGCTCTCTCTATGTACAATCCTCCTCCCTATGCTCACACCTTTCTCACCACTCAGCCTCCTAGCCAATCTCTCCGTTCCTTGGACATTCTTGATGCATTCCTGACAAAGGGCTGTTTCCTCTGTCTGATCTGCTTTTCCCTCAGACATCTTCCAAGCTCCCTGCTCACTCCCTTGGCCTCTACTTAAATATCACCACTCAATGAGACCTTCCCTGACCCCCTATTTAAAATTGTAACTTTCATCCCAGCACAGCCTAACCCTGGCCCTCTTAATTCTTTTCATGGCATTTTCTACCATCTAACTTTTTTTTTTTTTAATTGTGATTTGGGTGAAAGTTTACAGAGCAAATTGATTTTTCATTCAACAACACATTTTGTTCTGTGACATTTATTGCAATCCCCACAAGTAATTGCACCCTTCCCACTTCCTCCCTCTGTTTACCATTTCCCTTCATCCTTCTTTCCTATCTTTTCTAGTCTTCTTAGCTTTTTATCCTTGGGCAAATGCCATCAAACATTTGATATCATTTGTCTTTTATTTTGTTTATTGCTTTTCTCACCCACGAGAATATATGGTCTGGTGCAGCAAGAGTGGTTCTGGGCATGGGTGCACCCTCAGTGCCCGGAACATGGTGCTGTTCATGTAGGTGCATAAATACTCAGTAAACATTTGAATTAAAGGATAGATGAAAGGAGAGCACCTCATACCACTAATGGTATTCCTTTGATTACTAATCCACTCTTTACTGATAGATTTTAGGTTGGTTATGATTTTCTTTTTTCGCTTTGGCTTTTCACAAAACATACATTATACAAATATAAGTGGTGATGGTGGTTAAAAGAACATACATTTAACCTTTTGTATTTATTTTCTTACTCTAAAATTTTAAACTGTTTGCTCTGTCTGGCATGTACTTTTCTCTCTCTTCTCCTCTACCACCTACTTTTGCAAAGAAAAAATGCTGCTTATTCTTCAAGACTGAATAAAATACCACATCCTCTGGGAGTCCTTCCTTGACTTGCATACACTGACGTCCACCCTCCTCCTGGGCTGCCTTTATTCTGCACACACACCTGTTAGAGACACGACATCGTGCTGTTTGTGTCTCTACAGGTTCTCTCTTAAATGTGAGCAGAAGCCACCTTGGTCTTCCTGCTGCACCCCCAACCCATCATAGTACCTGTCACATAGGAAGTATTTATTAAATATATGTTGAGTGAGTTTCAGAAAGCTATTCCAATATTTGGATTAGAACAGTATTTTAATTTATGATTATATTTAATGAGGTGGTATAAACTCCTCTAATTATAGAAACTGGCTTTCTCTCTGGATATGCTTCTGATTCCACTGTGCCACTTTTATTTTATTTGCTTTGTTTTGTTTTTACAGATATTAGGAACAAAGTAATAATTCCGCCTTTAAAGTTGAACCAAGGTCTCTGCTTGTCCCATGTGGTAGCATTGAACTAGAGCTGAAGATTCTATAATTCTGCCTATGCTTAAGCATTGTTGTGTCTGCTTGATTTTAGAATGATAGACCAATGTACTTTATAAACCATTTAGGTGTCCCACCTAGCCTAGGCTACTCCTTTTTAACAGCCCTTCTTTCCTGGGTATAGAGTCACTGATTTAGAACATGGCATTAGAAGTGTATGTACCACTATGGAAAGAATGACTGATGACATTGTCAAAACTGATAGTGTTCCAGTAAGATGGCGGAATAAGCAGAAAGACTGCATAGACCCTCTTCAACAAAGAAAAGGGGAACCAATTAACACAGATACAGAAGATAATCCTGGAGCCCTGAGCTTTGAAGAGAAAGATATAGAAGTGGACTAAACTCCAACTAATAGACGAATTTGCAAGAAAACACCAAAAAAGGAGACATATGGAGCTGCGGTCTGCCAGCAATCCTGATGGACAAACAGGTTGGATATTTCTGAGTGGTGTTAGGACCTAAGAATTAACCTGAAAATCAGCCCTGCTAGCCAGGGGCTGCATGGAGGACTGCACTGGTGGCTGGTGAATAAAAGGGGAAACAGCAAAGAGGAAGGCAGGCTGAGCTGTGGACTTTTGCCTGTCTGGAGGGCACAGCCATTTTGAATGTTTACAAGTGGTTCAACCATTTTGGATATTTAGAGCCATAGCATTCTCCCAGATTCCAGGGACTTAAGAATAGGCTCCAGGGGACTTCCAGTAAGATGGCTGAATAGGCAGGCAAGCTACACAGACCTTCTTCAACAAAGAAAAGAGATACCAGTTGACAGAGATACAGAAGATGATCCTAGAGCCCTGAGCTTTGAAAGGAAGTATACAGAAGTGGATTAGGCACCAACTAATGGAAAAATCTGAATGAAAACAGTGAGCATGGAGATGGTCGGAGCAGTGAACTGTCAACTACTCTGATGGGACCAATAGCCTGAATATTTCCAGGTGGTGTTAGGACCTGAAAATTGACCTAAAGATCAGCTCTGGTCACCAAGGGCTGCAGGGATGACTACACTGGTGGCCTGTGATTATGAAGGGAAACAGCAAGGAGGGAGACAGCCTGAGCTGTGGATTTTCGGCTGTCTGGAGGGTGCAGCCATTTTGATTGTTTACATGTGGTAGCCATTTTGGATATTTAAAGTGACTGAGGACACAGCTGTTTAGAATATATACAAGTATTGGCCATTTTGGTATTTAAAGTGACTGAGGGCCCAGCCATTTTGAACGGTTACAAGTAACAGCCATTTTGGATATTTAAATGACAGAGGGTGCAGCCATTTTGAATGTTTACAAGCAGTGGCCATTTGGATTTTAAAGTGACATCATTCTCATTCAGATTCCAGGGACCTAAGAATAGGCTCTGTTTGCCAAGGCTGGCAGGGACATATTGGAGGCAGACAACGGGAAAGGAGACAGGTGGTGAGTGTATAAGTGCTGCCAACTAGTGAATAGAGGAGCACAGCACAGTACCCTGCTTACGTAGATAACATACAAACAAAATAAAGAAAACAAAAATCGTGGGCAAGTTGCACCAACATACAATCACCAAATAAAGATAAACACAAAAATGTCACAATGTCTCAGAGATAACAGAGCATCACAGGCCACACAAAGAAACAAGAGAAACAAGGGACTGGGATACAGATCCAGTACATATCCTTGAGGAAGAAGCAGCATTGGAACTCCCTGGTAAGGAATTCAAAAGAATTATATTTAGGTACCTTCAATAGATTAAAAGACAGATCTAGGAAAACACTGACAAAACTGAGGAAAACACAGAGAAAACCCTAGAACAATTTCAAAAGACAATACAAGAACAAAATGGCAAAATAAATGAAAAATTAGAAATGATACAAAATCTACAGGCAGAAATCCAGAAGAATACTAAATTTTGAGAAACAGATAACACATTGAATGGGTAAAGGAATAGAATTGAGTCAATAGAAGACAGAATTAGTGAGACTGAAGGCAAATACCTCAATATTTCTTTAGAGAGGGAACAATCAGAAAAAAAAAAAAGATAAAAAAAAAAAATGAAGAAAGCCTAAGGTTCATGTGAGATACCATCAAAAGGAATACCCTACATATACTCAGAATTCCAGAACAGGAAGAGACAAATAAAACCACAGAAACAATTGTCAAAGATTTGCTGGAAGAGAATTTTCCTGGTATGATAAAAGATAAGAATATATCCATCAAGAAATCCAATGAACCCCAAACAGGATAGACCCCAAAAGAAAATCACCCAGACATATCATCATCAAACTCACCAAAACCAAAGACAAAGAAAGAATCCTGAAAGCAGCATGGGAAAAACAAAAAGTTACCTACAAGGGGCAACCAATAAGACTAAGCTCAAATTTCTTGGCAGAAACCACGCAGGCAAGAAGACAATGGGATTGTGTATATAAAACCATGAAAGAGAAAATTTTCCAACCAACAATTATATACCTGGCAAAATTGTCCCTCAAATATGATGGTGAAATTAGGACATTTCTAGATAAGCAGAAATTAAGGGAATTTGTTAAAACCAGACCAACCTTATAAGAGATGCTAAAGGGAGTCCTTTGGACAGAGAACCAACAACAGCAAACAACTGACCAATAACACACATGATGGCGTAACCCATAAACCAACCCAGTTATAGAAGTATTCAAAGTAAATAAGCCTACAAGATTGTAAACAAGGAACCAGAGACATCAATTGACAAATGAAGACAACTACAAACTAAAAAGAGGGAAAAACTGTGTAGTTACAAAATGGTAGGGAAGTCGAGACAACTACAAGATAGAATGGACTGTCCTAAATTTAGGAAGAAATTATAAATCACAGGGTAACCTAAAAAAAAAAATGATAATCCTTCACAACAAAATTAAAAAGAGGACCAGTACAAATATTTAGTAAATACTAAAACAATAACAATGAAGGAAGTGATAACATGATTCATAAACAAAATGAGCTTAGCACAGAAAATTATATAGAACAAAGAAATCAACACCATGAAAAAGCAAATAATAAAATGACAGCAACAAATTCATACTTGTCAATAATTACATATCTGGCAAGGGACTTATCTCTAAAATTTATAGAAAACTCCAACACCTCAAAAACAAAAAGATTAACAATCCAATTTAAAAATGGGCAGAAGACAAAGAGAATATTCAGGTGACCAGCAAATACATGAAGAAATACTCAAGATCATTAGCCATCGGAGAGATGCAAATCAAAACAATAATGAGATACCTTCTCACCCCTGCACTAATGGCAAAGTTCAACAAGACAGAAAATAACAAATGCTGGTGAGGATGTGGAGAGATTGGGACTCTCATCCACTGCTGATGGGCCTGTAAAATGATACAACCACTGTGGAAAACGGTATGGTGATTCCTTAAACCTGGAATTAGAAATACCATTGACCCAGCAATCCCATTACTAGGTATATATCCTAACGAATTGAGACAGGACAAGAACAGATATATGCACACCCACATTCATCACAGCATTATTTACAATAGCAAAAAGATGGGAACAACCTACATGCACATCAACAAAAGAATAGATAACCAAATTGTGATATATACACACAATGGAATAGTATGCAACCCTAAAGAATAACATAGAATCTGCAAAACACCACACAACATGGATGAACTTGGAAGACATTATGCTGAGTGAAATAAGTCAATCACAGATGGACAAATATAGTATTAGTTCATGGTAAAAAGTCAAGGAAAGGTTTATATATAGAAGGGAACTTTGTTGGTTACCAGGGTGGGAGGGGAGGGGAGGGGAGGGAACACAGCTAGGAAAAAAAAAATTCATTGATCCATATCACTTTAGTTTTGCATATTTCACTGTACATAAATTATATATCAATAAAATACATTTTTTAAAAAAACTGATAGTCACTGACATTATAACTGGAATAATCAAATGTATAGAAATTACTGCCAATACTTTCATCCAGAGAACTAACATGTTACCAATGATGAGGCTCATGTATATTAGTGATGCTTATTCCATAAATGGACTTGAGTCCTTGCTTTAAAGGCTTCCTCATGAAAACAGTTAGTCCAAGCAACTGGTACACCATGCAGTCCTCAGCCTATACAACTATGAGACCAGAAGAACTAGATGGTGCCCAGCCACCACTGTCAACCACTCAGAGGATCTCTGTATGAGATCTTGGATAGACTGAGAGAACAATGTGGAGGAAAACTC
>NW_006921599.1:7243399-7292793 GCF_000298275.1 Orycteropus afer afer
AAAAAAAAAAAATCACTGTCATCGGAAGTAGATTGCCTAGTCTTCCTTCCAAGGAGTGGCTGGTGGGTTTGAATTGCCACCCTTCTGGTTAGCAGTCAAATGCCTTAGGCACTATGCCACCAGACCCCTAGAAACAGGTAAGATTGAGGATATAATTTTACTGAACAGGTTGCCAGAAAAAACCTGTCCTGCCACTGTCCTGTGACCATCATGTAATAAATTGAAGTGCATACCCCCCAGCCACTCCTCAGAAGGAAGGTTGGGCAATCTACTTTTGTAGTGATACTGCCTTGGAAACCCAAGGAGGGGTTGCTATGGGTCGGATTTGACTGGACAGCAGTGAGTTAGTTTGTATACCTTTAACCAGTCATGTAATCAACTTACATGTTATCTACCTATCCCTGCCTAAATCCCCACTTTTAGATACCCTACCTTTGTAGCCCCTGATTGTCTTTTAGCCAATTATGATTTTATAACTTTTTAGTTCCTGCTCTAACTGCACCAAAAAAAAAAAAAAAGTATTTTTCCTCATTATCCAGCAGAGCAGCCATCTTAACTCTGTGAATTTGGAAGTCTTCCTGATCTGGACCATCTCTATTTCTCAACAAACCTCTTTTGCTTTTACTTTTAAATAAAAGAAAAAAAGATTCTGTAATTCTGGCTATGAATGTAACCCATTGAAGTACATTGTACCCTCATTTAGTTCTCGTGGAACACTTTCACCATGTATGATAAAATTGGAAAAAACAGTTTCCTCCAGGAAATTTTGGAGGTGTAGGGATTTATGTTTGATTGCTCAGCTATCTTCAGCATCGTTGGATTAAAATTGAATGTTCATTTTCAGAATTTCATGCTAAGATTTGAAAATCATAAATAACTAGATGAAGAGGGGAAACAGGAATGAGGGGACATTCTGGGCAGGTTAGAGGAAGGAGTATACCAGATGGGGCATCAGTTCATGTGTAAAGAAGTATTGAAATCTCTGGAGTGGGACTAAAAAGCAAAATATGAATCGGTTTTTGTTACTATTATCACTCATGTGTATCAACTGTCAATTTATATTTCTGATGACATTTATTTTCACATACTGGATTTTGGCTTAGGAAATTTTAACTATCATAGGTTTAGTTCTCCTGAGATAAGTTTATTAGATTTGGTCCTTAAAAGTGGACAAATAAATGTATTTCTAATAAGTTGATTCTTTATCTACCTTTTCATATCCCAGAAGCCTCAACAAATAGATCAGGAAAGCTTTGACATTTGTCAGCAGAAAATTTCAGGTAATCATTGATGATAAGGAGTTTTAAACCTTAATGAAAACAAGTCCTCCAGAAAAATGAAAGTATCTTTGTGTGCTTGGGAGCTCGGGTGGCGTAGTGCCTGAGGCATTTGACTGCTAACCAGGAGGCTGGCGGTTCAAACCACTAACCACTCCTTGGAAGGAAGGTTGAGCAATCTACTTCTGTAGTAAAATTGCCTCAGAAACCCAAGGAGGGATCGCTATGAGTTAGATCTGACTCCACGGCAGTGAGTTTGGTTTTGGTTTTTGGTGTGTGTTTAGTGACTGGAAGATCAACCAACAAGTTCTTGTTGAGTACCTTTTCTGGACTGAGCCCTGAGCTTTTCACTGAGGATACAGCAGTGAACAAAATATAGAGGGTCATTGCCCTCCTTGGAGCTTGAAGCAAGCTGGGGGCATAAACTGTACAAGTAAATACCAGTGAGAGGTGCAGAATCCTAGGTGAGCATACTTAGGGGTTCAGCTGATCTGTGGTCTTCAGGGTGGACTTCTCTGGAAAGCTGCATATAAGCTAAAACCTGAAAAACAGGAATAAGCAGGTGAAGAGGGAGATAGAGAATATGAGAACATTCTAGACAGGTCTGAGGAAGGAGTCATATACTGTCTTCCAAATGTATAAATGAGGTTTTTAACAAGAAAAGGAAGGAAGCCAGCAGGTAATCTCCATGTTTGTAGAAGACTAACATTAGAGAATTAGAGGAATGACTGAAGATTGTAACTGGACATAAGGGAGAACCCAAGAACCACTGGAGAGGACACTGAGACTAATCAAGAAAGATCAAGTTAACAGCTGTCCCAAAAGGTTTACTCACGCATTCTATAACTTCCTATTTAGATATATTGAAGTAAATTGTTAATTTAATGTGAATGTTTTTAGAAATAAAACAGCTGTACCTCTGTTGGGATACTAGATGTATATCTGACTTAATGCAGATAGCCCAACTCAGTGGTGATGAACCAGACCCAGGAAAGGTTCTAGAACCTTCTAGATCCCACTTCACAACCTATTCAATGCTGCATTCTAAGCATTGTGGTAGACACACAATTAGTAAGAAAACACTTGAATTATTTCCGTCAAAATAATAATAGTGATAAATTTAAGAGCTCTGGTAATGTAGTACCTAAGGCATTTGACTGCTAATGGGAAAGCTGGTGGTTCAAAGCCTCCAGCCACTCCTTGGAAGGAAGATTGGGTGTTCTACTTCCATAGTGATACCACCTCAGAAACCCAAGGAGAGGTCTCTATGAGTCAGATCCAATATAAAAAGTTTATTATTATTTTCTTATAAGATCCCATTTATATATATATATATATATATATACACACATACTTATTAGGAAGGTGCTTTGCTGGTGTAGTGGGTGAGGCATTTGGTTGTTAACCAGAAGGTCAGCAATTTAATCCCACCAGCTGCTCCATGGAAGGAAGATGAGGCGATCTACTTTTGCAAAGATTTACAACCTTGGAAACCCAATGGGGGTCACTAGAAGTTGGAATTGACCTGATGGCAATGGCTTTGGTTTTTGTTTGATACTTATTAGGAACTAAATTGTGTCAAGAGCATAGAAAAAGGAATGAAGTCTACATTGAGCAGGAGAAATTGAAATAGGTAGCCCCTAAATGCCTTCAATCTCTAAAATGCTATTATTCCATGATTATTTTAGACCTTTCAAAGCCAATGCAATTTATAATCCTAGTACAGGTTTATTTTATGGTGACAATTATTTTTCCTCATGTTGCCTCAAGGGTCACAGGAATTCTAAAGAATAATACTTCATCATGAACTGAACGATTCCCAGGGTTTCTTTTAGCCCTAGCAGTCTAACAGTTCTATTTTTATTCATACTTGCTACACTGGCTTATGTTAATGATGGTTTCACCAGTGAATCAGGGAATTCCATGAGGATAAGCAGATGCGCACTGATGCCCTAACAAAAATGAAACTCTGAATACCTAAGTGTTATTTGTTTATGAAGTGGCATTGATTTGAAGAAGTTCAGTATTTTGTTCATAGTACAGCAAATGGTCTACACCCTTAAATGAAACATTTTTCCAGGGAAATCTTCTCTTTCTTATAATGAAGAATATCTCTTCAAAATCTCATGAAAGTCTGGATTGACATTTGTCCCTGCCCCTTTGGGGCAGAATTATCAACCTCTTACTTTAGGTCAATTATTTGAATTTAAGGCATGTATTAGTAATCTTGACTTTGATGACTAAGGTGGACCTGACCCAAGCCAAGGTCTTTTCATTTGCTTCATATGCATGTGAAAAGTAGAGAATGAAAAAGGAAGAGAGAAGAGGAATGATGCATTTAAATTCTGGTGTTGGTAAAGAAATCAGTCTCAGTAGAAATACAACCAGAATGCTCCTTAGAAATGAACATGGTGAGACTTCTACCCACTTACTTTGAACATGTCATCAGGAAAGATCAGCCTCTAGAAAAGAACATCATGGTTGATAAAGTAGAGAGAGGGTCATTCAATGAGATGAATTGATAAAATAGCCAATCATAATCATGAAGATGATTCAGGATCAGGCAACATTTCATTTGGTTAGACATGAATTACCATGAGTCAGAGTCAGGACTTCAAACCAGTTCATTCTGGTTCAACCTCCTGCTGAGCATTTGTATTTCCATCCCAGACATACTCAATCAAAATCTACATTTTAACAAGATTCCCTAGGTGATTCTTAGACTCTTGTTAAAATGTAGATTCTGGTTCAGTATATCTGGGGTGGAAATACAAATTCTCAGCAGAGGGTTGAACCATTTCAAAGCCCTGGTCAGAGCTGACTTGAAGGTACTTAACAACAACAATGTATAATCTTTAAATGAATGCACATATTGTTTTTTCAGTTTTAACTGCTATTCCATGAGCAATGATGAGTTTTCAGTGAAAGGCAACATTATTATGAGCAAGACAGAGCTTCCCCCTGCAAGGATGGCAAGCAAACTATTAGACTATAAGCCCACTGCCATCCAGTTGATTTCAACTCACAGCAACCCTATACAACAGTAGAACTTCCCCCATAGGGTTTCCAAGGCTGAAATTTTTGCAGAAGCAGACTTCCTCATCATTCTTCCATGGAGCAGCTGGTAGGTTCAAACCACCAACCTTTCATTTAGCATCTGGGCACTTAACCACAATGCCCTGAGGGCTCCTTAATTGACACCATGTGGTTGTTGTTGTTATGTGCTATAGAGTAGGACCCCACTCATAGCAACCCCTCCTTGGGTTTCTGAGGCGATATCACTACGGAAGCAGATTGCTCAACCAATTATTGTCTTTTGAAGTCTTAAGAGGATCAAAAAGGAAAACTGTTTCAAAAGAGAGAAAATCTTCTGATATTACTTCTAATATTTCTTCAGAAATATTAGAAACTCTCCCTTTTCCCAGGGCATAAATGCTTATCCTTTGATCTTCTTGTAAACCATTGTCCAGAAAAGTTTCCCAGACCAGAAGTACTAAAGCCATAAAGGAAGAAACTCTTTCTGAAAAATGAATGGAGAATATCCATAATGGCTGATATGTTGTAAATTGCAGGTATTTAACTGCATCCCTGGGTCCTCAGCTCATGCAAATGGTTATTGAGATTGACTGCTAATTGAAAGGTTGAAGGTTTGAGTCCATCTAGAGATGTCTCAGAAGAAAGACCTGGTGATCCACTTCTGAAAAATCACTGGTTGAAAACCCTACAGAAGAACTCAGTTCTTACTCTGATACATACACCATGAGTTGGAGTTAACTTAGTGGCAACTGGAACTATATCCCTAGTTCCAGCATTAAGCAGAGGAAGCACTTAGCACTAGTGTTAGGAGCTCTGGTGGCCTAGTGCCTAAGGCATTTGACTGCTAACCAGAAGGCTGGCGGTTCACACCCACCAGCCACTCCTCAGAAGGAAGGTTGGGCAATCTACTTCCTTAGTGATACTGCCTTTGGAAACCCAAGGAGGGGTCACTATGAGTTGTACTCGACTCCACGACAGTGAGTTTGATTTTTGGTTTGAGCACTAGCGTTGCCCTTAATCTTGAACCCTGTAAAATGGGGAAGTCCTTTTTTCCCACTTAACTGATAAGAAACTGAAGATAGCTGGTGATTGGCCCAGAAACAAGTCAACACAGGGATCCTTGAACCACATCCTATACTCCTGGGACCATTCATGCAGCCAACCATAAGCTAAGACATTCGCTAATGCCTAGGAACAAAATCATGTGGAAAAGTCACCACTGTATGAACAGACAAATGCACATTCTTGTTCCTTACAGCACGATTCACAATAGCAAAAAGATGGAAACAACCTAAATATTCACTAATGGAGGAATGGGTCAACAAACTATGGTACATGTACACAATGGAATACTACACAACATTAAAGAATAATAATGTATCTGCAAACATCTCATAACATGGATGACCGTAGAGGATATTGTGCTAAGTGAAATTGGTCAATCACAAAAGGACAAATAGTGTATGAGACCACTATTATAAAAAGTCAAGAAAAGTGTTTCACACAAAAAGAAATATTCTTTGATGGTTACTAGGGCTTGGAGGGGAAAGGAGGGGAAACCAATAACTAAAGGGTAGACACATATTAACTTGGGTGAAGGGGCAAAAAAAAAAAAGTCAGCACTGCTGGTTTCTCCATCAGAAATGAAGGATGCTAGGAGGGAAAGGCTGTTGGTCAGACTCTATGTCTTACAGCTTTACTTATGACATCCCATTCCCAGCCAGGTTCTCTGAGATGTGGGTCATTGGTCCCTGAGAAAGGGTTGTGAATGAATTCATTTAAATGCATTACCATTACTGGAAGAAAAAAATCAAACTCAGAATACATTCTCTACTCTGGATGGGTCAGTATCCTCATCTATATAATCTATATATAGAACATCATTTCCTGCTGACTAAAGTCCAACCAAAAAACAAAAGCTCTAGCCTTGCATTTCTTATCTTAGAAGGCTAATCCTAAACCATGATGAAACACACAATATGTGGATGCTTTCTTAAAATGAAGCTGATTAACTCTCTTCTTGGGCTTCAGTGGTTATTTCTGTCATTTTTCAGCCTCGGGCTCTGCAATTTGTCTCATAATTTCTCACCCATTTTTGGTCTCCAAGAGGAAAACAGCTGATTGTTCTCTCTTCCCTCTGAGAACTCTTTTCATAATTCGTGCAGACTACATTACAAAAGCTGTCCCTGTTAATTTCATTTTCAGTATCGTATTTGTAGATAGTACATTTTCTCTGTCCTTTGAGGAGATTAATGTTTAGTGTCTTTTTTTTTTCCATTTTGACACTCGATGCATTTGAAATCAGATGCCAGAGAGCAATATCCCTTTATTACATGTTTTTTCTTTAGAAATGATGGTGAAGTTGTTCTTTGATATTTTCAAGAGAGATTAAGTGTTTAAAATAGACCATGATTGTTGATTTTGAAACTGCCCTTGATTCTCTACAACAGTTTCAAACGTCTTTGATAACCTGTTATTCCCCAGAAATGGGGGATGGATCACAATACCACTACCTTCCTATCTATTACCATTTGATGCAGATAAAGTGGTAATATAAAGCTACTTTGAAAAGGGAGCAACTCCTGTAATGACCCTGTATTGTTGTAAATGTTTGGGCTTCCAATTTTGAATGAATTATTAAAAAATAAAGTCTGTGCCTTACTCTCACCCAGTAAGGCAACCTTTTAACTCTTGTGTCCTGTGCTCTCTGCACACCTCCTCTCCCCCAGCCATATGCTACTCCCAAGTTTTACCGCACAAACCTAGAATTCAAACCTGCCTATGTTTTCAGTAGCAACCCTCTAACCACAGAGTTCTTCACAGCAAAATTCATAGCAAAAATGTAGTCAAGTTGTGTAAACTTCTGTAATATTTGCCAGGTTGTGTCAACATCTGTTATCCTTCTTTTTATTATATGGACAATGATCAGAGTCCATATTATTTTAAATTTGTTGTTTCATAGTCAGCATCTGGGTGTTCAGGAAAACGGTGGGCCTCTCTGGTTCTCTGGGAGGAAACAGCGTGGTTTAAGGAAAGGGCACAGTCCTTAGAGTGAGAAGACCCCAGTTCTCTTCCTTACTGCAGTCACAGCCATTCCACTGATTGTCTCAGAGACTCAATGTCCTCATCCGTAAAATCAAGATTACAATAATTTCTTCCTAATTTAGCAAGATTTTGTGAAGATTAAATAAGATAATGAATATTTAAAGAGTACTAGTTTGTTGTGATGGTAAAAATATATATAACGAAGCATTTGGTCATTCAACAGCTTTTACATGTACAGTTCAGTGATATGAATTACATTCATATTGTGCAAACACTGTTTGCTTGTCTAATTGTGATTTGAGTGAAAGTTTACAGAGCAAATTCATTTTCCATACAATAGTTCATATACTATACTAGGTGGCATAGTGCCTAAGGCATTTGATTGCTAACCAGAAGGCTGGTGGTTCAAACTCACCAGTCACTCCTCAGAAGGAAGGCTGGGCAATCTACTTCCATAGTGATACAGCCTCGGAAACCCAAGGAAGGGTTGCTCTGAGTTGGATCCGACTCCACGGCAGTTCTTGTGTTGTTTTTGGTTAGTTCATACACATTTTGTTCCATGACATTGATTGCAATCCCCATAATGTAATAACTCTCTTCCCACTTCTGCCTTGTGGTTACCTTTTCCCTGTGTCCTTTTGCTATGCATTCCTGCCCTCTGAGCTATCTTCCTATCCCAATACTGCCCATCTGATCTTATGTGGTTGATTGCTCTAAGGAGTATGCCTACCTGGTGTTCACCTTATAGTTTTTTGTTGTTGTTGTTAGCTGCTGTCAAGTTGGGAGCTCTGGTGGCATAGTGCCTAATGCACTTGACTGCTAACCAAAAGGCTGGTGGTTCAAACCCACCAGCCACTTCTTGGAAGGAAGGTTGGGTGATCTACTTCCATAGTGATACTGCCTTGGAAACCCAAAGAGGGGTCACTATGAGTTGAATCTGACTCGATGGCAGAGTTTCTGTCAAGTCGGCCTCTGACTCAAGACAACCTCATGTGTTACAGAGTAGAACAGCTCTGTCAGGTCTTCTTGGCTGTAGTATGTAAGGAAGCAGTTTGCCAGGTCTTTTCTTTCGTGGAGCTGCTGGGTGTGTTTGAACTGATGACCTTCAAGTTAGCAGCTGATTGCAAACTGCTTGTGCCACCCAGGCTCTGTAGTGTAGACATTACCAGCATCCTTTTCCAAATTATTCCACCACCATTTATTTTATAAAGCATTTTTAAGGGACACATACAGGGCCATATGTGTTAGCTGTTACAGCTATTTTGAAAGATACCCTGCTTCTTCATCTTGAGCTGAGGACTGTCACTGGATTATTTAATTAGTGGGATAGAAATACTCAAAAATAGTGCAACTGTGCAACATCTTGTGAGTGTCGTGGAATGAATGTTCTTTGGTTTCTGCACACTAATCCTGTTAGGTTGGTCAGAAAAATTACATTATTTGTAATTACCAGATGACTGAGAACATAAGCTTATTCTTTTTTTTTTTTCCTTTCCTATGTTTCTAATATATTGGAGAACAACATAGAAATCTTTTATGTATATTTAAATTCATTGTAAAATTTTAGTGTAAGAAGAAATCTTACAGATCTCATCTAGTCCAACTACCCCACCTTACAAAACAACCAAACTCTGGACAGTCTTCATTGAAGTGGACTGGCAGCCCCAGAGTGTAGAATTGGAAAATGTGACATCCTTACGGAGTCCTTGGGTGAAAACAGTTAACACACTTGGCTGCTAACAAAGACTGGAGGTTCCAGTCCATCCAAAGGCACTTTGGAAGAAAATCAGCCATTGAAAAGCCTATGGAGTACAGTTCTCCTTTGACATATATAAGTGTGCCATGAGTTAGAGCCAACTCAAAGATAGCTGATTTAATAACCTTACATAATCCCTGTTACATCTTCTGTCCACATGTAGTTCTTCAGTTGAAAGGCCTATGGTGACCATGGCACTCTTCTTTGCATAGATCTCTGTGGTTTGTCTCCTTCAGACTGTATTTCTCAGAAAGAGAACTCTAGATCATCATTTTCAATAACTTAGTTCCCCTTTCACAAAGATACTTTCCCTCCAATAGCAAGACTCTATTATCTAGAGATCACTTTTAGTGAATTAAGTGATGGGAAACACAACATGGCTTACTCTGATTCCAAGAGAGTTTTCCATCATTTCTTAAAGCATGTGTAATGATGGAGTTGGTATATGAAGATAACTAATAATCAGTCCCTGTCTTTGAGAGGCTCAGAATCAGTGGAGGAGGTAGATGCCTCAATGACATGTAATTATAAAATAATGTGGTGGGTGGGGGCAGAGGAGTGGAAGCACAGGGAGGTAATGGATTTCCATTGGAAAATCAGAAAGGGCTTCTCAAAAGAAATGGCACTTGGGCTACCCCTGAAGGATGGGTAGGGTGCTCCAGACTAACACTGAGGAAAGATAAGAACAATGGCAGGAAGCAGGGGGAGGAGGCAGGAAAGTCCACAACATACTTGGAAAGTGGCAAGTGGCTGATGTGGCTAGAGCACTGGGTGTTTATGCAGTAAAGAAAGGTAAAAAATAAGACTGAAAGGAATTGTGGGGCCAGATGGTAAAGTGCCTTCTAGTCCATGCCAAGGAGTGTGGAGTTCATCCAGCTAACAATGAGACCCTTCAAAGGTTTGTTAATTGTTAACAATTATGTAGTTTGTTAACTACATGATGAGACCTGTCTGACTACAGTGTAGAGGATAGTCCGGGGGTGGTAAGGACAGGGATAGGTTCTGGAAGAGTAAGGTTAAGGAGCCATTCCAGAACTGCTGTCATATAGGTGGCAGTATAGTGACTTCATGAGGGCAGTGGAGGTTCAGAAGTAGAATTCTTACCCTCTATGTAAGAGGAAGGAGCTCTGGTAGCATAGTGCCTAAGGCACTTGACTGCTAACCAGAAGGCTGGCGGTTCAAACCCACCAGCCACTCCTCAGAAGGAAGGTTGGGTAATCCTACTTCCATAGTGATACTGCCTCGGAAACCCAAGGAGGGGTCGCTATGAGTCGGGGCCAACTCGACTGCAAATAACAACAACAACATGCAAGAGGAAGCTCTGGTGGCATAGTGCCTAAGGCATTTGACTGCTAACCAGAAGGCTGGAGGTTCAAACTCACCAGCCACTCCTCAGAAGGAAGGTTGGGCAATCTACTTCCATAGTGATATTGCCTCAGAAACCCAAGAAGGGGTTGCTATGAGGGTCCGACTTGACGGCAGTGTCCTGTCCTATCTTATCCATGCAAGAGACCTTTAGAGGAGCTGTGGTAGCATAGTGCCTAAGGCATTTGACTGCTAACCAGAAGACCAGTGGTTCAAACCCACCAGCCGCTCCTTGGAAGAAAGATTGGGCAATCTACTTCTGTAGTGATACTACCTCAGAAACCCAAGGAGGGGTTGCTATAAGTTGGATCTGACTTGATAGCACTGAGTTTGGTTTTTTGGTTTTTGGATGGAAGAGACCAAAAGCTCTGGTAGTGCTGTGGTTAAAGCATTGGGCTGCTAACTGTAAGGTTAGCAGTTCAAACCCATAAGCAGTTCCATAGGAGGAAGATGGGGAGTCTACTTCCATAAAGATTTATAGCCTTGGTGTAAATGGGGAAGTTGTTATGTTGGCGAATATCTTGTGTATGTTTTCACCACAATAAAAGTGGGGGGGAGGGAGATTTATAGCTTTGGAAACCCTATAGAGCAGTTCTACTCTGTCCTATAAGGTCACTATGAGTCAGAATTAATTCAGTGGCAGTGGGTGGGATGCAAGCTACTCAGATTCATCTTCTAGCTAATGCACCCCAGGCACAGCCACCACCTGTCTGTCAGTGGAGGCCTGTGTATTGCTATGATGCTGAACAGGTTTCAAGAGAGTCTTCCAGACTAAGATGAACTTAAGAGACTAGGAAGAAAGGCCTGGTGCTCTATTTCCAAAAACCAGCCAAGGAAAACCCTACAAATCACAATGGTGCAATCTACAACTGAACATGGGGATAATGCAGGACTGGGCAACGTTTCATTCCATTGTACATGGGTCAGCGTGAGTCAGGGGCTGACACCACAGTAGATAACAACAATATAGTGACATTAAAAGACCAGGTCTAGAGTCTTATTACCTGGCTTTAATAATGGCTGCAATACCTCTGCCTGTGTGACTTTGGCCATGTGCCTTGGTTTTTTTGCTCTAAAATGGGATAACGATAGTACCTATTTCATAGGGTTATTGTGAGCCTTAAGTGAATCAACACATGGCACAGTGTGAGTGTCAAAATGTTTTAACTTTTACCATTATTATCTGCAGTAGGCCAGTGAGAAGGGAACAAAGGCTCCATCTAGGAGGTCAGCATGAGATACCCTATGTTTACCTGTACTTTTAGTACCTAATCAGCCAAGAGGAAGAAGAGCAGTGAACACAATCCATGTGCAATGAAATCTATTTGAATTCCAAGCAAACTAAATACTGAATCCTGAACAGTTCTGACACGCATGGTCTAGAATAAATCTTATTGCATGAGTCAATTTTCCCCAGGGAGTTTGAGAGGTACCGTGGAAAGCATGGTGACTCTTTAAGGCCACAGCGGTGTCATTTAGGAAATCATTGACCTAGGCAACATGCTGAGAAAACCTACTTCACTCAAGAGTCAGTTTGGATCAGAGGGACATCTGTGTAGTAGATCCTGGATAGAGTGGGAGAACAATGTGGAACAAAACTCAAAATCATAAAAAAAAAAAGAGGGGGGGGGACCAGGTTTGCTGGTCTGATGGAGCCTGATGAAACCACTGAGACAATGGCCCCTAGCTGCCCTTCAGGTCTGGAACTGAACCCACTTCTGTAGCATCCAGCCAAACAAAAGACAGGCATATGAGCTGAACATTTACATTAGGCAGATATACTCCTTGGAGAGATCACTCATGGGAGACTAATAGGGCTGTGTATGCACAGGGAAACAGCTCAGGGGGCAAGAGTGTATGGAGGGAAGGACACAGGGAAGAGGTAACTATGGGGAGGAAGTGGGAGAGGAGCTGTTGCATTGTGGGAAACTGCAGTCAATATCATGAGACAAAGTGTATGTGAGCTGCTATGTGGAAAATGAATTTGCTCTGTAAACTTTCACCCAGATCACAATACAAATTAAAAAAAAAAAAAATCAGTTTGGAGTTCTTAACTAATGGAGAAACTGTAGGGACTGGAGCAAGAGGGCAAATAACATAATGGCATCAGAGCGTTGGTACAGCCTGCACAGTGCCAGCCCTAACACAGGAAGACAGTGCCTTATTAGATAGGATCCGGGGAGTCCCCAGGTGGTGCAAATAGTTAACATGTTTAGCTGCTAATTGAAATATTGGAGGTTCAAGTCCACCCAGAGGCTTCTTGGAAGGTCTGGAGATCTGCTTCCAGAAAACCTTCATTGAAAATCCTATGGAGCACAGTCAACTCTGACCCTTAGGAGTCAGAGTTGATTTGATGGCAACTTGGTGTTTCTTTTTTTCCCTTTTTTTTTTTTTTTTTTTTGGATAACTCTTGATCATTCAGTGAACTGAAAATTCTTGACAGTCAATATGAATGTTTCTTTCAGAAGAGACTCACTTGATGTTACTCTGAGAATGCAGCAGGCAGCATTGCGGTTTTGGATTCTCTTGGCCAGTGGTTCTCAAATGAGGAAGGGCAAGGTAGTTTTGCTCACTAAGGGACATCTGGTAATGTCTGGTGACATTCTTGGTTGTCACAATTGGGAAGAGGTTACCACTGGCATCTAGTGGACAGAAGCCAAAGATGCTATTAAGCATCCCACAGTGCACAGAGCAGCCCCAACACAATTTTTTAGCCCCAAAATATCAATAGTTCTTAGTGACATGATGCTGCTATAAGAAATATCACAAGTGGGTAGGTTTAACAAGACAAAAGTTTATTTTCTCACAGTTATTGTTGGATGCCATCGAGTTGATTCTGACTCGTAATGATGCTATGGACAATGGAATGGAACACTGCCTGGTCCTGCACCGTCCTCACAGTCATTGATATGCTCCAGCCCATCATTGCAACCACTGTGCCAATCCTTCTTACTGAGTTTCTTTTCCTTTTTCACTGACCCTGTACTTTACCAGGCGTGATGTCCTTCTCCAGGGATTGGTCCCTCCTGATAACATGACCAAAGTATGTGAAATGAAATCTTGCATTCTGACTGTACTCCTTCCTAGACACGTTTGTTCGTTCTTCTGGCACTCCATGATATGTATGTTCAGTATTCTTCACCAACGCCAGACTTCAAATACATCAGTTCTTCTTTGATCTTCCTTATTCATTGTCTAGCTTTTGTATGCATATGAGGTGACTGAACATACCATGACTTGGGTCAGGTCATCTTAGTCCTCAAAGTGACATCTTTGCCCTTTAACACTTTAAAGAGGTCCTTTGCAGCAGATTTGCCTAATGCAACAATACATCATTTGATTTCTTGACTGCTGCTTCCATCAGCATTGATTGTGTATCCAAGTAAAATGAAATTCTTGACAACCTGTCTTTTCTTCATTTATTGTGATGTTGCTTATTGATACAGGTGTGAGAATTTTTGTTTTCTTAATGTTGAGATGCAATCCATACTGAAAACTGTAGTCTTTGATTTTCGTCAGTAAGTGCTTCAAGTCCTCTTCTCTTTCAGTAAGCAAGATTGTGTCATCTGCATATTGCAGTTTGTTAATGAGTCAGCCTCCAATCCTGATTCTGTGTTCTTCTTCATATAGTTCAGCTTCTCAGATTATTTGCTCAGCATACAGATCGAATAAGCATGGTGAAAAGATACAACCCTGACACACACCTTTCCTATTGTAAACCACACAATATCCCCTTGTTCTGTTCCAGTGACTTCCTCTTGGTCATGGTTCTGCATGAGCACAATTAAATGATCTGGAGTTCCCATTCTTCCCATTGTTAACCATAATTTGTTATGATCCATATAGTCAAATACCTTTGCAGAGAGGATAAAGCATAGGTAAACATCTTTCTGAAATTCTCTGCTTTCAGGAAGCATCTGAGGTCAGGAATGCTATACTTCATTCCATGTCCTCTTCTGAATCTTTCTGGCAGTTCCCTGTCAATATACTGCTGCAACCATTTTTTTTTTTTTTTTTTTTAATACCTACAGCAAAATTTTACTTGTGTGTGATATAATTTCCACATTCTGTTGGATCACTTTTCTGTGGCATGGGCACAGATGTGGCTCTCTTCTAGTCAGTTGGCCAGGTAGCTGTCTTCCACATTTCTTGACATAGACAGGTGAGTGCTTTCAGCATTGCACCTGTTTGTTGACCATCTCCATTGGTATTTTGTCAATTCCTGGAGCCTTGTTTTTTGCCAATACCTTCAGTGCGGCTTGCACTTTTCCTTCAGTATCATCAGTTTTTGATCATATGGTGCCTCCTGAAATGGTTGTACATTGACCAATGCTTTTCTAACAGTTTAAAGACTAGAAGTCTGAATTCAGGATGCCAGGTTTAGGGGAAGATTTCATGATATGGCAGCTCTGGAGGAAAGTCCTTGTCTCTTTTGAGTTTCTTTTCCTCAGCAATTTTCATGTAGGATGGCATCTGTCTTTACCATGTCTTCTTACTTAATCTGTTCCTTTTGTATCTCAAATGAGATTGACTCAAGACATAACCTCACATTAACACAGCCTCGTTAAAGTAACAAAGAAAATTCATTCCCAAATGGGATTATAACCACAGGTTTGGAGTTAGAATTTACAACACGTATTTTGGGGGGGACACATTCAATCCATAGAAGTACCAAAGTTGAAAAATCCTGGTCTGGGCCCTCTAGATCATAACTGTCCAATCCACAACCTATCACAGGGTTGGTATAGGACCGGGCAGCCTTTTATTCTCTTGTAAGGGGTTTCACCATGAATAAGAGGTCAACTCAATGGCAGTTAACAACAACAGGCCAACATTTAACCAAAATGTGATATGTACATCATTGGTGGTACATAAAATCTAATTTAGAAAAATATTTTATAAAATTTTCATAGCTATGAAAAAAAGTTTTCATAGCTATGCATTTATATAGATAAATTATAAACATAAATTGACATATAAAACCTATAATTACAAAAATAGTGTTGACAATGAAGCTAAAGTTTGTTGTTTTAGTTGACTAAAGAAAACTGTAAAGTAAATAATATTGTAAACAAACTTCAAATATGACAACAACAAAAAATGAGTTGTATGATCAAAAGTTCAGGAAACGTTTTTGGTAAAGGGCCGGATTCTCATTCACTCTCACTCACTGACCCTTCAGTCACAAACAACTATGATTTAATACTCTTGGCCTGAAATGTTCTCCCATCTTAGCCTCACCTTTTTAATTCATACTTATTTTCTAATACTTGTCTCAGGTTAATGTTCACAAAAGATTCCACAATTGTAAACATTGTGTTTACTCATAGCGAACTCTCCTTGGGTTTCTGAGGCATATCTCTATGTAAGTAGATTGCCAGTCTTCCCTCTGAGGAGTGGCTGGTAGGTTTGAACCACCAGCTTTCTGGTTAGCAGTCAAATGCCTTAGGCCAGATAGTAAATATTTTAGGCTTTGTGAGCCAGATGGTTTCTGTTGCAACTTCTCAACTCTTGCTATTCTACAAAAAGAGCCATAGACAATATGCAAATGAATGACCATTCTAAACCCAGTGTACTAGGTAAATTCTTTAAACTCAGTACCTTAGGAGTGGCCTGATCATGGTGAGGTAGAACCCCCTTATTCTGGTTATTAAGATTTAAAATACTTTTCAATAATAATGCCCATTTTGTACACAAGATGTATCCTCCATCTTGCAGAATTAGTGGAGTTTGTTTTATTAATTGATGTACACAGTCTTATAAGTAATAGAGTTCAGTGTTGAATATAGCATATTGTAACAGAATGGACTCAAATACCAACTGCTTCTTTCACTTCTCATGTGCCTATTAATCACCCTTTCAAAGCATCAACTTCCTGCTCAATAAAATGGGGATAGTAGTACCTTCCCTTCAGGATCAACAAAAAGATGAGATGAGACACTACAGGTAGGTCAAAGTTTCTAGAACAGTGAGCAACACATAGCAGCTGTTCAATATATGCTCACTTTTTTCCCGTCTGTTCCTTCTCTGCCTCAGTTGTTCCACATATTTAATGAAGATCCCCTTCCCATAATTATCTAATCAGTTGATAAAAGTGCCAAGTCAAGGTACCCAGAGCCCTACAGTAAATCACCAGATTCCTCTGTGAAAACTAAAAAAATCCCTTAATCAATGCACTTTTAATATAATTTGTCAATGTCACTCACAAATTCACCTAAATACCAGTGAATCCAGCCCATATTTATTTCCTTTGTCGAAAATAATGAACAATTACTAAATGTCTATTTTGTGTCAGGCATAGTGCAAGGCACCAGACCCAGACACCAAAGATCCCTGCTTCTCAAGGAGCCTATAGCTTTGGATGGGAAGAGAAGGAGACACTAAGTAAACAAATATTCACAATGTATACAATTATGGAATCTTTTGTGAACATTAGCCCTGAGACAAATATTGAAAAATAAGTATGAATTAATGAGGTGTGAATACAATGGAAGAACTTTCCAGGCCAAGAGCATTAAATCATAGTTGTTTGTGACTAAAGGGTAAGTAAAAGTACTCTGATGACACAGTGAATAAGGCATTTAACTGCTAACCAGAAGGTGAATGGGTCAAACCCACCAGCCGGTCCACAGAAGGAAGATGGGGCAATCTACTTCTGTAAAGATTTACAGCTTTAGAAACCCAATGGGGGTCTCCATGAGTTGGAATTGACTCGATGGCAGTGAGTTTGGTTTGAATTATTTTTAAAAGGGTAAGTTATATGGAGACAGAGGTAAGGACAAGGAATGTGGCAAGGTTAATAACTGAGTCGCATGTGTAAGGCTTAGAGAGTCCCTGGGTGATGCAAACAATTGACACACTCAGCTACTAACCAAAAGGTTTGAGGTTCAAGTCCACTTAGAAGCATCTTATAAGAAAATCTTGGTGATGTACATCTCAGAAATCAGCCATTGAAAACTATGGAGTGCAGTTTTACTCTGACAAATGTAGGTTTGCCATGAGATGGAGGTGACTTAATGGAACCATTCTTTTTTATAGCATTGCTAGGTTTAAATGACAGTCTTATAGGCCAGTAGTTCTCACTTTTCTTTAGCACTAAGACTCTTTTTAAGAGTAAATCTTTGTGTGACAATTTCATTATATGAAACCAACATTGCTGGGGCTGAAGTTCTGCTGGATGTTCCCCTTCCCACCCACCACCACTAGGGAAGGAGATAACCAAAACCAAAAAAAAACAAACTTTCTACCATCGAGTTGGTTCTGGGTTTCCAAGGCAGTATCTCTACAAAAGTAGATTGCCCAGTCTTCCTTCCAAGGAGTGGCTGGTGGGTTTGAACCGCCAGCCTTCTGTTTAGCAGTCAGATGCCTTAGGCACTATGCCATCAGAGCTCCCAGGGAAGGAGATAGTGCTGCTATCTGATATTTAATAAGATGCTGCATTCAAGTTAGTTTAGTCCACTGCCTCAAACATGATAACTCAAAATGTGTTACCAAATATTACATTTGTTTCACTTCTTAGGACCCCTAGTCTTTCTTGGAGCACTGTTTTTTTGTCTAGGGAAGCACCCAAGTTTCTAGTGAATGAAGGAACTAGATTTGAGTTTTATAAAGGTGGCTCAGACAACAATGTGGACAATTGACTGAAACTGAGAGGTTCTGAAACCACAAGGAGTGATAGTCTCATTTAAGGCTGTGCCAATGGGGCCCTTAACGTGTATTAGCCCAAAAAAGAAAGTATGATTAGTCTAATTTTGCATCCAAGGAAGCCAAGGCTCAGAGAGGTTATATAATTTGTCCAAGGTCACCAAGATTTTTTCCCAGTTGCCATGGAGTTAACTCTGACTCATGGAGACCCCATATGGTGCTCCATAGGGTTTTCAATGGCTGTGATCTTACAGAAATAAGTCACCAGGCCTTTCTTCCAAGGTACCTCTGGGTGGACTTGAACCTCCAAACTTTAGGTTAGCAGCTGAAAATGTTAACCATTTACACCACCCAGAGTCTCTCTCACCAAAGATCCAGAACCAAATTCACTGCCATCAAGTTGATTCTGACTCGTAGTGACCACCATTGGGTTTCCAAGGCTGTAAATCTTTACAGAAGCAGCCTGCCTCATCTTTCTTCTGCCAAGCGGCTGGTGGGTTCAAACCACTGACCTTTTGGTTATCAGCCAAATGTCTTAACTACTACACCACCGGAACTCCTTGTCACAAAGATGGCAAGTGGCAAAACGTGGAATCAGATCCATATTTTGACTCCTCTGAGGTCACATAATAACTTTCCTGTCTTCTCAGCCAACTCCCCTGCTCCCATTCATCTTTGTTTGCTATCCATTGTATAGAATTACCAGGTGATGGGTTAATCTGAGTATTTGTCTTCCTAGCTTCCTGGAAAACACTTTCTTCACCCTTATGAGAAATTAGGCATTGTATCATATGCTGAGGTCCTTGGTGGTGCAAACGGTTTCTGTTGGACTACTAATCTGAAGGTTGATGGTTCAAACCCACCAAGCAGCACCATGGAAAACAGACCCAGTGATCTGCTTCCATAAAGATTATCATGAAGAAAACCTATAGAGCTCAGTTCTACTCAGTGTGTTTGCTTTTTTGGGGGGTTGTCACATATCACATGCTATAATCACTTCAGGACGATGACCTGATTGTCCAGGCAAGGTCTATATCCTACTCTTTCCAGCACCCCCAACAATTGGTCCCCGTTTCACAAGGCTAATAGCATGTTATCTTATCCTGCCAAAGCTCCTGGGGGATCCTCCTTATCATCCCATCCTATTCTAGAAGGTCTCATTCCTTCCATGTATTTTTGTGTATATATATGATAAATATATATATATATATAAACCAAATGTTTGCCAGTTTAACATTTTTCACGTGTATAATTCAATGACATTGATTTCATTCATCATGTTCTGCAACCATCACCACTATCCTTTTCCAAATTATTCCGCCACAGTAATGGAAAATGGAAACCCAGTGACCCTAAGCAATGACTCTTCCTTGCCCTCTTCCTCCCAACCCTGGTAATCACAAATAAACTTTGGTCACTATATATTAGCCTGTTCATATAAGTGAGATCATGTAATATGTGTCCTTCTGTGGCCAACTTATTTTACTCAGTATGCTGTTTTCAAGGTTCTTCCATGGTCTAGCATGTATCAGTATTTCATTTCTCTTTATGGCTGAGAAATAGTCTATTGTATGTATATGTACCATATTTTGTTCACTCATTTATTGTTGGACATTTAGGCTGTTTCTACCTTTTGTTTATTTTGAGTAGTGCTAGAATTAACAAGTTTTTATTTGTGTTCCTGCTTTCAGTTCTTTGGAGTATACACCTGGGATTGGCATTGCTGGGTCATATGGTAGTTGTGTGTTTAATTTTTTGAGGAACAGCCATATTTTCCACAATGGCTGTATCATTTTGCATTTACACTAGCAGTGAATGAGGGTTCTAAATATTCCACACTCTCACCAACACTTCCTATTTTCTGTCTTGTGTGTGTGCGTGTATGTTTCTGTTTTATCATAGCCATTCTAGTGGGGGTGAAGGAGTATCTCAGTGGGATTTTGATTTACATTTCCCTAATGATTAACAACTAGGTGCCTTGTGGCACAGTGGTTAAGTATGTGTGTTAACTGAAGGATTGACAGTTCAATCCCACCAACCATTCCACAGGAATAAAGATGTGGCAGACTACTTCTGTAAAGATTTACAGCCTTGGAAATTCTATGAGGGAGTTCTAGTCTGTCCTAGAGGGTCACTATGATTTGGAATTGACTTGACCACAATGGGTTTGGTTTATTGAGGTTATAATGACTAATGACCACCACTCATGTGTTAGTTTGTCATAAGGTACTGGCTAGTATGTTGTTGGATGCTATGTTACCAGTATTCCAAATACCAGCAGGGTCACCCATGGTGGACAGTTTCAGCAGATCTGCCAGACTAAGACAGACTAGGAAAGAGGGCCTGATGATCTACTTTGAAAAAACTGGAAGTAAAAACCTTGAGAATAGCAGTGGGAAATTTTCTGACACAGTGCTAGAAGATGAGAACCTCAGATCACTCAAAATACAACTTGGAAAGAGCTGTCTCCTCAAAGTAGAGTCGACTAATAACTTGGATGGAATAAACTTTTCAGAACCTTCATTTGCTGAAGCATGACACAAAACGTGAATAAACAGCTGCAAATACCCATTAATTATCTGAACATGAAATGTATGAAATATGAATCTAGAAAAATTTGGAAGTGGTCAAAAATGAAATGGAACACATAAAAATCGATATCCTAGGCATCTAGGCATTGTTGTTGTTGTTGTTGTTGTTATGTGCCGTCGAGGGTGCCCTGACTCACAGCGACCCCTCCTTGGGTTTCCGAGGCAGTATCACTACAGAAGTAGGATTGCCCAACCTTCCTTCCAAGGAGTCGCTGGTGGGTTTGAACCGCCAGCCTTCTGGTTAGCAGTCAAGTGCTTTAGCCACTATGCTACCAGAGCTCCTCATCTAGGCATTAGTGAGTTGAAATAGACTGGCATCAGCCATCTTGACTTGAACAGTCATATGGTCTACTATGCTAGGAATGGAAAATTGAGAGGAATGGCATCACATTCATCCTCAAAAAGAACATTTCAGGATCTATCTTGAAGTACAACCCTGTCAATGATAGGATAATATCTACATACCTACAAGGAAGATCAGTTAATAAGACTATTATTCATATTTATTCACCAACCACTAATGCTAAAGATGAAGAAATTGAAGAGTCAGACATACAATCAAGATACATTGATAATAATCAATGATTGGAATGTGAAAGCTGGAAACAAAAAGGATCAGTAGCTGAAAAAATAGGCCAAATATGGCCTTAGTGATAGAAACAGTGCCGGAGATTGCATGATAGAATTTTGAAAGACGAACCTTATTCATTGGAAATACCTTTGTTCAACAACATAAATAGCAACCATACACATGGACCTCACCAGATGAAATACACAGGAGTCAAATTGACTACATCTGTGGAAAGAGACAATGGAGAAGTTCAATATCAGTCAGAACAAAATGATGGGTTGGCTGTGAAGCAGACCATCAGTTGCTCATATGCAAGTTCAAGCTGAACCTGAAGAAAATTAAAACAAGTCCACAAAAACCAAAGTATGACCCTGAGTATATCTCACCTCAACATAAGGAAAATAAAAGTCCTCACAACTAGACCAATAAGCAACATCATGATAATCAGAGAAAAGAATGAAGTTATCAATATCAAGGACTTTATTTTACTTAGATCCATGATCAATGCCCATGGAAAAAGCAGTCAAGAAATCAAACAATGTATTATATTTGGCAAATCTGCTGCAGAAGATCTCTTTACAGCGTTAAAAAGCAAAAATGTCATTTTGAGGACTAAGGTGTGCCTGACTCAAGCCATGGTATTTTCAGTCGCTTCATATGCATAGGAAAGCTAGACAATGAATAAAGAAGACTGAAGAAGAATTCATGCCTTTGAATTATGGTGTTGACAAGCAAATCTGCCTTGGAAGAAGTCCAGCCAGAATGCTCCTTAGAATCAGGGATGGCAAGACTTTGTCTCACATACTTTGAACATGTGATGAGAAGGGACCAGACCATGGAGAAGGACATCATCCTTAGTAAAGTAGAAGGTGAGTTCAAAAGAAGATGACCCTCAAGGAGTTGTATGCCGCAGAACTGGGCAGCGTTTTGTCCTTTTGTCTATACAGACTATGGCACCTAATAACAACAATGACTAATGAAGGAACCCTAGCACAGGAGTTAAGCACTTGGCTGCTACTGAAAGGTCAGCAGTTTGAACCCACCAACCACTGTGCAGGAGAAAAGACCTGGCAATCTGCTCCCTTAAAGATTACAACCTAAGAAATCCTATGGGGCAGTTCTCCTCTGTGCTTTAGGGTTGCTATGAGTTGGAATCAACTCAAAGGCACACCACTGTAATATTAAGCATCTTTTCATGTCATTGTTGGTCATTTTTATATCCTCTTTGGCAATATGTCTATTCAACTCCTCT
This sequence comes from Orycteropus afer afer, assembly GCF_000298275.1. Taxonomy (NCBI): domain Eukaryota; kingdom Metazoa; phylum Chordata; class Mammalia; order Tubulidentata; family Orycteropodidae; genus Orycteropus; species Orycteropus afer. Next base: position 7,265,937 of record NW_006921599.1, read on the forward strand.
GTCCATTTTTAATTAAGTTTTTTTGTCTTCTTTTTTGTTCAGTTACAGGAATTCTTCATATACTCTGGATGTTGAACTCTTTCAGATATAGGGTTCCTAAAAATTTTCTCTCAATTTTGTAGGTTATCTCTTCACTTTGTTGATAAAATTCTTTGATAAACGTAAGTTTTTCACTTTGATGCAGTACAATTTATCTGTTTTGTTATTCTCTTTTTTGCTTGCACTTTTGATGTCAAATCAAACAATCCATTGTTAACAACTAGGTCAAATCCCAGTTGATTAACCTAATATTATATTTAGTGCTTCTGTTACCTCCTAGTTTATTGCATTGTGCCTGGAGTCTTAGAAGCTTGCACATGTCCATTCAAGGCACCACACTATTCTCCTTGAGCAACAGAGAAATAGGAGGAAGATATGGTATGTGTGGCTATTGCCTCCATGAACAACTGCCCTCTTTGCCATGAGATCAGAACTGGATGGTGTTTGGCTACTATTACTGAACATTTTGATCAAAGAGTCTATAGAAGAGTCCTAATTAAAAGGGAAAAAATGCAGAGCAGAATTTCAAATTCTCATGGAATTCAGATTTCCTGGGGCCATGGAGGCTGGATGAACCCCTAAAACTATTGCCCTAAGATAATCTTTGAACCTTAAACCAAAAATATCCCATGAAGTCTTCTTAAAACCAAATAATAATTTACCTTAACTAATTAAAAGGAATGCTCCTTGGAAGCAAGAATGGCCAAACTTTGTCTCACATACTTTGGTCATGTTGTCAGAAGGAACCATTTCCTGGAGAAGGACATCATGCCTGGTAAAGTGGAGGGTCAACAGAGAAGGGGAGGCCCTCATAGAGATGGATTGACACAGAGGCTGCAATGATGGGCTCAAGTATAGCAAGGATTGTGAGGCTGGCACAGGCATATGCTATGAGTCACACAACTCGACAGCACCTAACAACAACAGTAAAAAACAGCTGCCTAGAGCGTTATGCTCTTTTAAAAAATACCTATATGGGATCAAATTGGCAATAACGACTCAAAAGACTAGATAGGAACTGGGGAGGGGACAGATAGTGAGTTTATTTTAATAGGGGAGGAACAACTCAGAAAAGGAGAATGAGAATATTTACACAACTTGAAAATGTAATCAATGTCACTAAACTGTACATATAAAAACTTTTGAATTCGTGTATATTTTGCTGTGTATATTCTCAACAACAATGAAATAAATAATTTAAAAAAAAAAAAATAGGTTCAGAATGAAGCATTGTTGTTGTTGTTTGCCGACAAGTCGGACCCGACTCATAGTGACCCCTCCTTGGGTTTCTGAGGCAGTTGTTGTTGTTGTTATGTGCCATCGAATCGGACTCGACTCATAGCAACCCCTCCTTTGGTTTCTGAGGCAGTATCACTATGGAAGTAGATTGCCCAACCTTCCTTCCAAGGAGTGGCTGGTGGATTTGAACCACCAGACTTCTGGTTAGCAGTCAAGTGCCTTAGGCACTACGCTACCAGAACTTATGGAAGTAGATTGACCAATCTTCCTTCCAAGGAGTGGCTGGTGGGTTTGAACCACCAGCCTTCTGATAAGCAGTCAAATGCCTTAGGCATTATGCCATCAGAGTTCCCATAGAATGAAGCATTACCCATTTGTTTTCAAAGGGTTTTATAGTATTAGATCCCATTTTGAGTTAATTTTTGTATGTAGTGTGAGATCGTGCTTCAGCTTCAGTTTTTTCATGTCTCAGCACCATTTATTAAAGAGACTTTTCTTTCCCCCATTGAGTGGACTAGTTAGCACTCTTGTCAAAAATCAATTGACCATAAGTATATTATTTTATTCTTAGACTCTCAATTTTATTCCATTGGTCTATATGCCTATCATTATATCAGTACCATGCTGTTTTGATTACTGTAGCATTATAGTATGTTTTGAAAGCAAGAAGTATGAGTCCTCCTACATTGATTTTCTTTTTCAAGATTACTGTGTCTATTGGGGGCACCTCATCACTCCATGTAAATTTGAGGATAAGCTTTTTCATTTCTGCAAAGAAAGATGTTGGAATTTTGAACCCATGTTCTTTTGAGGGAGGAGATACCCTAGTTTCCTGTTTCTCCCATGCTTTTCATCCCTAGCGCCCATCTGTGGTATCCCCAACTCTGTCAGTACCTTTTTAGAATCTATTGCTAACTAAACTGTAATGGTGGGGAGGGAAGGCAGAGGTGGGGAAAACACAGACCATAGAATTACAGTTTTTTTTCATCTTCCATCCTCATTTCCCTTTAATACACAGTGTGGAATTCCAAGCACAATTGTAATTCAGTTTCCCTGCCTGATAGAAGGGCTGCTGGTCAACTTTATTCAACTGTTAATTTGTCTCCCTGGAGACCATCTGTTCTGGTTGCCCAGTGCCACTCTGACAAGAATATACCACAAATGGGATGGCTTAAACAAACAGGAGTTTATTCTCTTACAGTTTGGAGGCTTTAAGTCTGAGTTCAAAGTGCCAGGCTCTAGGGGCTGGGTGAAAGAAATCTCCTCAGCCTTGAGCTTCAGCTCTGCCTCCTTCTCCTGGAGGAGCTAGAGACTTTTCTTCACAGACAGTTGCTGGCTGCTGGGACTGACAAGCCCAAGGTGGACAAGTAAAAAGGCACAGTCCTGATGTTACCAAACCACACAGCAGGCCATTAATTCAAGTCCATTGAAAGTCCCAGGGTCAGCAGAGCATGTCAGGCTGCTGAACAATGACACAGCTACATGCAGGGTTCAAGCATGCCATGAGCTAGAGACTGTTCCCCAAAGCTTCTCCTTATGTACAGGAAGCAGACCACATCCCTAAGGCGGCTGGCTACTCAGCTGCTCCCAGTAGATTCCACCATGGAGTTGATTACCAGTCTCATCAGCAACTCAACCAGGCCCAGCAAAGTTGACACACATACTTAACTACCACACCATCTATCATATTCTCCATTTTCCTGCTCAAATGGTCATTTGTATTAAATTAAGTGGGCAATGGACCTTCTTAAAACTGCTAATGTCTCTGGGTGGTGCAAATGGTTAACACTCTCAGCTACTAACTGAAAGGCTGGAGGTTCCACTCCACCTACAGGGAGCCTGAAAGAAAGGATTAGTGCCTACATCTGAAAAATCAGCCATTGAAAACTGTATGGAGCACAGTTGCATTCTGACACTCACGGGTAGCTATAAGGTGAATGATTCTACTCCGTGGCAACTGGATAAAGTGCTAACATACAATGAGATACTGCATTTTAGTAAATACATGATTGATTTGGGTTTAGTTCATTGCCTCAAATATCATAGCTCATAATGCGTTAACTGGATTTTCCATTTGTGTCATTGAAAAATTATATTTGCAAAATACAAAGGGAAAAACAGCTCTTTAGAAACAATGGAAGGAAGGAAGTTAATTGAATTTAAATTAGACATATCAGTAATTTAAAATGTAGTCCAGAGTTTCCAAGGAGACTGTCATGCATTCAGACATCATAAGGAGATTTCTCTTAGGTAAAATCATCAAATGTAAAATTTGTTGATTTGTAGAATAGCTTCACATTCCATTTCCTTATGAATGTAAAAAAATTTTGGATGGGAATATCCATTGAGTATCATGTGTTTAGAAATTCCTTAAATTAAAGATACATATTCCACTTCAAGCTAATCTGAAAAAGAATTTAAAAATGTAACTATATCTTTCTGTCTCAATATTATACTTGCTGGACTTCATTCAGAGCCTAGCCTAAAAACATCTCTAAATTGCTATGGATCCTCAGATGGATTCTACTAGGAAAATCACTGCCTTATTTTTTTTATATTTGATGAGATGCATGTTCTAATTTTCATACAATAAACTTGTATGCCTGTTATTATTTAAAAAATACATTTTATTTTAAAATATTTTTTATTTGAGTGGTTCAACTTAAGAGGCAAACCCAAGAACATCATCCTCATTATTTCATAAAAGATCATCCCACCCAAAACTAGACTGGAATTAGCTGTGGCTCCCTGCTGATAGTCTAACACTATCCTCAGGAGAGAAGACACACACACCTCCTAGGTCACCCCTGGCCATGTTTGCTCACATGGCTCATGTAGGATCTCCAGCCTCCTGTTCATCCCACCTCTTTGCTTTCTTTGTAACTCCATCCATGATATTCAAGTATTCTACCACACTCAGTCCCTACCAACCTGTGCCATCAAGTCAGTTCCAACTCAGGAATACTCCATGTAATACAGAGTAAAACTGCGCCATAGAACTTTCTTGGCTGTAATTTTTATTGAAGCAGATTGCCAGGCCTTTCTTCCACGGCACCACTGGGTAAATTAAAATACCACCCAACCTTAGGTTAATGGGTGCAAACCACTTGCACCATTCAGGGACCTTCAGTCCCTGCCAACTACCTTTTATAGCTTTCCAAAATAGAACTTCACATTATCTCATTTGTTCCTGGATCTCTAGCTTCAATATCAAAATAATCTCTTTACCCCTGCTATGAGGCATGTGGGTTGCAAATTAATCCTCCTTTGGCACTTGGAGATAATTGATCTTAACTAGAAAATTGTGTGGAATTAGAAATCTCATGTCTTACTTGTGCTGCCACCACCACCAAGAAACTCTGCTATCTGAAAATGATCAGCTCTACAATAAGAAATGGGACTTTAACTACCTGGAAGACTTTGTCTCTCAGGCCTGGACCACTGAGCTTTCAAGCATTGATTACCCTTTAATTTCATGTGACATGGTTGCATTGGTTTTAAGGCTACTGGAATTTCTGGTATACATTTATATGGCACTTTGTCCAAAACTAATTTCCTCTTTCCTCCTTCTCTTTCAACAGCTCTGAGCAGCGGGTCCCCTGTTCCACTTCCTACCACAGCTCTGGTTTGCACTCGGGTGATGGTGTCACAAAGGCAGGACCTCTGGGCCTTCCAGAAATAAGACAAGTGCCAACTGTTGTGATTGAATGTGATGACAATAAAGAAAATGTGCCTCATGAGTCAGACTATGAAGACTCTTCTTGCCTGTACACAAGAGAAGAGGAGGAAGAGGAAGAAGATGAGGATGATGACAGCTCTTTATATACCAGTATGTTCCTCCAACCTCTTTCTGGGGGAAGCATGGTGATATGGAAGCTGACCAAACAACTGGGCTGTAATCCTGGGTCTGGTGTTAACTGGCCTGGGTCAAGGAGCAGCTTAATTAACCTCTCTGAGCCTTAGTTTTTTTGTCTGTAAGATGAGAGGGTAAATGCCTTCATAGCTCTAAAAATTGCAGTATCATGCTTCTATCTTCTCCCTCTTCCTGTGGTTCTTTCTTTCTTTGGTTGCTTCTCTGGGGATGCAAACACAGTCCCCTCGGCAATTAAAAGAAAGAAGGAAAAGCTAAAAGTTTGTTCTGGTTCAGAAAACACTCAGAAATACCAACCACTATGTATGCAGCAAATTCACTTTGAAGCATACCTCAGCAACTTTAGAAGGGCTAAATTTACATTTCTTATTGAAGGTTTTTTAAATGTGCTGAGGAACAAGAGAAGAAAGGAAGAAAGCAAAGTTCAAAATCATATCACTCTGACCATGAATAATAAATTTTAGTTATATGAATACAGCCAAGTATTTGGTCAACTTTTAGTCATTATTATCATTGCCACCATTTAGTGAATGTGGAGTCCTTGGGTGTTGTAAATGGTTAACACGCTGAGCTTCTAACCAAAAGGTTGGAGGTTCAAGGCCACCCAGAGGTGCCTCAGAAGAAAGCCCTAGCAATCTACTTCCAAATAAACAGCCATTGAAAACCCTGTGAAACATTGTTCTGCTCTGACACATATGGGGTCACCAAGAGTTGGAATTGACTCAATGACAACTTGAGAAAATATATACTATGTGCCTGGCAATGGGCTGAGATTCTATTCTATTATCTGTATAACAACCCTGTGATACAGATACTATGACCCCATTTTACAGATTATGGGAAGAAATGAAGAGGTAAGAAACTTGCCCAGAGTCCCACATCTTTTAAATGGTAGTGTTGGTATTTGATACCAGATTTATCTGATTCTAACACTCACGTTCTCAGACCAGTGGAGGCAGAAGGAAAGTATGACTGCTAAAGGGGCATGGAGGCAGCATCTGTTGACCTCCTCTAACTACATAGAGGAAGACAGAATCAGCAGCAGCAGCCCAAGGCCTGTTCCTATGAGGCCAGACGTGCTGCCACCCTCCAGCCCTCTTGCCAACCTTGACACCAACCATCCCTTCCACAGCACCCACCACCTCTTTGCTGGGTTCAATAATCTGCTGCAGTGGTCACACAGAACTCACAGATTATAGGGTTTATTAGGGAAGCAACAGGCTATAATTCAAGTTCAGGAATGTGCTCGGGATACAGTTCCTTGATCAGGACAGTCTCCCCTCTGCTGTGCTGTTAGATACACCTCTCTGGCCCTTGGCCTCCCGGCCTGGCTTCTGCCTCTTTGGGCCAGGTAAGCCTGGTACTTTGCCCCCTGCCTCTTGGTTCCACTGCTGCCATCTCTCAGCCAGGTGTCTCTCTCAGCTGGGCATCTCTCTCAGCAGGGCATCTCTCTAAGCCAGCAGTGAGATTTCGCCCTGTGCCACCAGGAGGGCTCATTTTAAGCCTGGCAGAGTGGCAAAACTAACCAATCCCAACATCAGAGTTCCACATACCTGAAAGAGAGTGAACTTCCCCAGAAGATTACTTCGTGCTCCTCCAACAGAAATACCCCAGGTAGATTCCTTTAATAATCAGCAGTTTAAAAGCAGCTATTCAGTTGCTCACAGCAAATTCTACCATGGAGTTAATTGCCAGCCTTATTATAGCAAATAACTACTATCAGCTGCCCATCCAAGTTGACACACATTTGAATGGTCCCAGTAATCCAATGGGAGTTACAGAAACTATGGCTAGAAAAGCCATACCATGCAACTCACTACACCACAATGACTAAATAAAATCCAAAAGAGTTCCCCAAACATACTGCCTTCCAGTATTTCCCTTTTGCTTTATATTCACCAAACTTCAGATAGCTCAATTTGAGACCTAGTAAGAGTACTGGTACGAGTGAGCAGTGAAATGATTACAGTGATGTAGAAGGAAGCATGGTGGGGCAACCAAAGGCCAAATGATCCTGAATGGGAGGGTCTGTTCAGCCGCTGATGACCATTTTGTCCCCAGATAATTGAATTCTTTATAGTAGGCTTTCTCAAACTCAGTACTATTAGATATTTTGGACACTTTGGACTTCTGTTGTAGGTGGCTGTCCTGTGCATTGTAGGATGTTTAGCAACATCCCTAGCTCCTACCCACCTGATGCTAGCAGCAGCCCTCGCTTCCCACATTTGACAATCAAAAATGTCTCCAGACAATGCCAGATATACCCTGAGAGGCAAGCCCCAATCATTTGAGAGCCATGGATTTATAAATAAGGAAACCCTGCCCTGACTGCTCAGAATACTTCATGTTAAAAAGACACAGCAGTCTCTAAAAATATCGCCTAGTTCAAAGACCTCTCCTCCATTCCTATCTCAGACTGGCCTCACTTTGTACAACTGTATTTTCCTTCACATACCCCCAGCTCCAATGTAGCCGATCTTTCTGTCTTCTGAGATTACCTGGCTTATCTGTCACCTCTGAGCCTTTGCAGATGCATTTCCCCGCCAGAAAATGCCCTTCCACATTGCTGATGCCTGATAGCATCTCATCCATCCTCTAGATATCTGCTCAAGCACTGCTCCTCCGGGCACCTTCCCATGATTACTAACGGTCTCTGTCCTTTCTTTCATCTCTGTACCCTAATTGCATTCCTTGGCCTGTCCTGCCCACTCTTGTGGTGTGGCCTATATGCTAGAGCTGGGGAGCAGAGATCCAATCACAGACTCCCTGAGTACCTCCCACAGGTCCAGCACAGTGCTAGGCATATAGAGCATGTTAGAGGAATATGCATGCCTGAGTGCATGAAGTCTACCAAAGTGCCAATGGTTAACATGCTCAGCTGTTAACTGAAAGGATGGAGGTTCAAGTCTACCCAGAAGCACCTCAGAAGAAATACCTGGCAATATACTGCCAAGAAATCAGCCATTAAAACTCTAGGGAACTCAGTTCTACTCTGACACACATGAGGTTGTCATGAATCAGAGTCAACTTGATGGCAACTGTTTTTTTTTTTCACCAACAGTGGGTTTCCTTTTGGTTGGATATGCTAAGCTCTTTATGCCTTTATTCCTGCCTTGTTGCCCACTGTTGGGAGCCCAGGCAGACGTGTGAGCATTAGTTAACATGTTTCTCCCTCTCACAGGCTCCCTGGCTATGAAGGTGTGCAGGAAGGACTCTTTAGCCATCAAGCTCAGTAATAGGCCCTCTAAGCGAGAGCTGGAAGAAAAGAACATTCTCCCAAGGCAGACTGATGAAGAGAGGCTGGAGCTGAGGCAGCAGATTGGCACCAAGCTCACCAGGTAGGACAGCAGCACTTCGCGGCTTCTGTTGACAGCAGAGGCACCAGTTATACAGATTTTAGAATTCCATCTCCATCCTCAAATTTGTCCTGAGTCTTTATTTATTTATGTATTTATTTTTTTAATAACTGTTTTATCTTGCAAAATAATTTTGAAGGTTATGGAAACCATGTGTAGAAGAAATGAGATAAGGTCTAGGATAAAAGAATGAGGAAAAGAGATCAAAACAGAGGCAGTAGTTATATGGGGCTCACTCCTCCCAAAATCTTTGATGGAAAAGCCTAACTCTAGTTGACAGATGAGTATTTATATTGATTCTGCTGAAATCTACCTGAGATGTTAAATTATAGGTTTCCACCTGACCAGCAAGGAGCTCTGGGCTCAGTGGTTAAGGCATTTGGCTCCTAACCAAAAGGTAGGCAGTTCAAACCCACCAGCCACTCTGTGAGAGAAAGATGAGGCAGTCTGCTTCTGTAAAGATTTCAGCCTTGGAAACCCTATGGAGCAGTTTTACTCTGTCCTATAAGGTTGCTTTGAGTCAGAATCGACTCAATGGGAGTGAGGGGACCTGACCAGTCCAGAGTACTTGCTTTACAGGACCTAAGTCTACAACTGGTGTACCCCTAGTCATAACCCTCTCCAAGTGTTCATGGGATCCATTGAGCGTCTCTACAATATGACAAACTGACAGACAGGCGGTGGATTCTGATTATAGGGCTATAGAAATGCTGTGTTAGGTCTTTTCAAATAACTAACTGCAGAAAAAGCCAAGGGAGAAAATTGTACTACTTTGCCACAGTTACTACTCTGGTCCCCTCTCCTTCATTCTTCCAAATCTTGGAAATCTTATCTGATTCATAGTTTGGGAAAAAGCTGAGAGGTCAGTAAATAAATAAACACCTATAGAAAAATTTCCATCTTCCAATAGAATTGAGAACCTACATACATATGAGTAACAGTTTGGTTAAATGCAAAATGATCAAATAAATATACTTCCTATTACACTGTGCAATTGTAACATGCTGTTGTTGTTACTTGCTGTTGAGTCATTTCCTACTCATGCACATTGGAGGCACTGCTGAGTAGGTTAGGACTACCAACTTTTCAGTTAGTAGTCTAGTGCTTAATCATTTGAGCCACCCAGGAACTCAGTAAAACACTTAAAAAAAAAAAAAAAAAACTCACTGCAGTTGAATTGGATCTGACTCATAGCAACTCCTCCTTGGGTTTCTGAGGCGATATCACTACGGAAGTAGAAGTAGGTTGCCCAATCTTACTTAATAGTACCTCCATTAGTCCCCTGTGACACTCCTTGAGTGATTACCCTTTATATATGCATTAAAACTAAAAAACTAAACTCACTGCCATACATAGCATGGTAATATATTAAACACCATGGTATATATTAGTAATCTAGGAAAGTTTATATAGTATTGTCTAACATTTGTGGAGCACTTACTATATGCCTAGCATTCTTCTGTACATTTTACATGTATTCAGTCATTTAATCTTTGTGCATCTCATTTAACAGATAAGAACACTAAGTATAGTGTTACCTGCATAATGTCATACAGAATAGCTCCAAACCCCTCCCTCTTGACCACAATGTTGTATAGCCTTGCTATAATAATGGTTAGCACTTACTAAGCACTTAGTACCAAGTACTGTGCTGTTTGGATGCATTATGTCTGTTGCTGCTAGCTGCTGTCAAGTTGGCCCCCATACGGGGCCATGCCATGCACAATGGAACAAAACACCACCTGGTCCTGCACCATCCCCATGATCTGTTGCAGGCTGGACTATTGTTTGCATTGGCTGATTTTCATAAGTAGATCACCATGTCTTTCTTCTGAGTCCATCTTAATCTGGAAACTCTAATGAAACCTGTTCAGTATCATAACAACACGTAGGCCTCCAGACAGGTAGTGGTTGCACATGAGGTGCATTGGCCAAAAGTCAAAACCTGAATTGAACCTGGATCTTCGGCATGGAGAGTGAGAATTCTACCACTGAACCACACTGCTTGGAATTCATGAAATCCACTGAAAGCTTGCCCAAACCCTTTTCATCATGATAGGCAGAAGAAGCCATGCTTATGGAAGAGAAAGATGGAAGCAGGAAGGGCAGGGCTAGGCATATTCAAGGCAAGGAATATTGCCCTACACCCTTGCTCTGAATCCACTTGGGCTTTTTTCATTCTTTCAACTTGGAAGTTCCTTGGCAGTTTATTTGCTTGTGATAAGGCCTTTGTCATCTCGAGCCATATCACATGGACTATGCCTAAGAAAAGAATACGTGAAGGGTGTTTAACACAGACCTGGGACAAGGTTGTACAGAGTTCACAAATCAGGTGGATATCAAATCAGCCCCCCAAGTTCTTCTTGGAGGTAGTAGAGTCATTGATCCATATCTAAGGACTATTAAGAGCTGTTTTCTTTAGAATGAGAACCCATCCATGTACTTAGTGAAGGCAGAAGCAGAGTGAAGGGGAGTCTGAGAACCAGAAGGTGACTAGTAAATACAGAGTTCTTCTGGGGACAGGAGCCTTGGGGTCTAACTCTGGTCCTGCTGATGTTTCCTAAACAAGTCATGTGCCTTCCCTATACCTTAATTTCCTAACCTGTGGACAATAGACTGGGTGGTCATCTGATCACTGTGGGCAGAATGTGTGCTTTCTTATCATGATAAATAGCTAAGAGAATGTGAAAACCTATCATAGAGAATGTATTTTGGGAGCTAGGAGGCTGTGGCATTCTTGGCTATTTGAAGCAGCCCTAATGTATTAGAAATCTTAAACTCTTTGAAAAGCATGTGAACAGGACTGCAGTCCTCATAGAGTTAACCAAAACATCAAACTCACTGCCGCTGAGTTGTTTCCGACTCATAGTGACCCCTTCTTGGGTTTCCAAGGCAGTATCTCTATGGAAGTAGATTGCCCAGTCTTCCTTCCGAGGAGTGGCTGATGGGTTTGCACTACCAGCCTTCTGATTAGCAGTCAAATGCCTTAGGCACTTGACTTGCTAACCAGAACTCTTGGAACCAGAGCTCCCATAGGCAAGATATAAAACCTAATTTTTGGCTGACAGTTTTAATAACATTAAAATAAATAAATAAATAAAACAAGCTTGTAGAACTCCAGGAATAACCCCAAATTTAAGGGGAAGGGTAGAAACATTGAGTTAAATTGTTTCAATGTCATGTATGCCTCGTTTACCATCTACAATAGGTTCTGTGAAATAGAATGTTAGGTGATTTAGACATTGTCCAAACACTATATTATACACAGGAGAGAGACACACAGGATTGTCACTGGTCAGGCCCAAGACCCACACCACTACTGTGTAGCCAAAAATCTACACAAAAGCTTTTGCTCCGTTGCTTCCAGTCCTACATGTTCTCTACCTCAGAAGGAAGGTTGGGCAATCTACTTCCATAGTGATACTGCCTTGGAAACCCAAGGAGGGGTCACTATGAGTCGGGTCCAACTCAACAGCACATAACAACAACAACAATGTTCTCTACCCAGGCTCTGAGAGCTGTGCTTGGCTCCCACCCACCCACCAATGTGCGTACTCACCACCCACCTGGCCACCTTTCCTATTTCTCTTCCTACCACTGCTATAGCCCAGACTTCTGAGCAGCCACCACTGCAGGAGGCGCCGTGGCCTCAGGCCTAAGCCCTCATGTGCACAGGCCACCTAGGCTGAGTGGGACAGTGACCTTGGCTAAGCATCCCCCTTGGTGCCTCCGGTAGTGTCCATGTAGTCCCTGCCTGCAGGGCAGTGTCCATGTAGTCCCTGCATAGTGGGACAAGCAGCAGCCATGGATGGATGCCCCTCCCCTTGCTGCACCAGGGCCAGGACAATTGTGGGACAATTGTGGGACCCAGAGAGCTAGTGATAGACAGATCTCAGTACTTAGAAAAATACATCCCGTTCTCCAATGGAGATTTCAGAACTTTATTATAACCTTAAGAAGCTCTGGTAGCATAGTGGCTAAAGCACTTGACTGCTAACCAGAATGCTGGTGGTTCAAACCCACCAGCCACTCCTCGGAAGGAAAGGTTGGGCAATCCTACTTCCGTAGTGATACTGCCTCGGAAACCCAAGGGGGGGTCGCTATGAGTTGGGGCTGACTCGACGGCACACAACAACAACAACAACAAAGGAGCTCTGGTGGTATGGTGCCTAAGGCATTTGACTGCTAATCAGAAGGTTGGCAGTTCAAACTCACCAGCTGCTCCATGGAAGGAAGACTGGGCCATCTACTTCCATAAAGATTTACTCCCTTGGAAACCCAAAGGGGGTCGCTATGAGTTGTAATAAACTTGATGGCAGTGAGTTGAGTTAGATTATAACCTTTTGGGACCATGGACGTATATGTGATTGGATGTAGCCTGAGAGGACATTAAGCGACATTATATCTGTATTTGCAGAACCTCTCACCATTAAGATAGAGGTTCCACATAAAAATGCAAAAAATTATTGTTCTTCTAGAAATGTTGTAGCATTGATGCTATTGAGCAGACTCTCTTGAACCTCAATCAACAACTCTTTCATAAGTTGCTATTTTAAACAATTGCCATTTGAGAGCTGTGGGCTGCCCTTGGGACCTGAAGATGATCAACAGAGTGTATGTTGCCTTTACCCCTTATGCACTGAGGTGCACAGATACAAGAGATGAGCAAGGCCATCCCTTGGGGTATGGGAAGAAAACAGTACAACTTCTATTTAAATTTGTTGTATGTCATTCTTTCTGAGTTTGTTATTTTTTTCCATGAACAACATTTGTAAATGGTATATAAATCCAATAGTAGTAGTAGTAGTTGTTGTTGTTGTTGTTAGCTGCCATCAAGTCCACCCCCAACTCATGGCAACCTCATGCACAATGGCGCAAAATGCTTTCCAGTCCTGCACCATCCCCATGATAGGTTGCAGGTGGGACCTTTGTGATCCACAGGATTTTCACTGGCTAATTTTCAGAAGTAGATTGCAAGACCTTTCTTCCTAGTCCATCTTAACTGGAAGTTATACTGAAACCTGTTCAGCATCTTAGCAACACACAAGTCTGCACTGACAGATGGATGGATGGGTGATGATTGTGTATGAGATGCACTGGCCGAGAATTAAACCCAGGTGTGGTGCAATGAATTACTTAATATAGCCATTCTAGCCATGGTCTTTGTGACTCCCACTGGGTGACTGGGTAGGACTGTGCAAAGGCAAGGTGCTTATAGCCCACCAAGGGATTGGATGGCTTGCTAGTAATGTAAATAAGGTACATGGCTCCCTTGTGGGGGTGGGACCATGCAAATAAGGTGTATGGAGCCCTAATGTGGAGATTGATCAGTCTCACTATCCTGCTAGGCTTAAAATGAGCCATCCCAGAGGCAGAAAGGGGGTGAATCTTACTACCATCAATAAAGAAGAACCAGGAGTAGAGTGCATCCTTTGACCCGAGATCCCTGAGATGACAAGTAGCAGCGGTAGAAAAACAGTGGCAACAGAAGCAGTAGAACCAAGAGATTGGCATGAGACAGAGCAGTGGGCTTCCCAGCCCACAGAGTGAGAAAGCTGAGTGCCTTCAGGGAGGAGGCTTGCTGTCAGAGTGGGGTGCCTCTCTGGGCACCTATCAGCATAGCTAAAAGAGCTTTCTAACACTTGCCAAAGCAGGGCAGAGACTAAGGGGCCTCAGGGCTGTGGAAGAAGCTGTCCTGATTGAAGAACAGTATCCTGTGTTGTTTCTGATCCTGAATTGTAATCAGTTCCTTCCTTAATAAAACCCATAATCATAATCATGAGTATTGTCTGTGAGTTCTGTGTTGCCATTACAACAAATTATTGAAACCAGCAGAGAAGTAGAGAGTGCTGTTGGGAGGGGCGATTGGTTTCAGAATTAGTAAAAAGGTTGGAGGGTCGTGGCATGTCTGACCTGTACCTCATAGGCATCTGCCTTGGGTTTTTGATGTTGTTCTAGATCCTCCTTCCCTCTTATGAAGTTGGAAGAGGTCAGATGTTGTCCCCATCCCTTTTCACCCCAGTTCAGTTCCACAGAAGATGAGAATTCTACCACTGAACCATATATAGTTTGCACGTATTTATAGATAATTAAAGTACTTATACATAATTTATAAATAATGAAATGGCATATATTGTATTACATGATTAGATTTCTTTATTGATGGAGTTCTCTAAAAAGCTTAGAGTCCACTGGTCTAGGTAGGGATTACTCCAGGCAGCTGCTGCTCAGCTCTGCATGAACCGGTTTTCCTCTCTAGTAACCTCCAGTCAGTGGGAATAGAGAGACTGCAGGCCCATCCTGCACCCCACCACAGCCTCCAGTGCAAGATCCTGCTGCTTCCTCTCTGGGTCTTTTCTCAGGGTACCTCAACCTGAACCCTAACTATGGGATCTTAGTTATCAGAACCACTTCTTGTTCCCTTCATTTACCAAGTTTTTTATGCCCCCTAAGAGTGGCTACAAGCCACATGCCTTCATTGCATTCACTTGAGGTCTAGTTTACCATCTCCCTCCAAAAAAAAAAAAAAAAATTTAAGTCAACATTTAAAAGAATAGACATGGAGTCCTACCTCTCAAATGTTCTTAGGTAGGTTGCTCTGACAGAAATGACCTCTTGAAACAGCCTTAAGACAGTGTGTGCTGGCTCTTCTCTACTTCCCAGTTTGGAACATGATTGGTTAGTGAAGTGAAACCCTCAAGAGGACAGAGCTTAGGATCCCTGTGACTGGGGTTGTCAAGGCAAAAAAAAAAAAAAAAAAAAAATCTGGTGCTAAAGAAGTACTACTTTTGTTTCTGAAACATCCTGTAGAAAGTAAGATCCTCTCTCCATCACTAGGACTAGTTATTTTAAAAGGACGGGCCTAAGACTCTAAAGGAGTCCCTGAGTGGTGCGAACAGTTAAACATTCAGCTACTAATGGAAGGTTGGTAGTTCAAATCCACCCAGAGGTACCTTGCTGGGAAGACAGGCTTGGCAATCTGTTTCCAGAAGGTCACAGTCAATGAAAACCCTATGGAGCACCATTCTACTCTGACACCATAGATAGAATTGACTCGACAACAACTGGTTTTCTGGGGAGACTCTGAAACATGTCTTGTTTGTGGTCGTTCAACAAGTCGGTACACTTGTGGCTCCTCTTATGGCACAGCCAGCTTTTCAGACCCAGCCCAATGTAATCTTCTGGCCCTGTCTTTTCCAAGCAGTAGCCTATTCCTTAGTCCCTTCCAACACTCTCTGTCATTTTTTGAATGGACAGAGGGACAAGAGCCTGAGAAGAAAAATCAAACTGAAGGTGCTTCACAGTATATGTAGGAGTTAATCTAAGTTAAGCTCAGGAGGAAATGAGAACTCAGGCTACCTCTGCCTCCCTGAAATATCTCTTCACCCTTAAAATACTACTCTTCTACTTGAGGGTGAGCTGTCATCATCTTTTTTGCAGTCCAGGTTGACCAGAATTTTGCAGCACCCACCTGAGCTGGAGCAGACAGAGTCCCACTTATTGTTGGAAACATCTATGTTTGGAAGCTACTGGAAGCTTGGATGCTGGGGTCTGGAGAGGGTGTTTCTCCTTGCATTGTCCCTTTTCTAGGCCAGATGTACCCAGTGATTAAGACCACTTATCTCAGAGGACTCTTTGTCAGTTGTCAGAGAAGAATCTCACCATGACCACTCCTCCAGATGACTCTTTCTAATGATCCAAGGGAGGTGCTGACTCAATTTAAGCTGTGGGGGAAGTGTAAAATGGGTCTCCTAGAACAGGCCACAACCTCATATGCCGTCCAGGGCCCAAGAGATATTGTATGTAAGTGAGGCATGGAGTTAGAAGATTATGAACAGGAAATAAGCCAGAAAAAAAGGATAAATATTATATAGTCCCACTTATATGAAACATAAAACAAACAAAAAACCACAAAA
Source organism: Orycteropus afer afer (assembly GCF_000298275.1). Taxonomy (NCBI): domain Eukaryota; kingdom Metazoa; phylum Chordata; class Mammalia; order Tubulidentata; family Orycteropodidae; genus Orycteropus; species Orycteropus afer. The sequence goes on from NW_006921599.1 coordinate 7,282,358, forward strand.
CTCACTGCCATCAAGTCGATTCCAACTCATAGCTGCCCCCATTGGGTTTCTGTGGCTGTAAATCTTTACAGAAGTAGATCACTCCATCTTCCTTCTGCAGAGCAGCCGGTAGGCTTGAACTGCTGACATTCTGGTTATCGGCCAAGTGCCTTACCCACTATACCACCAGAGCTCCTTATGAAATGTCTAGAATAGGCAAATGCATACAGAGAGATACGTTACTGGTTACCAGGAGCTGGGGTAACCTCTAGTAGGGAAAGTGGGGAGTTACTTAAAAGATACATTAGAGTTTCTGTTTGGGGAGATGAAAAAGTTTTGGAAATGAATAGTGGTGAATTTTTAAGTTATTTATTTTTGGTGGTAATATACACAACCAAACATACATCCATTGACAATTTTACATGTATAGTTCAGTAACAAAGATCGTATCCTTCACATTTTGTCACCGTTATCACCATCTCTACACATTTGTCTCATCACTATTAACTTAGACTCACTGCTCCTTAAAGTTCTCATCTGTGCCTCAAATTAACTCTTGTCAGTTTGAACACATAAAAGATTCTTTATAAGAGCACAATGCTCAAGGAAAATACTTTTTTAATTGTGCTAAACTATTGTGTAGCTTAATGAAGGCTTCATGAGATAGTTTTGGCTCAAGGTTTAAAGATTATTTCTGAACAATAGATTGGGGTTTCTCCAAGTCTCAGGGGATCCAGTAAGTCTGGTTTCCAATATGAATTTGAATTTCTGTTCCATGATTTTCCTCCTTTTGACCAGGATTCAGCTTTTTGGTCATGGATCAAAATGTTCAATAAGAGTAGCCAGGAACTATTCATTTATTCTGGGCTCATGGCAAAGGAGGTAGTAGTTTATGGAGGCAATTAAACCTGCATTCCATTTCCTTCTCCAATTCCTGGATCTCCTAATTCCTGCGCTGCTCCAGGTAAACAGAAATCAATTGTGGTCTCTTGGGTGGATGCTGACAACCTTTTAAGACCCCAGACACTGTGCAATGAAATGGGAGCTAGATAGAGACACTCTAAAAATAATATTGTGCCAATTAACTGGATGGACCCACAGAGCCATGACCCTAAACCTTTGAACTAAGAACACTAATCCCACAAGGCTTTTAGTTTTACCTAAGTATGATCAACAAATTCAGCCTTTTGTTTTTCAGCCTTTTGTTTTGTTTTTTGCTGCTGTTATAGTTATAAATTGTATAAAACAATTTTATTTGCCATGTTGCCCTTTGTTCTGGTTTATAGCTCAGTGATAACAGCCACATTCATCAACTTTTATAACCATTAGCCTTAGTCGATGCCAATTTTCCCCCTACCATGAACAAAAATTCATTACTTCCCAGAGAAGGATTCCCTCTCTCCTTCATCCCTCCCACCCCTGGTAACCACTGGTAACATTTGGTTTCTGTATAATCACCTGTTCTTGTCACCTCATATAAATGAGACCATACAATATTTGTACTTTTGTGATTGACTTACTATACTCAGCATGTCTTCAAGGTTCATCCATGTTGTAACACATAAAGGACTTAATTTTTCTTTAAGGCCAAGGAGAAGTTCATTGTATCTGCGTATCACATTTTGTTTGTCCATTCATCTGCTGTTGGGAACCTGGGTTATTTCCACTTTTTGCTATTGTGAACTATGCTGTAGTGAATATGGATGTACATAGGTCTGCTCATATCATTACTTTAGGTCCCTAGAGTATATACCTATGAGTGTAATTGCTGGGTCATATAGTAGCTCTATCTGTAAATTTTATGAGGAATTGTCATACTGTTTTCCACAACACTTGTACCATTTTACATTCCCACCAGCAGTAACTAAGTGTCCTGATCTCCCCACATCCTCTCCAACACTTATTGTTTTGGTTTTTTGATCATTGCCATTCTAGCAGGTGCAAGGTTGTATCTCAATGTAATTTGGATTTGCGTTTCTCTAATGGCTACTGAGGAGCTCTGGTAGCAGAGTGCCTAAGGCACTTGACTGCTCACCAGAAGGCTGGTGGTTCAAACCCACCAGCCACTCCTCGGAAGGAAGATGGGGCAATCTACTTCCATAGTGATATTGCCTCGGAAAAACTCAAGGAGGGGTCACTATGAGTCAGGTCCAACTTGAGGGCACGTAAGAACAATAACAACAATGGCTATTGGCAATAAGCATCTTTCACCTGTTTGTTGGATGCCTGGATATCCTGTTCAGTGCAGTGTTTGTTCATGTGCTTTGTGCTTTTTTGATTGAATTATTTGTCTTTTTATTGTTAAATTATAAAAGTTTTATATATATTGAATATTAGACCCTTATCAGATGTATCATTCCCAAATGTTTTTTTCCCCAGTCTATAGGTTGCCTTTTTACTCTCTTAATAAAGTCTTTAGGGGAGCATAAATACTTAATTTTTGTCTTCTTCTGCTCGTGCATTTATAGTTGTATTTGTAATCTATCATCTAAAAAAAAAAAGAAACTAGGTCTCATAGTTTTGCTCCTGTTTTCTTCCAAGAACTTTATGGCTTTAGCTTTGATATTTAGGTCCTTGACCCATTTTGAATTAATTTTTGTGTGTGGTGTGAAGGATGGACCCTACTTCATTTTTCTGCATATGGAAATCTAATTTTGTCAGCACCATTTGTTGAAGAGGCTGTTCTTTCCCCTATTGAATAGATTTAGTTACCATGTCAAAGATATTTAACTGTAGATGTGTGGTTTTATTTTGGGGCTTTCAATTCTATTCCATTGGTCTTATATGTCTATCATTAAACCAGTACCAGGCTGTTTTGATTACTATAGCTGTATAGTATGTTTTGAAGTCAGGAAGTATGAGAACTCTTACTTTATTCTTCTTCTTCAAAATTGCTCTGGCTATGTGAGGCCTTTTGCCTTTCCATATAAAGTTTTGTATTATTCTTCCATTTCTGTAAAAAGAGTTGTTGGAATTTTTATGAGAATTGCATTGAGTCCATAGGTAGTAGCTTTGGGTAGTACTGACATTTTCACAGTATTAAGACTTCCAGTCCATAAGCATGGAATGCCTTTCCATTTTCTTAGGTCTTTTGTAGTCTTTTGCAGCAGTGTTTTAGAGTTTTCATTGTTTTAAGTCCTTTACATCCCCAGTTAGATTTATTCCTAGGTATTTGATAGTAATCATTGTTTCACAACCTGGTGAATGTAATTAATGCTGTTGAATTTGAGATAATGAAAATGTTTTGCAAATAGGTAGTGGTGATAGTTGCACAATATTGTGAACATAAATAATGTCACTGAATTGCACACATAAAAAATGGTTAGAACAGCAAATGTTATGTTATATTTATTGTACCATAATTTTAGGAAAAAAAGATTGTGAGCAGAGAGCATTGGGAACTTGGACCAGATGGAAAGTCCATTCTGTATTTTTTTAGTGAAAAATTTCAAAAATTTAAAACATTGTACACACTAAGCAAAACATACTTATGGATTGAATTTAGCCCAAGGACTACATCTCAACCATGGGCTGAGATTTCAGGGTCTTACCTGGAAGTTACAGGTTATCCTACTTAACAATATAGTCATAAAGTCTATGTAAGTGCACTGCACATTTTGATGAGATAATAAGACAGATACTCTATGTGTTGTGAATGTAGTTGTGAGCATCTGTGTACTCGTGTGTCTCTGTAGCAATTTGGAATTAATGTCTATAGGAGCCAAATTAGTTTGAATGTAGTTATTTCTGTGGGTTGATTGTTAAGTCATATACTATATTCCTAAAAAGAACATTTGTTCCAGCTGTCCCTGGTTTCAGGAATTTACTCAAGTGGTTTTCAAAATGTATACAAGTGATTACTGCAGAATACATTAAGTTGGATGAAGAAATTGGTTGAAATAGATATAAATGCTTTCTCTTGCTTAATGTACATGATTCTTGGAATCTAAAGGAATTAAGGACAAAGCACCTAGTGATTGTTGATAGTTTGAATCTATAATTAAGGCAAGAAAATCATCAGTAAGCACCATGTGGTAAACCAGATGTAGGACCGTCCTTTGAGGAGGTATCAAAATTTTCCCTCTTCTCTACTTATCATTGCCATCACTTAAAAAGTCATTGTCTTTACAATGACTGGGTAGTAGAGATTGAGACAGGGAATGTAGACAGATAATGGTCTGATCATCCCGATGAAACTTAAGATGTTGTTCTCTTTTATTTAGAATCTAGTAATATACTAGAAAGTAAGAGTATTCCAAGTCTGTTATTTTTGCTCCTAAATAGTTTATACTATAGTCACCATAAGCAGAATATAAAATAATAGGTCCAGAGGATTATGTGCTGTTTCAAATCATAATACAATATTCTAGGAAAAAAATTAAAATCTACTTTTTTTGCTCTTAGCATAGGCAATAAAATATAGTAATCTTGACTTCTAACTGCAGTTTTTATACTGTTTATGCTTTGGGAAAATTAGTGCTATGAATCTGCCACCTAGCTCCAACGTGGCAAGCGACATCCCTCCTAGGAATCCAAGGATTGATGCTAAGTGTGAGCTGATACCTCCTCAGGCTAGGTAATTTCTTCTGTGACAAAAGCATTTTCTAAAAATAAGAGAAACAATCACACGCTCTTTGAATTCAATTCAGCTTGGACTTACTTAGTACCCCCTAGACACAAGTCATGGTGAATCACCACCTAAAAGAAAGAAGAAAAGAAAATAGACTTGAGTGAACATCTCTTGCTGATCTGGCCCTTGCAACTTTGCCTCATCATCATCACCAGCAGCAGCAGCAGCAGTGCGGTCACCACCACCACCACTACCACCATCATCATCTCCAGGACCATCATTATCATTGTTATTACTTTGACTGTGGAGGTAGCATGGAATAGGCTACAGCTTATAGGGCTAGAGAAAAATGGATGAAGGGTACTGTATATCTGCTCATCTGCATAGCCACAATGCCTGCATGGGAATGGCTAATGCTGATGGGCTTTTTCTATGGATTCTGAGACCTTAAGTCAACAAAACTGAAATTAGATACCAGTCACTGTGCTGAAACTACAGAATTAGAACAAGTGAAGTAGGGGACACTGTGATTGAATGTCACTATTGAGCCCTGCAGTATTGCCACAACCAACACATGGGTACTTAGGCTAAGCTGCGTTCAGATCATTTGACATCTCCCATGAAGTCACTGCACAAAATAGAAAATCCTTTAAAAAGCCTTTCAGGAAGACTGACATCTGAAAGGGGCTTAGATGAGTCAAGGCTATAGTCCTATCTGTCTGACAGAAAGTTAAAGACAACCCCACGTTTGCTAGTTTCTTTACAAAATGAAAGGTGAGGAAGTTGTCCAGATAAGAAGCTTTGAGAAAGGCACATAGGAGAGAGATAGAATAAAACTTCAAAACTGCACACGTAGAGGTTCTGGCACTGAGGCAGGGGTCACTCCCACAAAAGGGACCTGCGGCCAGTGAACTTCTCTCAGAACCCTTGTGGGGACTCTGGCAACCCTTTGCCCTCTCGCCCCTGCCTCCATCTGTTCAGAAATGCAGTAAAGACTGATCTCTTGACCCCCTGTTGCTGAGACAGGGGCCTGACAGGGAGAGTGTGTATCAGGATGAGAGAGGTCACAGTGTGCAAGCCCCATACAGGATGTGGGGGAACAAAGCCATCTTGTCGTGCTTCTCCAGAGCTCTGCATTCACAGTTGCAGCTGCGCGACAGCCTATGCATTTTTCAGTGATATAGTAAGTGTGGTGGACAAAAGAGCTGCCTTTTACTCAGCAGGAACAGATTGGTCTTAGTGTTTAAAATTTGCAAAGGTTAAAAAAAAAAAAAGTAGCCATCATTAGGGAGCGGGGTCTTATTTGTAACCTAAATTTCATAGGTTTTTTAAATGACTGATTATTCTAGCAGCATGGAATTTGGGGACTCCAGCCATGGGGAGGGGGATACAGGCTATAAGATTAAGCAGAGAATGGGCGAGTCCTCTGGGCTGCCTTTATGGTCACATTTCAAGAGGTTACTCTGAACTTGAAATAAGTTAGGTAAGGGGAGATTCAAAAGACTGAGCTATTATGTTGTTGCTGTTAGCTGCTGTTTTGGTTACCTCTTGTGCCACGCTAGGAAGGAAGGTTGGGCAATCTACTTCTGTAGTGATACTGCTTCGGCAGCCCAAGGAGAGGTCGCTATGAGTCAGATCTGACTTGACAGCACATAACAACAACAACAACATGCCACGCTAACAGAAATGCCGCAGGTGGATGGCTTTAACAAACAAGAGTTTATTCTCCTACAGTTTTGGAGGCTAGAAGTCTGAGTTCAAAGTGCCAGGCTCTAGGAGTTGGTTGAAGGCCCTTCATCCTTGGGTTTCAGCTCTGCTTCTTGCTCCCGGCCCACTGAAGCTGGAGGCATCTCTTCACTCAGGCAGCTGCTGGCTGCTGAGGCTAACAAGCCCAAGGTCAACAAATAAAATGGCACAGTCCTGATATTACCAAACAACATGGCAGGCCACTAGTTCAAGTCCAGAGACAGTTCCAAGATTGACAGGAAACATGGCAGGCTGCTAATGAAGGCTTGGCTACATGCAGGGTCCAAGCGTGCCAAAAAGCTGCAGACCATTCCCAAAGCTTCTCCTTATATACTGGGAGCAGACCACATCCATGGTCTTGGATTCCACTATGGAGTTGATTGCCAGTCTCATCATGGGAGATAACTACAACCAGCTGCCCAGCCACTCAAAACCAGGCCCAGCCAAGTTGACACACAACCATAACTACCACAGCTGCCATCAAGTCAGCCCCTGAATCGTGGCAACTCACGTTTTCCGTGACTAGTTGCAGATTGGACTGTTGGGATCCATAGGGTTTTCACTGGCTGATTTTGGGAAGTAAATCACCAAGCCTTTCTTTCCAGTCTGTCTTAGTCTGGAAGCTCCACTGAAACCTAGTCAGCATGATAGCAACACACAGGCCTCCACTGATAGAAAAGTGGCTGTGCATGAGGTACACTGGGCAAAATCACACTCAGGTCTCTCACATGGTAGGCAAGAATTCTACCGCTGAACTACCACTGCTTTGCAAGCTGTTACTTGCAACCGCCTTGTAGTTTTCCAGGGATTTTCTCCCTGGTCATCATTGTGAGGTGATCTGCAATAATTACTCTTGTTTGTTGCTCATCTTAGCAGATGGCAGAAAGGAAGTCCCTATTTCTTAGAAGATTTGGCTGATGAGAGAAGACTCACCTGTGTACTTTTAGAGGTGACTGCTGAGGGTCATGACCACTGGCATAACATCATGTAAGACTTTAGAGCCCTGTGCAGTAGATAAAATGCATTTTCATCACCACAGTTCAGCAAGGTGGTTACTATCAGGGATCCTGTTTTGTAGGTGAGGAAACTGAGCTACTAATCAGAGAGTCATGATAAGTGGAACGAGAAATACATCTTCCAATTCCAGGACTTTCCTACTTTTAGCAAACATGGTAAGAAATGTGTTTGGTTTCATTTAGTTTGTATGCTAAACAAATAGAATTTCTTCCCCAGGTAGCTGTGGTTTGATAGGTATAGTGTGAGATAGTGGAGTTCTAGGTTGATGGCTTACATTTTGTGGGTGCAACTCAAGGGAGAGATAAGCAGCCATAGAAACAGGCAGAATAAGATATATTTTGCCCCATCTTGACTTACTGGGCTTGTTACTGTGTTTCAGTAACACTCTCCACAGTGAGGAGGAAGATCTGAAATCCCTGGCACTCAAGCTTGGGTCTCAAGATGCCTATGCCTATTGTAGTGTGGAAACCAAGATGATCCAATGTGGTGGTTCTCACAGTGTGGTTCTTGGACAGTGGCATCAGTGTCACCTGGGAGCATGTTAAAAATGTGTATTTTCTATTACCCCAAACTCTGAATGAGAAATTTTAAGAGTAGGGCCCAGAAATCTGTTTTAACAAATATGATTCTGCTGTACCCTAAAATTTGAAAACCTGTGATCAAGTGGATAGAGCAATTGAAGAATTTAATTTAAAGCTGGACCTAAGCTGGAAACCTCCTTCCACCATATACTAGCAGGATTCTTGTCCAAGCCTTAGTTTCCAAATTTGTAAGATGGGCTTCCCTACAAGGTCATCAAAATGATTAAATGAGTCATTGTCCCAATGTTGTTGTTTGTTGCCATCGAGTCAGCTCTGATTTAAGTACAACATGTACAGCAGAACGAAATGTTGCCTGGTCTTGCAACATTATCCATCTTCACTATCACTGATATGCTAGAATACATTGTTTCAAACACAGTATGTATTGAGTGCCTTCCAACCTAGGGGTCTCATCTTCCAATGCTGTATCAGACAATATTTGGTTGTGATCCATAGGTTTCAATTGACTGATTTTTGGAAGTAGATGACCTAGTCTGTCTTAGTCTGTTAAATGTCTACACAATGGGTGACCCTGCTAATATTTGAAATATCTGTGGTACAGCTTCCAGCATCATAGCAACATGCAATCCACCACAGCACGACAAACTGGCAGATGGGTGGTGGTGGCATTGTTCTTTACATAGTAGATAATGAATGCTAGTCCCTTCCTTCTCATTGTAAATTTGAATTCTGTATTATACTACACTCTCATTAGTCAGAATAAGCAATACTAGCTGCTGTAGCAAACAAATCTTAAATGGTTTAAAGCAGTAAAGGTTTATTTCTCATGCAAGTAAAGTCTGATGTAGATCAGATGGCCTTTACCCATCATGTAGCCATTATAGACTTCTAGAACACATGGCTCCAAGGTTTCCATAACAAGGGAAGAGGGGATAGAGGGAGCATACACATCCCTTCAGCTTAGAATCCATTACCCAGAACTAGTCTCATGACTTTAACTGCAAGGGAGGCTGGAAAAGGTAGAGGAGTATGTGATATATTTGATGAGAAGTGTCTTGGCCTATAGTTGTCTTGGGTCGTCTTTATTTAATAAGCATTCTGGTCATGACTTATATATAGGACTATCACATGTAAAAAAGACTTTATTAAAGACTTTTTACAATTGGCTGTCAGAATGCAAGGGTTCCTGGTTCAGCTGAGGGGAGCATATTGTGTGGAGTGTCAGATGGGTGTGTGTTGGCATCCATTTCATTAAATGACCATGATCTATGTCAGTGAAGTTGCTTCTGCAGTGAAGAAACTCAAAATTATCTAAAATAATTTAGAGAAAAATGACACCCAAAATAGACATTGCTTCTGTTTAAAGGAAAAACTAGCTTAATGACAACTGGGAAATTCCAAAAAGACTAGTAGACCTTGAGTTGAGGGTCTGTTTTATATGAGTTTAAGGTTGGCAAATGGTACCTAGGTGGTGAAAATGGTTAATGCACTTGACCGCTAATCAAAAGGTTGGAGCTTTGAGTCCACTCAGAGGAGCTTGGAAGGAGAATCTGGCAATCTACTTCCAAAAATCAGCCATGGTGAAGGAAAAGGCAATATACCAAAAGTGAGCAGCCAGCAAAATATCACTAAGGAAAAGGAAGACACAGAGAGATGCACAAGAAGTACAAAAAGAAAAGGTAACCACAGGGAGGAAATGGGAAGAGAGCTGTGACATTGTGTGGCTTTCAATTAATGTCATGAAGCAAAATGTATACGAAATGTGGAATGGAAAATGAATTTGCTCTGTAAACTTTCACCCAAATCACAACAAAAAGTTAAAAAGAAAACTCTATGAAGGACAGTTCTTGTCAGACACACATATGGTCATGAGTTGGAACCAAATTAGAGGCATTTTGCCTTAAGGTAAGCTTTCCAGTGAAACAACTTACTTAAGGAGACTTTTAAACCTCGGTTTCAACAAATTGATTCTATTGAAAAGTATTGACTAAGCACCTACTGTGTGCACAGTACTGTCCTAGGTGTCACTTAAAAGGAAGCTAAATAACCATTCCTCTAAGAAGGCTTACAGGAGCCTTGGTGGCATAATGCTTATGTGCTAAGCTGCTAACTGAATGGTCAGCAGTTCAAACCCACCAGCTGCTCTGTGAATGAAAAGACCTGCAGTCTGTTTCCATAAAAGTTACAGCCTAGCATTAACCCGCGTCACTGTAGTTTTGTGTATTTCATTATACATAAATTATATTTCAATAAAATGCATTAAGGAGTTCTGGCAAGATGGTGGACTAGGCAGAAGGACTGCACAGACCCTCTTCAACAAAGAAAAGGGAAACCAATTAACACAGACACAGAAGATAATCTTGGACCTTTGAGCCTTGAAGGGAAGGATACAGAAGTGGACTAAACCCCAACTAGCAGAAGAATTTGTGTGAAAATACCAAAAAGGAAACACACGGAGCTGCGGTCTGGCAACGACCTCAGTGACCCTGACGGCACAGACAGCACAGATGGCTTGGAGATTCCCAAATGGTAGTAGAACCTAAGAATTAACCTAAAAATCACCCTGCTAGCCAGGGACTGCA